>NW_025953338.1:174314-531262 GCF_018812025.1 Megalobrama amblycephala | reverse complement strand
CTCTTGTTTGAAACCTGCAATTGCAGTCATATGCAGAACAGTTATCTGTACGTGCGTTGTGCGTCGGCACAGCTCGTCAGCGTGGATGAATCTAATGCTTGCTATCAGTCACCACACCGGTGGAGAACTTACTGAACTTCAGAATCACAGATTCTATGTCTTGAAAGTATGACCAATATAAGAATTTTCACTGGAAAATATCATCTGAACAAGTAAGTAACATGTCTGCCACTTTTGTTATGACCAACTGAGGAAAAAAGCATTAAGCCTACAGTAAATCGCGCTGCCAATGATGATTAAACCTAACGATCGCTTAGCTCGGATCATGTCAAACTGTGCAAATAATTATTATTGTTATATTGTTCCCAAACTGTAAATGTTTACAACATCAGCATTGCGTGACTGTGTATTTAGTGTGTATTAGCGTTACCTGTAGATTTAAATTTCTGTAGCCACTCCGCAGTCCGAAGTCTTTTGCTTTTGACTACGAGTGAATCTCCAGTTGTCTCTGGATTACAATCCGCCATCAAAATGATAAGTTTAAAGGGGTACTTCACCCCTGGAAAGATTAATGTGTATTTAAAATTGGTTATTTATGTAGTAGAAATGTGAAATTATTTTTGAATTTGGAGCTTTCTAGACTGAAAAAAGGCAGAAAATGTATTTTTGACTAATGTGGAAGAAAGACAACAACTCCCAGAATGCACTTGTTTTGCTGCCCTTGCGAGGCCACGCCCAAACCACGCCTATCGGTTACAGGTGGCATTACCCAGGAAAATTCAAACAACTAGGCTTGCTTTGTTACATATTAATTCTATAAATCGTGAGTTAGTTCATACATTTACAGCGAAATGGTGCTAAATTGACACACGGCCTAAGGCTGAAACAAATTCCTGCAAAATCATTTACAAGTAAACAGTGCCGTGGATATTCCGTATCATAGCAACAAAGCGTCTCAACGGAAAAAACGCTCTCAAGCACTCACAGACGGGCGTTTTAAGCAGAGCGCCAAGCGTTTTCAGCTGGCTAAAAACGCTCTGGTGGACACACGGCCTAAGCGTATTCGCCTAGAGGTAAGACTCGCTGATACTAGCCTCTATTTCTGATAACACAGTAGCCTATATGTAGTGTTGTAGGTAGCAGTGAAACTGCAAACTTAGCAAAGTAACGTTAGATAGACAATTACATATAAGTTGCATATAAGTTGACTGTTATCAAAGTATTTATGCTAACGTTACCACAAAAGCCTGTTGCTGTATTGGTTGAGATGACTGCAGAGACCGATAAATTTGCGAGATGAACCACTGATGTAGTGCAGACTATAACAAAATAATGTTAATTACTGTAAGCTTAAAAATATAATTGACACCCACTTTTGATAAAATCTTTGATCTATGTCCGTGAGTAACCTCAAACGCGCATATGTATGGGCGTGGTGAAAAAATGCGGAACTACCTGCTATTACTGGTTGTAGTTTTAAGCCTCTGGCCAAAAAAGCCTCCGATGACGCAAAATGACGATTTTTGCGTCATCGGAGGCTTTTTTACAGAATAAAAATGCATAAATCTCTCATCTCGGGCTGATATGAAGGGGGAAAGCACGGTAATTTGAAAATACTAGTGGTATTCTACTAATACAAAGCTTAATGCTAAATCCTGAAGTAACCCTTTAATTATTTCAGCTGCTGTGAGAACAGGCTATAAATGTGCAGCATCCTCACCCAACTGACTTGACTGAACTTCTTCCTTTCTGTTTACGAGCATGACGTAATGGCGTACAGACGAACTGCTGCATGCTCGAATTTCCCACGGAAATCCGCCATGAAGCTCTTATTATAAAACATTATTACAAGCTTACCGTTGTGAATCGAGCTAAGATAATGAGATGGTTTTGAACATTGGCTGGTTATGTACTTGCTCAAAAATTTATTTTGGATAATTTTTAACCCAAAAAAGTTGTGGACTGCAGCTTTAAAAATAAGAAATAAGTAAAAATATGCAATTTATGTTGTTGGTATTTTTGTCTATTTTTTTTTTTTAAGATTTATGTTATTTATTCATTATTTTTTATAAGAAGGTTGTTTAAACATCTAATAAATTAGTTATTAATGGCCAGAATGTGTATGTAATTTGCCTTTAAGTGTAATAATATGTATATGTATTTTTAAAATTAACATTATTTTGAAAAATCACATACACAATTAAAATTATAAGCAGTATCGGTATCGTTAAAATTGTAACACAAATTATCGGTATCGTATCGCATGAAACAAATGTGGTATCGCCCATCCCTACAGCCCAAGAGTACTTGTTGTGGCAAAAATGGGCCAGGCACACATAGATAGCATACATACGGTTCCTATGGCTCTTCGGAGCAGCAGCAGTACATATGTTTTGGCGGTAGATCTGCTGGGGGGTGAGGGTGAATCATCATCTTGACTTCTGCATTGATGGGGGATCTCTGACATCTCTGGGCTTGTATTGTCCAATATCATGTCACCTGCTCTGTTGGGGGGTTATTCATGTATGCTATATTGTACAGCAGCAGCATGTCTTACTTGCTCACAGCAGCGGGTCATGTATGTATTGGCAGTAGCAAGTCCCGTACTTGCTCTGCAGCAGCAGCAGCAGCAATAATCTACAGCAGCAGCAGCGTATCAGATCTATTCCGCCAAGACCAAATATATCTACATTGTCATATCCATTACCATACCAAACACTCCGAGAGTTGTCATGACAGAAATACAAAGTTCTGGCATGAAACTCTAATGGGCAGGCTAATAGGTCCTTTAACACAACCTGCTAATTATCACATCATTATCTATAGGTCACAGATGATTGTTTCCTGCTGTAATGAAACAATGAAACCCAATGAGCTTGCGTGCATAATCTTTAAATACATGAGTTAGCATTGCTTAGTAGCGCAGCATGCTTCAGAAACCCTCCACCTTCCCCAGCTCCACCTGTATAGATCTGCTACGGTTATTCATGTATGTTATATTGTACAGCAGCAGCATGTCTTACTTGCTCACAGCAGCGGGTCATGTATGTATTGGCAGTAGCAAGTCCCTGTACTTGCTCTGCAGCAGCAGCAGCAGCAATCATCTACAGCAGCAGCAGCAGTGTAGCAGATCTAATCCGCCAAGACCAAATATATCTACATTGTCATATTCATTACCATACCAAACACTCAGAGAGTTGTCATGACAGAATTATATTTATATGTTTCTGTGAAGCGCTTTGAGATAAATTGCTGTTACAACGCGTTTGCATTTCTCTAGCTTGTTAACTTGTCATCTCACACGCTCCTTTTTCAACGCGTCCATCAAACAGCTGTGGTAACTCGGATCAGTCTACAAACATGGTGAGTCATTTCATCCTCTCCCAGTATTGTATCATGTTCCATTTGCCACATGTTCAGTATAGCTTTCTCTGTCAGCGATGAGGGATTTACATGTCATAAATGTAGGGAAAGTCAGGCTGACAGAGAGAATCTCAGAATTAGAGAAATGAATCCAAACTTTAATCGAGGATAGTAAGAATGCAAGGGCATCAGATACTGTTTTGGATGTGACTAGCTTAGTGAACTCTGTACATTGTTCGGTTCCGGCTGTAGAGCCCACGCAGCAGGGCACTTGGGTAACGGTGAGGTGGCTTAGCCGCGGAAAACACCACTCTTCCATTCCAATAAGAACATCAAACAGGTTCTGATCCACCCAGTGATAATCCTGTTGAAAGTGCCCTAGTTATTGGTGATTCTATTACACAGAACGTGAAAATAGAGACACCAGCCACCATAGTCACACGTTTGCCAGGAGCCAGAGCACCTGACATCAAAGCAAATTTAAAAGTGCCGGCTAATGCTAATTGTAAATACTCTAAAATTATAATTCACGTTGGCACTAATGATGTTTGACTTCGCCAGTCGGAGATCACTAAAATTAAAATTAAAGAGGCATGTGAACTCCCAAGTACAATGTCAGGAGAAGTAATTCGCTCTGGTCCCCTTCCTGTTCGTCGAAGTGATGAGATAGTTAGCAGATTATCATCACTCAATGGCTGGCTGTCTAAGTGGTGTCCACAGAATAATATAGGTTTCATAGACAATTGAAAAAGTTTTTTGGGGAGACCTGACCTGTTGAAAAGAGATGGTATTCATTCCTCCCGGGATGGTGCTGCTTTTCTCTCTAGTAATATGGCACATAGTCTTAGAGCTGAAACATGACAAACTACGGCCCAGGTCAGGAAGTAGACAGACTGGCTATACCGATCGTCTGCTAGCTGCCTCACGTTACAGAAGTCAGATAATTCCCAACACATAGAAACCCTTACACCTAGATATTATCACATAGATACTGTGTCTGTACCTCGAATTAGTAAAAACAAAAAACTTCCCAACCCATTTAATGGTAAAAATGTAATTGATGTTCAAAAAATAAAAAATAGAGATAATAATAATGAACAAATGATAAAGCTTGGGTTGTTAAATATTAGATCCCTTTCTTCAAAAGCACTTATTGTAAATGATATTATCCCAGAAAATAACCTAGATGTGCTGTGTTTGACAGAAACTTGGCTAAAACCGGATGATTACATTACTTTAATGTAAATGCCCTCAAGGTTATGATTATCAACACAATCCTCGTCAGAAAGGCAAAGGGGGAGGTGTTGCTTTAATTTATAGTAATACTTACAGTATTAGTTAAAAGTCTTTCAAATATATTTCCTTCGAAGTGATGGTACTTTATGTAGCATTATGTAAGTTGACATTTGTGCTGGCTACTGTATACAGGCCACTAGAGCACCATACAGACTGATTATCTATGGGAGTTAGTACTAGCTGCAGATAAAGTCCTTGTTGTTGGTGATTTTAATATCCATGTAATAAAAAAATTTACATTTTACAGACATTCTAAAGGACCCACTCATTGTCATAATCATACTTTAGATCTAATATTGTCACATGGAATCGATATTGATGCCGCTGAAATTCTGCAACAGAGTGACGACATCTCAGATCATTATCTAGTCTCATGTATACTACATTTATCCAAGGCTGCTAAACTGCCTCCCTGCCATAAATATGGTAGAACCATCACTTCTACCACTAAAGATCGCTTTATAAATAATCTTCCTGCTCAGTTTCATTGCCTTAGCATACCAGACAGCTTAGAAGACCTAGATGTTACAACAGAAACTATTGCCTCTGTCTTTTCCAGCACATTAGACTCAGTTGCTCCTTTGCATTTAAAAAAAGATTAAAGAAATTAATCCAACGCCGTGGTACAATGAGCACACTCGGGCCCTAAAGGTAGCAGCCAGAAAAATGGAGCGCAGCTGGAAGAAAACAAAACTAGAAGTTTTTTGCATTTCGTGAAGAGAGAGAATGATTGAGTGCAGAAAGGCCCTAAAAACTGCTAGATCTGCCTATTTTTCTAAACTTTTAGAAGAAAATAAGCACAACCTTAGGTATCTATTTGATACAGTGGCTAAATTAACAAGAAATAAAGCTTCAACTTCTGATGTTTCCAAAGAGCACAGCAGTAATGACTTTATGAACTTCTTTACTTGCAAGATTGACAATATTAGAGAGAAAATTATAACCATGCAACAGTCTACTACAGTATCGCATCAGACAGTGCATTGTAGTGTCCCTGAAGAAAAATTCAATTCATTTACTGCTTTAGGAGAGGAAGAATTGTCTAAACTTGTTAAATCATCAAAATCAACAACATGTATGTTAGACCCCACACCGACTAAGCTATTGAAAGAGATGCTTCCAGAGGTCATAGATCCTCTTCTTAACCCTCTGGAGTCTGAGGGTGATTTGGGGCTTGGAGAAGTTTTGACATGCCCTGACATTTTTTTTCAGCTTTTTTCAGTTGTTCATAAACATATAAATGACAAAATTGTCATTACACTGTATTCAGCACAAACTAGGCTACAATATGTTTGTATTTTTGAAGGAATAATGTTTATGCGTGGTTATTGAAAAAACAAAAAACTTAAGTCACTGAAATAAAGCCAAAAAAAGTATATTAAATCTGTGTTCACAAGACTTTTGGGTATTGGAGGTTGTAGACTACAGTTTTTGCTTCAGAATTATGTAAAAATTATGCTGCCTACTCCTTCATATAAAACAATATATTGATTTAGTTTTTGTAAGACACTTTGTCAAGAAACACAGTATGCGTGGAGGCATGAATCTGCATGAATAATGGGCCATTTACACCTGAGAATACAAAAGAATTGCATAATAATGACCTGAAATGACTTGCATATTAATGAGGCCTTTCAGTCAGGTAGGCTGTGAAAAAAACCCTCTGTAATAATGTCTCAGCTCATCATAAACAGCAATACTGTGAAATATTATTACAATTTAAAATAATGGTATTCTATTATATTCTTTAAAGTAAAATTTATTTCTGTGATGCAAAGTGTCTGAACAATTATGTTACCTCTATGGCATTTCATTCATTTGGAGAAATATTGATGGATTCTTATATATTTATGTCAATTTTCAATACTGAGAAGTAATATTTATTGTCATCACTATGAGTGCTGGATACTGTTTTTTCAATTCATACTTGCAGCTGGAGGGCGCTCTCTGTACACCTTTAGTCCACAAATTATTCTAAAGAAGAAGAGGACATTTCAGGAATGGTGTTTTTAATTCATACTTGCAGCCGGAGGGCACTCTCTGTACACCTTTAGGCCACAAAAAGAAGAAAAGGAACTAGGAACTAACGGCATGTCTTCTAGAGATCGCTAACCATTGCTTTAACATCCAAATAAACACTTTTCAAGACAATAAATACACGATTGAGACGATGAATGCATGTATTGCCTCTGAATTTGCCTCTGAATAGCGCTGGCTCCGTGGGCGTGGCCGCATTAGCGGATAATGAGCTGAATCACGGATTTCTGACATGGCTCTCTTTTCATACAGATTACATAAACACAGAATGTTTGTTTTCGATTTGACTTGCATGATTTAAAACCTGACATTTCAACGTTTCTTTAGACGTAAGTGTCATTTTTTTGTCATTAGTATTCATAAGTTACAGTTCATTTTCTGAGAACTATCAGATTGGACTTCGTTCAGAGGGAGAGGAGAGATCATGTTAGTTTTCTTTATTTTACAAAAACCACAACATTGTGTTTTTACTCTGAGTGTACACAAATAAAAGAAGACATTCTATAGTTTCAATTGATATATTACTTATGTCTCTATGACAATAAATGACGGAGTATTTTAAGTCTGTTTTGCTGCAATGTGAAAAAAATCCTGCAAAACGCGCCAGCGCATTTTCAGACCTCAGGGAGTTAATATCGTTAATTCATCTTTATCACTAGGATACATACCAAAAACGTTTAAGCCGGCTATTATTAAACCTCTTATTAAGAAACCACAACTTGATCCTAGAGAATTAGTCAATTATAGGCCGATCTCAAATCTCACTTTTCTGTCAAAAATACTAGAAAAGGCAGTATCATCACAACTATGTTCCTTTGTAGAAAGAAATAGTGTCTGTGAGGATTTCCAGTCAGGAAAGGTGTCAACAGAAGTGATTCAATCAAAAACCAACTTGAGCTTGATAATAGTTTTCCTATTGTCTTTGTGAAGCTGCTTATGTATTGTGAAAAGCGCTATATAAATGAAGATGACTTGACATTCTTCACACATAAAATAACCATCAGCGGTCAATTCTCCACACCACATACTGACAATAACATCTTAATGGAAAACACACATGTTCTCCCCTCCTTCTCTTTGCTCTCTGAGGCAGATGTTTTCAAATTCATCCTTTCCAATCACCCTACTACCTGTCCGCTTGACCCTGTCCCCACTCATCTTCTTCAGGCCATCTCCTTCTTAATTGTACCTGCACTCACTCACATTATCAGTTCTTCTCTTCACACTGGGACATTTCCCACAGCTTTTAAGCAGGCTAGGATTACCCCACTGCTTAAAAAACCCACTCTGAATCCAGCACTTTTAGAAAACTATAGACCGGTATCCCTTTTTCCATTCATTGCAAAGACACTTGAGTGAGTTGTGTTCAACCAACTCTCCACATATCTCACACAGAACCACCACCTTGACAACCACCAGTCTGGCTTCAAGAGTGGCCATTCAACTGAGACTGCCCTGCTCTCAGTTACTGAAGCCCTGAGACTCGCACGAGCAACATCATCAGGACTCATCTTGCTGGATCTGTCTACTGCTTTTGACACCGTTAACCACCACATCCTCCTGTCAACCCTCACGTCGAAGGGCATCTCAGGAACCACACTCCAGTGGTTCAAGTCTTACCTCTCAGGTAGGTCCTTCAGGGTATCTTGGAGAGGTGAGGTGTCCAAGTCGCATCATCTTGCTACTGAGGTACCTCAGGGCTCCGTGCTTGGACCGCTTCTCTTCTCCATCTACATGTCAATACTAGGATCTGTCATTCAGGATCATGGTTTCTCCTATCACTATTATGCTGATGACACACAACTCTACCTCTCATTCCAACCAGATGATCTGACGGTTACTGGTTGCATTGCAGCCTGCCTGACAGCCATTTCTGCCTGGATGAAGGACCACCACCTCCAATTCAACCTTGCAAAAATGGAACTGCTTGTGGTTGTTGCAAACCCAACACTTCATCATTACCTTTCAGTTAAACTTGGGTCGTCAACCATAACTCATTCCAGGAAAGCCAAGAACCTTGGAGTGGTGATGGATGATTGTTTAAGCTTCACAGATCATGTTGCGACAACGGCCTTGTACAACATTAGGAAGATCAGACCCTTTCTATTCTCTTCCAAGCTCTTGTTCTATCCATACTGGACTATTGTAATGCTCTCTTGGCTGGTCTTCCAGCATGCACTGTCAAGCCTCTACAGCTGATCCAGAATGCTGCAACAAGACTGGACTTTAACGAACCAAAGAGAGCGCATGTCACACCTCTCTTCATCAGTTTGCATTGGCTGCCAGTGGCCGCTCACATCCAATTCAAGGCTCTGATGTTTGCCTACAGAACAACCATTGGCTCTGCACCATTATACCTAAACTCACTTCTTCAGAATTATGCGCCCTCCAGAAGTTTGCATTCTGCAAATGAACTTACTGAATTTACTTTTTAAAAAAAATATATATATATTTTCTAACATAACATGTATAATCAGTTTTGGTTTTGTTTTCATTGTGTTACAGTTCTCTCATTCGTCTTTGTTGTGCGATTATAAATCCACAGCATGACATGTTTTACATCACAAGCATGAGCGTGATCTTTAGTGACAAAACAGGCATACAACTCACTAAAACAGAGGTAACATTAACGAGAATGGACGAAGACTGAAGGAGAACACAGAGACTAAATACGTGTATCAAACAAAGGCACTAGTAAATGAACACAGGTGAAAACTAATTACATGATTAATAGACTGACAGACAGAAATTAGGTCAAACTAAGGAATACAACACAGCAGACGTGACAATATGGAACTTGTGTGGTAATTTTATTATTATTATTATTATTATTATTATTGAGGTAAACAAAATGCCCCTTGCTCTGTTTTAGAAATACCCATGTGAGTAAATAACATATTTGTTAAAGGGTTACTTCAGGATTTAGCATTAAGCTTTGTATTAGTAGAATATCACTAGTATTTTCGAATTAGTGTGCTTTCCCCCTTCATATCAGCCCGAGATGAGAGATTTATGCATTTTTATTCTGTAAAAAAGCCTCCGATGACGCAAAAATCGTCATTTTGCGTCATCGGAGGCTTTTTTGGCCAGAGGCTTAAAACTACAGCCAGTAATAGCAGGTAGTTCCGCATTTTTTCACCACGCCCATACATATGCGCTTTTGAGGTTACTCATGGACATAGATCAAGGATTTTATCAAAAGTGGGTGTCAATATATTTTTAAGCTTACAGTAATTAACTTTATTTTGTCTGCAGTGGTCAGTGGTTCATCTCGCAAATTTATCGGTCTCTGCAGTCATCTCAACCAATACAGCAACAGGCTTTTGTGGTAACGTTAGCATAAATAGATAAATAAACTCAGTTTTACAGAACAGAGGCTTTACTTTGATAACAGTCAACTTATATGCAACTTATATGTAATTGTCTATCTAACGTTACTTTGCTAAGTTTGCAGTTTTACTGCTACCTACAACACTACATATAGGCTACTGTGTTATCAGTCTAGTATCAGCGAGTCTTACCTCTGGGCGAATACGCTTAGTACCAGATGCCCAGGCTGTTCGTCCTCTGGGAAAGTGAATATCGATGGTATCGCGGTGTCCTTCAGAATGGTTCTCTTCATTGCAAGGATACTTGGTTCGTAGTCCTCGTGCTTGAAATGGAGACTACATATTCTGCGTTTTTTTAGGTTTTCTATAACGGTGTCATCTCCAAACTTCGGGTGTTTGATGGCCCGCAGCCACTGTTTACATCGCTCCAAATCTTTAACTTAATCGGAAAATGATGGAAACTTACTTGTCCTTTCCTGGTTTTGGGTGTACATCCAGGTACAAAGCAATTTAGCACTATTTCGCTGTAAATGTATGAACTAACTCACGATTTATTTGTTTGAATTTTCCTGAATGCCGCCTGTAACCGATAGGCGTGGTTTGGGCGTGGCCTCGCAAGGGTAGCAAAACAAGTGCATTCTGGGAGTTGTTGTCTTTCATCCACATTAGTCAAAAATACATTTTCTGCCTTTTCTCAGTCTAGAAAGCTCCAAATTCAAAAATAATTTCACATTTCTACTACATAAATGACCAATTTTAAATACACATTCATCTTTCCAGGGGTGAAGTACCCCTTTAAGGCCAAAAGGATCTTTGGACCTGCACAAAACAAGCAAATCATTAAACCAAGGCTGATACAAAGCCTGTGCATCTGATATGAATCATACTATAATAATGTAATAATAATGTATATCAGAATAATAATACATTATACATTATAATAATGTATATCAGAATACTAAATTATATTAAAAGAGGAATTTACATAATAATAAAAGAAAATAACTTGTTTACTTTGTAAAGTCCAATTCATCACTGTCAGAGACAAACTGTGGATACCTGCCCTAACCAAGATTATTTTTCTCATCACATTCAGTTGCAAACCCATTTTGCGATGTCCTTCGATCAAACGTTTGACGTAATTCCCACTTTTACCAAGCAATGTTGTATCATTAGCATGATAAAGATTATTAATAACCTGTATCCTCATCAAAAGGACATGCAACACATCTACATATTAGGCATATTTACCTTAAGTAAACTAACCCTAAAACATTGTTCACATTCAATCATACTTTGTAATAGAGGACCCAAGGAAAAAATCATTGTATTAAATATGATCTTAAAATATGTATTATGTTTGGTAAATCCTCAGGTAAACCATATTAACTTAAAATTTAGCTACAAAGAAAATGCAACCTTTTAGAATAAAAATAATGAATATTACTATAAATTATTATTATATGGCTTAATAGTACATGGTTATTATTACTATTTTGTAATTTAATGACAGGCTTATATCAAAAGATATTGAACTTTTCATAGTTTGTGGGAAGATGCTGTAACGGTTAGTGTGTGTAAACATCACAAAGACAAAGGAGAAAAAAGTTAAATAGTCTTTTAATGACAAAACTCAGGAGGTTTGGGAGATATCAGAACTACACACAACATAACACAAACGAGAACAGACAGAATGAGGGAGAAGGAGAATACAGAATAAATACCCAGAGCTAACAAAAGGAACTAATGAGCTAATTGATGGGCAACAGGTGAATATAATGACTAAATAAAACAAGGGAAAACTGGGTCAAAGGGACACAGAGAAAAAACACAATGAAACCAATTTAACGATTTTGTCGCTAGATTTAGCGATTTCCCCCTTTTGAGACTTTTTTCCAAAGCCTAGTGACAAATCTAGCAACATCTTGGTTAAACTTTGGGTCCATTCTTCGTACCTCACTTAACACATATGAGATGATTTGACAGATGCTAGATCTTCTAATCGTGATAACTGATCCCTGGCTAATTTGGTTCTTCAAATGAATTTGTGTATTAGATTAAAATATCAGGATTAAGTTGTCTGGAACTATTGCGTGTTCTTGTGTTCCTTGAAAAGGGCAGATGTATCAATACTGGAAACCACGATCAGCAATGCAGCGACTGGCTGGAGACAAGACCGCAACGTAATGACATCATATAGGCCTATTTAATGTTTGTAAACATTTGGGATGCGCGCGCATCATGGTTGCAGAAAACCCGGGAGTGAAAACCAGTACGACTAGAGAGTTACGACGAAGCGGTTAAAAGTAGTTACGATTTAGAAACTTAAAATTTAGAATTTAGCACCTTGTCAGTGGTTAAATGACGAAATGAAATGGCCAAGCATCCAGTGGCCAGAGATATAATTACCTGATTGACACCCCAAGTGTATATACTTAGGAGAAGCTAAAAGTGTATAAGTCTCTTGACGCATACAACTTTGTTTTTTGTTTTGTAAAAGAATAAAAAAAAGTTAATTTCGAGTTTATATCTCACATTTCTTTCAAAGAAAAACAGAAGTGTGAGATATACTCGTTATTCTGTCTTTTCTGAATTGCAATTTATCCCGCAATTCTGACTTTTTTTCCCCTCAGAATGGTGAAATAAACACAATTGCGAGTAATAAAGTCCGAACTGGGAGTAATAAACACGCAAATGCAAGAAAAAAAGTCAGAATTGTGAAATAAAAATTTTATAGACTATTTTTTAAAAGTTATCTATGTGAAATGTTATATGTTTAAATATTATTTCAATGCTGTAACTGCTATGTATGTATGTCCTCTGAACTGCATATGTGAATATTATGTAGACTTACTGTTTACATCAAATTCCTGCTTTAATAGTAGACTAATCCTTGCAGGTGTCATCAGTCCAGTCTGTGAAACGTCTCCGTTTAGCTTCAAAGGACGTTTTCAACGATGGTTTTCTTTAAAAATGAAGACTATATTTTTTGCATTCCGATTCCAACATCCAGAGGCACAACAAAACATGTTTCTCTTATTCTGAATAATTTCTCCAATTGCTACCGCTATTTTTCTGCAACCACTATGCGCGCGCAGCTGTAAGTGACGTAATTGTTACATCTGCTTTTAAGGGGTCTATAAGTAGAAAAGACATCATGAAAAACTTGATGAATTTTTGGACTTTAAATGAAACAGTCAAGCGAACAAAATGACAGAACGACATAAATGTTATAATATGTTTATATAATGAAATATGCACTTTTTTTTATTTATTTTTTTTTCTGGTGATTTTTTTTTTTTTTTTACATGATT
Source organism: Megalobrama amblycephala (assembly GCF_018812025.1). NCBI lineage: Eukaryota > Metazoa > Chordata > Actinopteri > Cypriniformes > Xenocyprididae > Megalobrama > Megalobrama amblycephala. Next base: position 517,923 of record NW_025953338.1, on the reverse strand, counting down.
CCCACTTATTTGGATTCATAAAGTGTTTGTACAGTCATTACATTTTTATTACAATGCTGTAATTTATTTTTTATTTTATTTTATACAGCATTAATTAAATTAATTAAACTAAATTGAAAAATTAAAGTCAATATCAAGTTATCTGCATCTCCTGGGGCATATTCTTTGTACCTCGCTTAATACATCTGAGATGATTTGACAGATGCCAGATCTTCTAATCGTGATAACTGAACTCTGGCTAATTTGGTTCTTCAAACGAATCTGCAGATTGGCTTAAAATATCTGGATTAAGTTGTCTAAGATTACTGCGTGTTCTTGTGTTCCATGAAAAGGGCAGATGTATCGATACACGAAACCACGATCAGCAATGCAGCGATTGGCTGGAGTCAAGACGGCAACGTAATGACATCATAGAATGAGAAAAGACTAAAATGACTAAAAACTTGACGAATTTCTAGACATTTATAAGGAAACAGCCAAGCGAATAAATGACAGAAGAACGACATAAATGTTATAATAGATAAATGAAATGTGCACTATTTTTTTTTTTACATGATTACCCAATTATTTAGGCTATATTCACAATTTCTAGTATTTGTACAGGCAATTTTTTATTTCAATGTTGTAATTAGCAACTAATTTACCTTTGAAGCATATTTGACAGCATTAATTAAAGTTTCTTAAGGGTCAAGATCAAGTTATCTGCATCTCCTGCGCTTCATCAAGCCACTCCCATAATATCTGTCACGGTTCAAATGCACAAATGCATGTACGGCATAGACATCTGTACATCATGTGTGTAAGACTCCAATAAAAATTATTACGTAATTATTCCCTCACGAATGAATCTCTCAAAGAGTAAAACTGTCGGTGTCTATATTATGACACTACACGGCATTATAGTATTATTTGCAAATTTATTTTTAAATCATTATTATTGTCCCTGGTTTACAGTACTCTTGTGGGAAAGTAGCAGTGGCTGGGACAGACTTTAAGCATCACCTCCGCTTAAAAAGATGCAATCTAATCCTGTTTACATGAAATAAGCCTGCTCCCGAGCAGGTTTGAGCTTACGGACCTGTTGCTATGACAGCAAGTCCAGGATGAGCGTCGAAGAACCGAACAATCCAAGATCATGCCAAATCGTCATCGATCAAATCCAGCTAACTGAGTTAGCGACGTACGAAGAATATGCCCCTAAGTTGCATCAAGCCACTCCCATAAACGCATCACCATTCAAATTAATGCACGCCTCAGAATAACTGTACATGTACATAATTGTACTTGTACAAGCATGTGAGACTCCAATACAATTGTAAAGTAATTATTCTATCACAAATAAATCTTTCAATGAGTAAACCTGACTGTGCCTATAGTATTATAGACTACACAACATTATAATATTATTTTCAAATTAATTTGTAAATTATTATCATTTTATTGTCCCAGGATAAGTAAAGTAATTGAAATAAAGTAGTAGTGGCTGGGACAGATTTTACATATCAGTTCCGCTTAAAAAGATGCAATCTAATACATGAAATAAGCCTGCTCCCAAGCAGGTTTAAGCTTAAGGACCTGTTGCTATGGCAGCAAGTCCAGGAGGAGTGTCGAAGAACTGAGCATTATATATATATACTGAAGACTTTAAAATACTCCACAGCCCCAGTTATGACAAGAACATATATAAATTCAAGGAGCAAATTCTGAATATCAAATCTATACCTATAAAGACATAAAAACACAATACATGAGTACATATACACAGCATCATCTTAAGAATTTTAACTAAATTTGAAATCCACTACTTTGCTTCAGCTAAAATACCCCATTATAACAGAGGTGCCCAACCCTGTTCCTGGAGATCTACCTACCTGCAGATGTCAGCTCCAGCCCTGCTCAACACACCCATCTATCAAGTGCTCCTGAAGATCTTAATTAGCTGATTCAGGTGTGTTTTTATTAGGGTTGGAGCAAAACATTGCAGGTAGGTAGATCTCCAGGAACAGGCTTGGGCACCCCTGCTTGATATATACACAACACAAACATTAAATCATGCCATACAGTTGTTCTTAGCATATCTCCAGAGGACAGACACACAACTGACATCAAACAATACATAATATGATCATACATTATACACTGTATGATAATATTAAAAGAAATAGTATAAGAAAAAGTCAAAAATGTAAATAACATAGATATACAAGTAACCCTGGCTTTCACTAAATACATCAGCTTACAATGATTTGTTTCCAAAAAGACATGTTTAAATATAAGAGAAAGACTATGTACAGTTTTTTGTGCAGAATATCTTCACTGCATCCTCAGTATTCCCATTTCATGTCCTTAGCCAGCTTGTGTACACTGATGAAGAAATCTGAATACTCTATAAACAGGTTATGAAGTAGGAACTCTTCCTTTCTGTGGGGAAAGTTTTTAATTGTTAGTCAAAAGAATTCGATCAATTTAACTGTTAGTCAGTAGAGATATAACAATGAGAATACCTGGATATATACTGAATGAATCTGTGTGGGGAATTAGACAACTGCATACTGTTATTGACAACATAATATTCAAAATAAGTTGAACTCTTGAGTGGGTTTGTGACCCTTTAGAAGAATGATCTAAAGCCTCTGTCCAGACACTTTTCAGTCCCTTTTCAGTTTTTCTCTCGATTGTTATGGATTGCATACACAAATAAAACCTTTTTTCCACTATTGTGCTTCTCCAAGTTATTGAGAAGGTCAGAGAACATAACCATGACCAACTGTTTATTATGGAGTTTTAACTGAAACAAACAAACAAACAAACAAACATACATACATAAATACACTAGCCAATGCCTCAATGAGTTTTTGTATTTGTACGCTGTACTTGGATTCATAACCTGGTAATGAGTTCAACATGTTCCTGCAGGTCAACATTTTTGTTGATCCTGGAACAACATTCAAATCAACCAATCAGATTTGAGGGACAAGTTTACAGATTGTCAAGTTTAGGCCTTAAAATCATGAATTGGTGATTCTACATCAGTGTTATTCATCTATCATTTCCCTCTGATTTTTGGGATAACTTATGGGTAGGGTTAGGTTTAGGGGTAGGAATAGGGTTAAGACTACATTTTCAGACTGGAATATTGTTCCAGGATCAACAAAATATGTTGACCCAGGAATGTATCTAACTCAGCAAAATCAGGACGTGCGTACTTAGATTTAGGAGGATTTCATTTGTAAAGGAATCAAGTCCCATGTTGATCTAGTGGACCTTTCTCTGCCTTAACAAAAAGAAACAGTGCTTTGTTGAAAACCATCACTGGAAATAGATTACAATTACTAGGGGTGTTATGGTACACGTATTTGTACCACGGTTTTTAGTACATGTCTTAAAGTTCCATAGCGTTGTAGCCTATTAACCCTCTGGAGTCTGAGGCTGATTTGGGGCCTGGAGAAGTTCTGACATGCCCTGACATTTGTGCTTTTTTCAGTTGTTCATAAACATATTAAAGGAAAAAGTGTCATTACACTGTATTCAGCACAAACTAGGCTACCATAATATGTGAGGAACATGTATGCACATGTTTGTGTTTTTGAAGGAATAACGTTTATGCGTGGTTATTGAAAAAACAAAAAAATTAAGTCACTGAAATAAGGCCAAAAATATATATTAAATCTGTGTTTACAAGACTTCTGGGTATTGGAGGTTGTAGGCTAGAGTTTTTGCTTCAAAATTATGTAAAAATTATAATGCCTACTTGTTCATATAAAACAATATATTGATTTAGTTTTTGTAAGACATTTTTTGTCAAGAAACACAGTATGCGTGGAGACGTGAATCATCATGAATAATAGGTCATTTACACCTGAGAAGACAAAAGAATCGCATAAAGAACCTCTAATGGTGCTGCATAATAATGAGGCCTTCAGGTAGGCTGTGAAAAAAAACCTCTGTAATCATGTCTCAGCTCAATTTAAAATAATGGTATTCTATTATATTCTTTAAAATATAATGTATTTCTGTGATGCAAAGAGTCTGACTATAGGTTTTTAGTTTAAAAATATTGATGGATTCTCATATGTTTATGTCAATTTTCTATACAGATTTTATTCTATACATAGTTTATTCTATATTCATTGAGATCACTATGAGCGCTGGTGTTTTCAATTCCTTCTTGCAGTCGGAGGGCGCTCTGTACACCTTTAGTCCACAAATTATTCTAAAGAAGAAGAGGACATTTCAGGAATGGTGTTTTCAATTCATACTTGCAGCCGGAGGGCGCTCTCTGTGCACATTTAGTCCACAAATTATTAAAGAACTAAAGAAGAAGAGGACATATCAGGAACTAACGGCATGTCTTCCAGAGGTCGTTAACCATGGATTTTACATACAGATAAACACTTTTCAAGACAATAAATACATGATTGAGATGATGCATGCCTGTATTGACTCATAATTTGCCTCTGAATAGCGCTGGCTCCTTGGGCGTGGCCGCATTAGCGGGTAATGAGCTGAATCAAGGACTTCTGACATGTGTCAATTTTCATACAGATTACATAAACACAGAATTTTTGTTTTCGATTTGACTTGCACAATTTAAAACCTGACATTTCAACGTTTCTTTTGACATAAGTCTAATTTTTTTGTGATTAGTATTCACTAAGTTATAGTTCATTTTCTGAGAACTATCAGATTGGATAGAATGAACATATGAAGGTATGTAATCGCTCAATCATTGTTTCAACCGTGGAAAGACATAGACAATAAGACAATAAAGCAGCTTGTAAACAATATATTACGTAGTATTACATTTACCTCAGGGCTCAGGCAAGTCATTCACAGTTCATAGCTTGTTAATTCGCTGGAGAAATTAACTCTAGAGATGTGAACTCTAAATATTATGCCTATATATTCATTATATTTCACTCAGGGGTGGATTTACCATTTCGGTTTGCCATTTTGGCAGTTTTTTTCCCCTCTGCTATACCGAACCTGTACCAAATCGTGACTTCAAATTGAAAGTACATACCCAACTGTCATCTTTGTGTACACTTACCATCTACCCTAAATAGTATGCAAGATTAGAATTAGTATGTTAAAACACTGTATACATAGTATGTTAAATATCCAAAAAATGCCTGAATGGTCAACTGTTTCCACTGGATTTTCGAAGTGTATCAATGTACACTCTCCCTTAGAGAAAAACCACATGAATTTCATGTTTTTCACATGTGATCACATACTGCCATGAACTGCTGACTCGAAGGTCCCTATTTTAACAATCTAAGCACATGGTCTAAAGCGCACGGCGCAAGTGCAGTTAGGGCGTGTCTGAATCCACTTTTGCTAGTTTAACGATGGGAAAAAATGGTTGGCAAGCCCGGCACATGGTCTAAAAGGGTTGTCCCTATTCTCTTAATGAGTCATGGGTGTGTTTTGGACGTAACATGAAATAAACCAATCAGAGTCTCATCTCCCATTTCCTTTAAAAGCCAGTTGTTCTCACTCCACTGTGCATTTGCTATTTACATGGCAGAATTTGCAAGCGGAAAAACTGAACGCTTCTCCAGAGAGGAAACGGATCTGCTTGTAAAAGAAAACAGCTCTCACATAGCATCGAATACCAGACTATAAAAATATGTTTTTAGGCCAGATTTAAAGACCAAAGTGTTTGAGCCTTTCTGATGTAGAGAGGCAAACTGTTCCAGAGCTTCGGGGCCGCCACTGCAAAGGCTCTATCACCCCTGCTCTTCAGTTTTACCCATGGAACAGCTAAAAGCAAATGGTCAGCAGACCTTAATGTTCTTAACGGAGCATACAGATTAATCAAATCCGAAAGATAACTTGGTGCTGAACCATTAAGAGATTTAAAAACAACCACCAAAATTTTAAAATGAATCCTATAATGGACAGGTAGCCAGTGAAGAGACGCAAGAATGAGAATAGAATGGGAGTAATGTGTTCCTGCTTTCGTGTACCCGACAATAGGTGAGCTGCCGCATCCTGGACCATTTGCAGTTTGGAGAGAGAGGCCTGACTAGTACCTAAATAAAGGCTATTACAATAATCCAGGCGACTTGAAATTAATATATGCACAATTCTTTGAAAGTCTTTAGAGGACAAGAAAGGTTTCACCTTGGTGAGTTGTCTCAATTCGAAGAAATAAGATTTAACTACTAAATTAATCTGTTTATCCAATTTAAAATCACAATCCATAACAACACAAACATTTTTTACATAGGGCTTCACATATGGATTCAGTTCACCAAGGTTTAGGTCTACTGACTCACAGGTTCCCCTGGCGTAAACAACACAACTTCTGTTTTCTTTTCATTAAAATTAAGGAAATTTAGTGCCATCCAGGTCTTAATTTCTTCAAAACACTGCAATAGATGCGCTAAAGAGCAGGTATCTTTACATTTCAAGGGCAGATAAACTTGCAGGTCATCTGCATAACAATGAAAAGAAATACCAAATTTCCTAAAAATATGTCCCAAAGGGAATATATAAAGGAGAACAGAATAGGTCCCAAAATGGAGCCCTGGTACAACGAGCACACAGTCTCCAAGATGAACCGAAAAAGTTCTTTCAGCCAAATAGGATTTAAACCATTCCAATGTAGTACCCTAAACACTAACATAATGTTCTAGCCATATAATCAAGATGTTATGGTCTACTGTATCAAATGCAGCCAAAAGGTCTAGTAAAATTAAGATAGCACAATCACCAGAGTCAGTGACAAGCAAGTCATTAAAAAACCTTCAACAGTGCAGTTTCTGTACTGTGTAGTGCTTTAAAACCAGACTGGAACACTTCATGAATACCATGTAAATCTAAAAATGAATTCAATTGTCCAAATACAACCACCTCCAATAGTTTGGATAGAAATGGAAGTTTCAAGATGGGTCTATAATGAGCAAAAACTAATGGATACAAATTAGATTTCTTGATTACTGGTTCCACAGCTGCGTGTTTAAAAGACTTAGGTACAACTCCCGAAGCCAGGCTGCTATTAATAATTGCAAGAATTTTAGGACCAATGGTTTCAAATGAATCTTTAAGAAGGCGGAGAGGAACAACATCCATACCACATGAGGATGATTTCATTTTAACAAAGGTCTCTTTCCGTGAGTCAAGAGACACCAACTCAAACTGATTAAAAACAGCAAAGCACTCAGTGGGAGTGGATAAAAAAAGTCGAAGTGAGCAAAATATTAGCTCTAACAGCCTCAATCTTGTCAATGGAAAAAGTCTAAAAATTTCTCACACATTTCGGCAGAAGGCTCTAAACAGGTTGCTTGGGGAGTGTTTAAAACCACGTTAATAGTGCTAAATAGCACAGCTGGCTTGTGGGAGTTATTACAGATGATGCTAGAAAGATACTTTGATTTCTCAGATCTAACAGTTTATTTGATATTTAAGTAAATTCTCCTTCAAAATATCAAAGGAAATCTGCAATTTATCCTTCTTCCAGCGGCGTTCCGCCCTTCTACACTTGAGCCTTACAGTTCGAGTAGTAGCATTCAGTAGTAGCCATGGTTGAGTTCTAGGTTTTACTTGAATCATCTTAAAAGGAGCCACAGTATCCAAGATATTAAGACAAGTTGAAGAAAACAATGAAGTCAGATCATCAATGTTAAGGCCATATGAAGTCATTGAATAGTCATTGTCAATAGCATTAAAAGCCTCTGAAAATGATTGAATGGTTGAAGAATTAATCGTTCAACAGCGACGGGTTGCAGCAGTCACTTTGGGATCACAGGTCAAGTCAAGTCAAGTCACCTTTATTTATATAGCGCTTTTTACAATGCAGATTGTGTCAAAGCAGCTTTACAGTGATAACTGGTATATCTTTTGGCTGCACAGCAGCTCTTAAAGAAAATGGTGTCAATGCAGGCAGATGCAAAGCACTGTTGAATATCAAATGTCAAGTGTCCCCAACTAAGCAAGCCAAAGGCGACAGTGGCAAGGAACCCAAACTCCAACAGGTGACATCAGGTGGCAAATAGGTGTTAAAATGGAGAAAAAAAAAAACCTTGGGAGAAACCAGGCTTAGTCGGGGGCCAGTTCTCCTCTGGCAAACAGTGCTTTGTTATGATTCAGGTAGCTATCATAAGTCCAATAGGATCACACCATTCAAAGTATTTATTCCAGTTCAATCCTGTTGAGTATTCTAGGTTATTACGTGAAGAAGTTTTTGGTCCAAAAATTTGAATCTCTGTTTTTTTCTGAATTTAGTACTGGTCATCCAATTTTTTATATCAGCTATGCATTCCGTTAATTTTGTGAATTGGTAAGTTTCGTCAGGGCGCGAAGAAATATAGAGCTGAGTATCATCAGCGTAACAGTGAAAACTAATGCCATGCTTCCTAATGATATCTCCCAAGGGTAGCATGTACAGAGTGAAAAGCAACGGTCCTAGTACTGAGCCTTGCGATCGATATGACATCTCTTCATTTACCACTACAAACTGATAACGGTCTGATAAGTATGATTTGAACCATGACAATGCCACTAATGCCAACATAATTTTCGAGTCTATTTAAAAGAATATTGTGATCAATAGTGTCAAATGCAGCACTAAGATCCAGTAACACTAACAGAGAGATACAACCATGATCTGATAAGAGCAAATCATTAGTAACTGTAATGAGAGCATTCTCAGTACTATGGTACGGTCTAAATCCTGACTGGAAATCCTTACAGATACTATTTCTTTCTAAAAAGGAACATAGTTGTGATGATTCTGCCTTTTCTAGTATTTTTGACAGAAAAGTGAGATTTGAGATCGGCCTGTAATTGACTAATTCTCTAGGATCAAGTTGTGGTATTTTAATAAGAGGTTTAATAATAGCCAGCTTAAAAGTTTTCGGTACGTATCCTAGTGATAAAGATGAATTAACAATATTAAGAAGAGGATCTATGACCTCTGGAAGCATCTCTTTCAATAGCTTAGTCTGTTTAGGGTCTAGCATACATGTTGTTGATTTTGATGATATAACAAGTTTAGACAATTCTTCCTCTCCTAAAGCAGTAAATGAATTGAATTTTTCTTCAGGGACACTACAATGCACTGTCTGACGCGATACTGTAGTAGACGGTTGCATTGTTATAATTTTCTCTCTAATATTGTCAATCTTGCACGTAAAGAAGTTCATAAAGTCATTACTGCTGTGCTCTTTGGAAACATCAGAAGTTGAAGCTTTATAAGAAATAAAGCTTCAACTTCTGATGTTTCCAAATTTAGCCACTGTATCAAATAAATACCTAGGGTTGTGCTTATTTTCTTAAAGTTTAGAAAAATAGGCAGATCTAGCAGTTTTTAAGGGCTTTCTGTACTCAATCATTCTCTCTCTCCACGAAATGTGAAAAACTTCTAGTTTTGTTTTCTTCCAGCTGCGCTCCATTTTTCTGGCTGCTACCTTTAGGGCCTGAGTGTGCTCGTTGTACCACAGCGTTGGATTAATTTCCTTAATCTTTTTTAAACGCAAAGGAGCAACTGAGTCTAATGTGCTGGAAAAGACAGAGGCAATAGTTTCTGTTGCAACATCGAGGTCTTCTAAGCTGTCTGGTATGCTAAAGCGGTGAAACTGATCAGGAAGATTATATATAAAGTGACCTTTAGTGGTAGAAGTGATGGTTCTACCATATTTGTGGCAGGGAGGCAGTTTAGCAGCCTTGACTAAATGTAACAAGATTAGATAATGATCTGAGATGTCGTCACTCTGCTGTAGAATTTCAACGGCATCAATATCAATTCCATGTGACAATATTAGATCTACAGTATGATTACGACAATGAGTGGGTCCTGGCACGTGTTGTCTAACTCCAATAGAGTTTAGAATGTCTGTAAATGCCAATCCTAATGCGTCTTTTTCATTATCTACATGGATATTAAAATTACCAACAAGGACTTTATCTGCAGCTAGAACTAACTCCAGTAGAAAATCAGCAATTTCTCTGATAAAGTCTGTATGGTGTCCTGTATACTGTAGCCAGCACAAATGTCAACTTACATAATGTTACATAAAGTACCATCACTTCGAAGGAATTATATTTGAAAGACTTTTGACTAATACTGTAAATATTACTATAAATTACAGCAACACCTCCCCCTTTGCCTTTCTGACGAGGATTGTGTCGATAATCGTAACCTTGAGGGCTAGACTCATTTAAAGTAATGTAATCGTCCGATTTTAGCCAAGTTTCTGTCAAACACAGCACATCTAGATTATTGTCTGTGATAATATAATTTACAATGAGTGTTTTTGAAGAAAGAGATCTAATATTTAACAACCCAAGCTTTATCATTTGTTTATCAATATTATCTCTTTTTTATTTGTTGAAAATCAATTAAATTTTTACCATTAAATGGGTTTAGGAGTTTTTTGTTTTTATTAATTCGGGGTACAGACACAGTCTCTATGTGATAATATCTAGGTGTAAGAGTTTCTATGTGTTGGGAATTATCTGACTTCTGTAACGTGAGGCAGCTAGCAGATGGTCGGTTTAGCCAGTTTGTCTGCTGCTTCCTGACCTGGGCCGTAGTTTGTCATGTTTCCGCTCTAAGACCGCTCTATGTGTAATATTACTAGAGAAGAGCAGCACCATCCCAGGACGGGTCAGGTCTCCCCCAGAAACTTTTCCAATTACCTATGAAACCTATATTATTCTGCGGACACCACTCAAGACAGCCAGCCATTGAGTGATGATAATCTGCTAACTATCTCATCACTCCAATGAACAGGAATAGGGCCAGAGCAAATTACTTTTCCTGACATTGTACTTGCGAGTTCACAAACCTCTTTAATCTTAATTTTAGTGATCTCCGACTGGAGAAGTCGAACATCATTTGTGCCGACGTGAATTATAATTTTAGAGTATTTACGATTAACATTAGCCAGAACTTTTAAATTTGCTTTGATGTCAGGTGCTCTGGCCCCTGGCAAACATGTGACTATGGTGGCTGGTGTCTCTATTTTCACATACCGTGCAATAGAATCACCAATAACTAGGGCACTTTCAACAGGATTGTCAGTGGGTGTGTCACTGAGTGGGGAGAACCTGTTTGATGTTCTTATTGGAATGGAAGAGTGGCTGTTACCCAAGTGCCCTGCTGCGTGGGCTCTACAGCCAGAACCGAACAATGTACAGAGTTCACTAAGCTAGTCGCATCCAAAACAGTATCTGAAGCCCTTGCATTCTTACTATCCTCGATTAAAGTTTGAATGCGTGTCTCTAATTCTGAGATTCTCTCTGTCAGCCTGACTATTTCCCTAAATTTATGACATGTAAATCCCTCGTCGCTGACAGAGAAAGCTATACTGAACGTGGCAAATAGAACACGATACAATACTGGGAGAGGATGACATGACTCACCGTGTTTGTAGACTGATCAGACTTAATACAGCTGTTTGATGAACGTGTTGAAAAGAAAAAGGAGCGCGGAAGAGACTGATGACAAGTTAACAAGCTAGCGAGATGCAAACGCGTTGTAATAGCGATTTAGATTCAAAGATTAAAAGCTAGCGACATCAGATTAATGTGGTAGGCAATATTATATATAAGGTAATGATAATATAAGCCACAATGAATGAGATAGGTAATAAACAGGTAATACATATCTCAAATAAAATAGGTAAATGATCAGAGAAAACAGCATCACAGACTTCAATATTACCAATTGGCAAGCCATTTGATAAAATCAAGTCTAAAATGTGACCACAAATATGTGTGGGACTAGCCACAAGCTGAGTTAAATTAAAATATTCCACCAGATTAATAAAGGCTTTAGCCAAGGGTTGGACAGGACAGCACACATGGATATTAAAATCCCCAACAATTAAGACCCAATCATATTTTGGCATAATTCCAGCCAAAAAAAAAATCAGAAAACTCCTCAATAAAGTCTTTGTTATATTTGGGTGGGCGATAGACAACAGCGCACAACACCAGATAACACAAGCTTAGTTCAAAAATACTGAGTCCGAAGCTGGAATAGGAGTAAGCTGACAGACGACAGATTAAGTGTTCTTTAAAAATAGCTGCTACTCCACCTCCTCGACCCGTAAGCTAGTGATCTAGCATTCACCAAGGAAAACCTCAATAGGGTTGAGCCTTTCAGCAACAGAGGTGCACGATCAAAGGGTCGGAGGAGAGATATGTCCACACCACCTCTTCTAAGAAGAGGAGGCCGATAAATGTTGGCTGAAGGCTCCTTATCCACACCAGTAACAGGTACCAGCCACTTATACGTGGGATACCAAGAGCGTCGGAGCACATACTGGCAACAATTCATGTCAAGTTCGGAGGATCAGCCTTTGGAAACAAGGCCATTAAAGTCCTAACTCTCACTAGTAGACCACCACGTTTACCGCGGCGTCTAAGTCGCTTTTTCCTCCCGGGAGAACATAGGGTCCGACAAAAATAGTCAGGTAATCCACACAGGAGCGGAGGAGAGGCGAGTTGTTTTTTCTACCCTTATTAACATTATAGATCACCATATTTTGAACAGAAGATCTAATGTTAAGTAGTGTTTGGTGATCATACACCATTAGAGAGTCTGCAGTATTTAAAACAGTCAATAAAAAAAACAACAAACATCCATACAACCAGGAGCAGGAGACGGCCGGCCACATACAGTGGCACCATCTTAGTACTTAGTACTTTTCAGACCAGCAAGCCCACCGCGTTGAGCTGAAACTAGCAAAAACAATCGTGTCATGCTTGGTGCCGCATTGCGCCGGGTGTATGATAGGGCCACTAAAGTTTTTGGATATTTTTCATATTTTGTGTGGTGGTCAGTTCACAGCAGTGACAGAAATGGTCTTTTCTAATAAGTTTAAATAGATTTTTACCCTTTATAGTCATTTTACCTTTATAAAGCCATTTTCATTCATTCATTCATTCATTTTCTTCCACTTACCCGGGGCCGGGTCGCAAGGGGCAGCAGTCTAAGCAGAGACGCCCAGACTTCCCTCTCCCCAGACACTTCCTCCAACTCTTCCGGGGGAATTCCGAGGCGTTCCCAGGCCAGCCGAGAGACATAGTCCCTCCAGCGTGTCCTAGGTCTTCCCCGGGGCCTCCTCCCGGTGGGACATGCCCGGAACACCTCCCCAGGGAGGCGTCCAGGAGGCATCCAGAACAGATGCCCGAGCCACCTCAGCTGGCTCCTCTCGATGAGGAGGAGCAGCGGCTCTACTCTGAGCTCCTCCCGAGTGACCGAGCTCCTCACCCTATCTCTAAGGGAGCACCCAGCCACCCTACGGAGGAAGCTCATTTCAACCGCCTGCATCCGGGATCTCATTCTTTCGGTCATGACCCAAAGCTCATGACCATAGGTGAGAGTTGGAACGTAGATTGACCGGTAAATCGAGAGCTTCGCCTCACGGCTCAGCTCTTTCTTCACCACGACGGACTGGTACATCGACCGCATTACAAAGCCATTTTTTCTAACCTAATTAAGCATGCATCATCTTTTGTGTTGATGGAGTATTTTATCTATCCATTAGAAAACAATTGTAGAATTAGCTTGCTTACTATAAAAGCTAGAAGTGTTTTGAGGCCTCTTGGCCTACGTGACTGTAAGGGTCAGATGTATCTGAGAAGTTAGCTTGGCCACTAAGCATATTTTGCTGGTAGTTTTCCACCAGACAACAGGAGGATGTGAAATGAATAAGATTATTATTAAGGGTGTCATGTGAAGGGTTCTTGCCTCCGGGGAGTGTTGATTGTTTTTGATATGATGTATCATTTTGCCTATGAGAAAGGGTTGACCATCAATTGGCAGAATTCCAGCACGAGAGATTAAGTCAAAAGATGTAGACTAGTTGGCAGTCAGCCACCCTTACAAAGATACAAAGAAAATTATCTCTTGCATAAGCAACACCTGCAGTTTAATTGGTGAAGTGACTGTGGTAAAAATGTTGGGGAGTACTTGGGAGACTCAAGAAAGAGAAAAGGAGAAGAGCACCTGTAAATTTTGATCATGGAAAAGAACTGTTGGTGTGTTGTTTTAACAGATAAGAAAAATGGATAAAAACTGTGCTCTGGCTAGTGTTGTATTATATCAAGAAAATGCAATTACCCTGCCTCCTTGTTAAGGTTTTGAATGTCTGTTGCTACACATTTGGCCAATGTATTAAATATTAGGCATTGCTTACAATATTATTGTTATTTATATTTGTTTGTTTCTAAGAAATGTATCAATCTCCTAAAGACGACTTCCGGTGAGACGGGAACGTTGACGCGTCTTGGCTGCCGCTCCTCTCAACCTACACTTCATCGTTATTTTATTTCTGCAAATCACAGTTGTGGCTTTTTGGAGCTTTGGAAAGTGCCTGGGTTTCCCCCGCACCTACACGATGCTGTACAGCGTTTTAACCGTTGGATTATTGGTTTTATCACAGAGCTATAACCGCCGGACCATTGGATTGTTTACAGATTGTGCATCCTACGGCTGGGTTAAAGGGCAACAACTCTCTGGTTTCCATGGCTGTAAGGTACGCTGCTTGTAATCTGCTGAACTTGTACGCTGCTTGTAATCTGCAGAATACAATCTGCTTGTAATCTGCTGAACTCCTACTTCCTGCTTCGCTACTGTTCGGACGCTCTTGCTTACAGCTCCGCGCTTTGCTCTATTGCTTTTATATTTTATCTCCTAATTTTAACTACAGCAAATAGGCACAGTGCTCAAACGACAAATCTTGGCACCAAAAATCGTTTTAACTGGAAGAATTGCTACAAAAAAGGGGAATTTTTATCCAACCAGCCTCCCACTGACGGCAGCCATCAGCTTACATTCCGGAGAAGGGAAAACACAGCTGCCTACATCCAAAAGGATTAGAAATAATATGCCTCCTCTGGTTGAAGAATCTACCTGCTGCACAAACTGCCACAGACTTCTACAAAGGATTGCAGTTCCTGAAACAAAGTTACTTGCGGGACTACCATACCAGAAGGAACACACAACAGAGCTTCATCATGGACGTCCTCAGCACACAGTCGGTGAGTCCCATGAATCTAATGCCCCTAAACAGACCGTACTGAGTGCCGAAATTGATTAACATATTAATCGATAGACCCAAAGGCACTCGAGACATCAGATTGTCACGAGTATCACATATTAATGCAGTAGCATCCTCTACCCCAAACAATAGCTCCCTACCACCGCCAGTACATCTGGAGAACAGATTTGAAGTGTTAATGAATGTGGGTGAGGAATCTCCAGACATGATGAATGTGGGTGAGGAATCCCTAAACATGATCGGACACAGATCAAGTCAGCCAGCAGCTAACACCGATGCTAACTGCCGCTCAAGGTTGAACAGTCAGCGGCACTCAACTCAGAGAGCAGCCGAGCCCAGGACTCTGATAGTGGGTGACTCTATTATCAGAAACATTAGCAGCAGGGATACAACTACATGCTGCCTTCCACAAGCAACAGTTTCTGATGTAAACAGGGAACTTAAGAGCATTCTGATGAAATATAAGACTGCAAATCGACTAATCATTCATGTGGGGAAGAATGATATTTGGAAGGAGCAGTCAGAACTCCTTAAGAGGGATTTCAATGAACTTTTTGAAATGCTTAAAAGACTAAAAGTTCAGTCGTTCATCAGTGGACCACTCCCAGCAAGAGGAACAAATAGATTTACACGGTTGCTTGGTCTTAACACATGGCTGCAAAAAACCTGCAACTTAAAAGGACTGAATTTCATCGACAACTTCAATCTGTTCTGGAGTCAGAGACAACTGTTCACTCATGATGGCCTGCACCCAAACAAACTGGGCTCAAGAGTGCTAAAGGACAATATCTACTTCTGCCTCCATCATCCTTCAGCAGTGTGTGCAAATCCACTCAACCTGAATGGCACAAACACACCTGGACAGAGTACAACTGACCACAGGACTTCATTTCAGCACCTGAATGGACATGCGGTTGACACATCCCACAAGGTCAATGATAACACCACGCAGCCACAACAACCACTGCTCACACACACAATCCTGACTGAGCCCTGCCCACAGAGCTCACCGAGAGACAGTGACGTGTTAGAACTGCTCCAAGATTCAGCACCCAAGGACGACTTTCGGGAAAACAGCCAGGGAAGCCAGGACAACATTTTACAGCCTCCGGTAACACCAGAGCAACAGCCCCTCTCACTGGACACGTTATCCCTTTCTCCAGCATCCCCTCTTCTGTGCTTCTCAGAGAAAATGGAGGAACTGGTGTATGCTGGAACCAAATTCTCCCACTCTTTTGCTGCGAGCCCCCAGATATCAACAAAAAAGCGTCAAGCCCCGAAACCACCAAAACCTGTGGGCCCAGCTCGCCCTCCCCCTCCTCCTGCGAGAGCTCTTCGGCCCCTGCCACAACGCCAGGGCCCACATCCTCCTCCATCTGTTCTAGGTGAACCAAAAACAACCGATAACAGCTCTCAGTGATGTGTGTCGGGTCCCCGCTATGATAACAGTGACTTTATCAAATGTTTACAGAACAAGTGGGAACCCAGTGTGCCTGTAGCTTTCTCTATTTCTGTTTTATTACGTTATAGAAAGCCTAAGGCCCTCTCAAACCGTTTGGCAAACCCATTTAATCTGCTACCTATTACACGTCAAACTAAGATTACTGTAGAGACAGAAAGTAAGACTGTTAAGTTAGCACTTTTAAACATCCGCTCACTTAAAAATAAATCACTTCTAGTCAATGACTTAATAACCACAAACAACCTAGATTTTATTCTTCTAAATGAAACATGGCTTGAAGACAGCTGCAGTGCAACAATCCTGAATGAAACAGCCCCTCCTAACTTTACTTTTATGAGTGTCTGCAGAGCTGTTAGGAGAGGTGGAGGTGTTGCTGCTCTATTTAAAGATGTCTATCAATGCAAGCAAGTGTCATTTGGTGATTACTTGTCTTTCGAATACTTGGGTATTGTGTTAAAAGGTGCTCCTCGCATTCTACTTATAGTTATCTACAGGCCTCCAAAATACTCTCCAGCCTTTGTGGAGGACTTTACAGAACTGTTATCAGCAATTTCCTCTGAGTTTGACTGTTTTGCTATTACTGGGGACTTTAACATCCACATAGAAAATGCAGAATCCAATATGGCAAAAGAAATCATAACTGTTTTGAATACTTTTGATCTGACTCAACATGTACATGGACCTACACACAATCGTGGACACACTCTAGATTTAATTATTAGTAAGGGTCTAAACATTTCATCCATTGTCATTAAGGATGTAGCGCTATCTGATCATTTCTGTATTTTCTTTGATTTATTTATCTCTCCGACTGTTGAAGCTAGATCTATCTCGATCAAAAAGCGATGCTTAAATGAGAATACTAGTGCACTGTTTATGAAGGCTATATCTTTAACACCAAGCATATCTGCAGACTCTGTTGATTTTCTCCTTGATTCTTTTAACTCAAAAGTACAGAATGTTATTGATAACATTGCTCCTGTGAAAGTCAGGAAGAAAAGTGGCAGACAAAAAGCACCATGGAGAAACTCAACAGCAGTGCAAAATATGAAAAGACAATGCAGAAAAGCTGAGCGCATGTGGCGAAAGACAAAACTTGAAATCCATTATAACATCTATAAAGATATTCTTCATGCTTTCAATGTGGAATTAGGCAAAGCTAGACAGACCTTCTTCTCAAATATTATAAACAAAAACTTAAACAACACCCGTACTCTTTTTGCTACTGTAGAGAGACTAACAAACCCCCCGAGTCAGATTCCCAGTGAAATGCTCTCAGACAGCAAATGCTGTGAGTTTGCTTCCTTCTTCTCTGAGAAAATTAATAATATCAGAAAGGCGATCAGCACATCCTTGAGCTGCACTGGGGTAAAACAGATCAGATCACAACATCAGAAAGCAGCTATTATGTCTGTTTTCGAAGCAATTGATGGTAAAATTTTGGAAGAAACAGTACAGCACCTTAAAACATCAACCTGCGCCCTTGACACACTTCCCACATCTTTTTTCAAAAGTGTGTTTAACTGTTTAGAAGCAGATCTCCTAGAAGTAGTAAATGCCTCACTTCTCTCTGGGACTTTTCCAAAATCCCTGAAAACTGCAGTTGTCAAGCCCCTCCTGAAAAAAGAGCAATCTGGTTAACACCATATTGAGCAACTACAGGCCAATCTCAAATCTTCCTTTCATAGGCAAGATCATTGAAAAAGTTGTTTTCAATCAGCTGAACAAGTTCTTAAGCTTGAATGGATACTTTGACAACTTTCAATCTGGTTTCCGACCGCATCACAGCACAGAGACAGCACTCATAAAGATAATAAATGATATTCGCCTTAACACAGATTCAGGTAAATTATCAGTGCTGGTTCTACTCGATCTCAGTGCTGCGTTTGACACTGTCGATCACAACATTCTTCTTGACAGGCTGGAAAACTGGGTTGGGCTTTCTGGGATGGTCCTTAAATGGTTCAGGTCATACTTAGAAGGGAGAGGTTATTATGTGAGTATCGGTGACCATAAGTCTGAGTGGACATCCATGACATGCGGAGTCCCTCAAGGTTCAATTCTTGCACCCCTCCTGTTCAACCTATATATGCTGCCACTGAGCCAAATAATGAGAAAGAACCAAATTGCATATCACAGCTATGCAGATGACACCCAGATTTACCTAGCCCTATCACCTAACAACTACAGCCCCATTGACTCCCTGTGCCAATGCATTGATGAAATTAAAAATTGGATGTGTCTAAACTTCCTTCAGTTAAACAAAGACAAAACTGAAATCATTGCGTTTGGAAACAAAGATGAAGTTCTCAAAGTGAACATGTAACTTCACTCTAGGGGTCAAACAACTAAAAATCAAGTCAGGAATCTTGGTGTGATTTTGGAGTCAGACCTGAGTTTCAGTAGCCATGTAAAGACAATAACTAAATCAGCATATTATCATCTCAAAAATATTGCAAGAATTAGATGCTTTGTCTCCAGTCAAGACTTAGAGAAACTTGTTCATGCTTTCATCACCAGCCGGGTGGATTATTGTAATGGGCTCCTCACTGGTCTTCCCAAAAAGACCATAAGACAGCTGCAGCTCGTACAGAACGCTGCTGCCAGGATTCTGAGCAGAACCCGAAAATATGAACACATCACACCTGTCCTCAGGTCCTTGCACTGGCTTCCAGTTGCATTTAGAATTGATTTTAAAGTACTGTTACTTGTTTATAAATCACTCAATGGTCTAGGACCTCAATACATTGCAGATATGCTCATAGAATATAAACCTAACAGATCACTCAGATCATCAGGATCAAGTCATTTAGAAATACCAAGGGTTCACTCAAAGCAAGGAGAGTCTGCTTTTAGCTGTTACGCCAGCCGCAGCTGGAACCAGCTTCCAGAAGAGATCAGGTGTGCTCCAACAGTAGCCACATTCAAATCCAGACTCAAAACACATCTTTTTATCTATGCATTTGCTGATTGAGGACTGTGCTATGTCCGAACTGTTTGCACTTTATTTTATACGTATTATCTTTTTATTCTTTTAATTCCTTTTCCTGTTTTTATTTCATTTTTAATGTATTTTATATCTTTTATGTATCATCTTCTTATTCTGACTTTTAATGCATTTTAAATATTGCTGTCTGGTTGAAAGAGCTGGGAGAATTAGGAAGAAAGTGATTAGGTTAAAATTTGGTAAATTTGGATAAAGGGACAAACCATGGGGAAATTTAAGCTGTAGTGCATGGTTAAGATATCTCTGGATTACAGTCAGGACACTTTCCAAAGGGGGAAATTTCCAAAGGGGAAACTTGAACTGCGTTGCATAGATAAGATATCTCCGGAAGGGGGATTAGGGCTGTGTGGTGCAGTTTGAGGTGTCTTGGCAAAAGGGGAGATTGAAACTGTGTTTATCAGTTTGAAGTGCCTTAACAGGTAGCAGTCCTGTCGTGTGAGGAAGATCCATTCTGATCTGCTCTGATGGATAGATCCGTTTAGATCCACTCTGATGGACAACAACAACAACAACAACAACAACAACAACAAACTCCCTGAGACTTCCTAGCTCTTCCATCCAGATAGCAAAATTCTCTGTTTTTACTGTTATTTCTATTCCTTATGTTCTATTTTTATTATTCTTTTTTTATGTAAAGCACTTTGAATTACCATTGTGTATGAAATGTGCTATACAAATAAAATTGCCTTGCCTTGCCTTGAACTTAAAGAGAAGCTATTATCTGCCAAATGACATATACGAACTGTGCCGTAATGTCGGTGTTTTGCGACCCCCGCGCTATATTCATCATGCATCAAAGCGCAGATTTTCTCCTTCTTCAGTGGATAACATATGTGTGCTGGCATACCAGCGTTCAGTATTTCGAATGGTGAGTGCGGGCGCAGACTTAAATAACCTGTCAGCACTGCCTCGCATAGAGCTGTCTTCACTAGACTCTACACTAACAGACTTTTCATCGGATAACAGCGGTGTGTCGTCATCTCAGCGCAATGTTCAACAAGCACTGTGTGCTGACAAATTGCAGCGACCTCAACATACTGAGAAGTCGTCGCAATTTTCTACTATCCCACACGTGGTGAAATCTGCGCTTTTTAACGCGCGTTCTGTGAACAATAAATCCCTCATCTTATCTGACCTTATCATTGAAAAAGGACTTGACTTGGTTTGCCTTACAGAAACTTGGCACAACCAGTCAGATAGTCTTCTGTTTAATGAACTTACACCTACTGGCTATGGTTTATTTGATTCCCCTTGCTCTTCTGGTAGGGGAGGGGGTATTATTGTTTTGTTTAAACAAGATATAACTATTAAGTCCAGTAGTTATCCCCCAGTTTAAATCTTTTGAGTGTCTGGCTTTGAGTGTCTCTGCACCCAGTGCGATTGTAATTGCTACTGTTTGTAGACCACCTAAGTCAAATGCGGCCTTCTTATCTGAATTTGCTGACTTGCTGTCGATGTTGTGCCTTAAGTTTGAGAAAACTCTTATCCTAGGGGACTTCAACATTCATGTAGACAAAAAAGACTCTGCTATGACAAAGGACTTCCTTTCTTTACTTTTTTTGTCCCAGCCTTTCACCGTAGACCTAGGTCTGTCTGACCATTTAGCAGTCCTTTTTAATATGGAATTGGAAAATCCCAAAATCTCTATGTGGCGAGGGGGGCGTGGTTCAGCGAGGTCTGCAACCGGAGAGAATAGCGGGAGACGCTTGGTAAGTGAGTGGGTTGATTACAAATCACGAACACCTGTGTCTCGTTCTAGTGATTGGCGCGGAGACGGGATAAGACGCCGTGAGAAGCAGGAGTTGGTGAGAGAGAGGGGAACTGCTGACTGAGGCAGAGCGCGCTACCTAGAGTGAAGCCCTTGTGGATTGTGACTACTGAATCTGGAGTGAAGCCCTTTGTGGATTTTTATGTTGACGTTGTTGCGCTCTACACAGCCTTTCTGTTGAACTTTATTCTCAATAAAAGCTCAGTCAGCAGTTGTTCGTCGACCCAGACCTCTTCCTTCCCAGTCACGAACTTTAACTGTACTACACTCTACATCCCGAACTATAAAGTATCGGAATTGGAAATCAATTGATCTCCAGGATTTCTCTGCTTTTATCGAGTCCTCTTTAATGTGTTTTTCTTTTACTGACCCTTTGGAGGACAAAGTCTCTGTGTTAAACTCAGTTCTTTTGTCTGGTTTAGATTCATTCGCACCTATGAAATCTCACTCTGTTTCATATGTTCGCTCTGCCCCTTGGTATAATGATGAGCTGCGTTTCAAGAAGGCAACGTGTCATAAGATGGAGCGAAGGTGGCGTCTCTCTGGTATGAATGTTCATCATCATGCTTGGAACAACATAAATGAATATAAGGCTGAGATTGCTTCTGCTAGGTCCCAGTACTTTTCTCAGATTATTGTTAATAACCAGAGCAAACCCAGACAATTGTTTCATGTCATTAACAAACTTTTAAAAGGTGACAATTCCTCCCATACACCCATTGCAGCTGACTTTTGTGATAGGTTTCTTGATTTCTTCAGTTCTAAGATTGAGAAGGCTCGTAGTAGTTTGAGTCACACTGCTGTGATCGATGACTCTGCTTTCTGTACCCTTCACTTTTCTGGTTCTCCTCTCTCAAACTTCTCTATACTTGATTTAACCTTTCTGGGCAAAGAAGTTTCACAAATGAAGGCTACCACCTCCATAGCTGACCCACTTCCTACTTGTTTGTTCAAAGCATGCTTTTCTTGTTTAGGCGATGTGCTGAGCATTGTTAATGACTCTCTTTGCTCAGGGGTTGTACCAGCAGCTTTTAAAATAGCTGCTGTTACTCCGGTACCTAAAAAGCAGAACGTTGATCTTGACAATTTACACAATTATCGTCTGATTTTTAATCTTCCTTTTTTAGCGAAAATTATGGAACGTACAGTTGCATCTCAGTTGTATGCTCATCTAACAATAAATAATTTGTTTGAGCCCCTTCAGTCTGGTTTCCGTAAATTTCACAGCACAGAAACAGCCTTAGTGAAGGTTACTAATGACTTGTTACTTGCTGCGGATTCTGGCTGCCTGTCAATTTTAATCCTTCTCAATCTCAGTGCTGCCTTTGACACTGTTGATCATTCTGTTTTACTCTCTCATATGGAATCTGTGTTTGGCATCACTGATACTGCTCTTGACTGGTTTAAGTCCTACCTCACCGACTGTAGGCAGTTCGTTTCCATGGGTGGGCACAAGTCTAACATTGGTTCAGTCAAATTTGGGGTGCCCCAGGGATCTTTTCTTAGTCCTGTACTCTTTAGTACAGGGCTGGGCAAACTCGGTCCTGGAGGGCCACTGTCCCTGCAGAGTTTTGCTCCAACCCTAATCAAACACACCTGAACCAGCTAATCAAGGTCTTCAGGATTACACACAGGTGAGTTTTATCAGGGTTGCAGCTAAACTCTGCAGGACAGTGGCCCTCCAGGACCGAGTTTGCCCAGCCCTGCTTTAGTATGTATATTTTCCCCCTTGGTCATCTTTTGCAATCTCTTGGTCTTAAGTATCACTTTTATGCAGATGACACTAAAATTTACATTCACTCAAAACCTGAAGATCACACTGCATTGGCGTTTCTCGAACACTGCATATCGGAGATTAAAATATGGATGTCAAAAAACTTTCTCTGTCTTAACAGCGATAAGACTGAGGTCATGCTGCTTGGCTCTATCCATCAAATACGCAAAGCTGGTTCTCCTTCACTCAATGTTGATGGCTCTGTCCTGGAGTTTCAAACAAAATTAAAGAATATGGGGGTGATATTTGATTCTCATCTTACATTTGATCCACATGTACAGAATACCGTTAAAACATCATTTTTTCATCTCCAAAACATCGCAAGGCTTCGTCCTATGCTTTCTTTTAATGTTGCAGAAAAACTGATCAATACGTTTGTTTTTTCGCGCATTGATTATTGCAATGCCCTGCTCGCTGGAGTATCGAAAAATACCCTCAATAAACTCCAATATGTTCAAAACTCAGCTGCCAGAATCCTAACAAGGACAATAACTCGAGAGCATATCACTCCTATCTTGGAGTCCCTACATTGGCTTCCTGTCAGGTTTCGTATAGATTTTAAAATTCTCATGTTGACTTATAAGGCCTTACATGGCTTAGCCCCACACTATTTATCTGAGCTTTTAACAGTTTACACTCCCAGGCGTGAGCTCCGTTCTTCGGAGTTAGGCCTCCTGACCGTTCCCACTACTCACATGCGCTCTATGGGTGACAGGGCTTTCTCTTCCTTTGCTCCAAAACTCTGGAACTCTCTCCCCTATGATATTAGACATGCAAACTCTCTTAGTGTTTTTAAAGTTTCTCTTAAAACTTATTTCTTTAGACTGGTTTATATGTAATCTGTATTTTTATTTCTCTTCTTATTTTGTATTGACTGTTTTTTAACTTTGTACAATGTGTAAAGCGCTTTGAGAATATCCTTTTAAAGGCGCTATATAAAATAAAGTTTATTATTATTATTATTATTATTATATTATTATATTGTATGGCCAGAGATGTACAGTTATTGCTAGATATGCGTGTGTGCCTGTCCATGAAAAGGAGGAGCAGAACTGGACTGCAGCACACAGAAGTGTGTGTGGTTCTATGTGTGTGTGCGCTCAAGGACACAGAGAACTGTGGTTCTACTCCTAGAACCTTATAAGGACATCAGCCATCTTGGCTGAGTTTACTGGAGTTCAAGGACACAAAAGCCAGACAGCGTGCACCTGCGAGGCCTTGAGAATGGTCTGGAAACTTTGGGAAAGTTACAACGTACGTCAATCAAAAGGATAACCCAACGTCTGTGATAAACAACTCGGGTATAAAAGACTGATGAGTTGATTGCCTCTTCGGATACTGATATGTCAGTACCCCCAACGCCTAGAAGCCCAGAGCTGAGGACAACAAACCCCAAGCTAAAGATGGGAAGCCCAGAGCTGACTACACCTTTGACTCACTGAGTGATTCAGTGATTACTGTATTTTATATTTTAAAGAAGAAGTTATATTTGCCTTTACATTTTTGTTTATTATAAAAAGTAAAGTAACCAATTAAAGGAAGTTTAACCCTCTGGAGTCTGAGGCTGATTTGGGGCCTGGAGAAGTTTTGACATGCCCTGACATTTGTGCTTTTTTCAGTTGTTCATAAACATATTAATGGAAAAAGTGTCAATACACTGTATTCAGCACAAACTAGGCTACAATAATATGTGAGGAACATGTATGTACATGTTTGTGTTTTTGAAGGAATAACATTTATGCGTGGCTATTGAAAAAACAAAAAACTTAAGTCACTGAAATAAGGCCAAAAAAAGTATAGTAAATCTGTGTTTACAATACTTTAGGGTATTGGAGGTTGTAAACTAGAGTTTTTGCTTCAAAATTATGTAAAAATTATGCTGCCTACTCCTTCATATAAAACAATATATTGATTTAGTTTTTGTAAGACACTTTTTGCCAAGAAACACAGTATGCGTGGAGGCGTGAATCACCACTGAATAATGGGCCATTCTCACCTGAGAAGACAAAAGAATTGCATAGTAATGAGCTGAAATGACTTGCATATTAATGAGGCATTTCAGTCAGGTAGGCTGTGAAAAAAACCTTCTGTGATGTCTCAAGCTCATTATGATATATGAAACATACAGAAAAATATTATTACAATATAAAGTAATGGTTTTATATTATACTTTAAAATATAATGTATTTCTGTGATGCAAAGAGTCTGAATATAGGCTTTTAGTTTAAAAGCATGCACATTTGGAGAAATATTGGATTCTCATATGCTTATGTCAATTTTCTATACAGAGGAGTTATATTTATTTAATATTCATTGTCATTACTATGAGCGCTGGTGTTTTCAATTCATACTTGAAGTCGGAGGGCGCTCTCTGTGCATTTTTAGTCCACAAATTCATCTAAAAGAAGAAGAGGCTATTCCATGAATGGAGTTTCCAATTCATACTGCAGCCAGAGGGCGCTAAAGAAACAAAAACTCATCTAAAATTCATGTATAGAAGAAAAGAAAACAGGAACTAACTGCAAGTCTTCTAGAGCTCACTAACCATGACTTTTACATCCAGATAAACACTTTTCAAGACAATAAATACACGATTGAGACGATGAATGCATGTATTGACTGAATTTGCGTCTGAATAGCGCTCGCTCCGTGGGCGTGGCCGCATTAGCGGATAATGAGCTGAATCACGGACTTCTGACATGGCTCTCTTTTCATACAGATTACATAAACACAGAAGGTTTGTTTTCGATTTGACTTACATGATTTAAAACCTGACATCTTAACGTTTTTTTAGACATAAGTTTAATTTTTCTGTGATTAGTATTCACTAAGTTACAGTTCATTTTCTGAGAACTATCAGATTGGACTTCGTTCAGAGGGAGAGGAGAAATCACGCATCATGTTAGTTTTCTTTATTTTACAAAAAGCACAACATTTTGTTTTTACTCTGAGTGTATACAAATAAAAGAAGATATTCTATAGTTTCAATTGATATATTACTTATGTCTCTATGACAAAAAATGACGGAGTATTTTAAGTCTGTTTTGCTGCAATGTGAAAAAAAACCTGCAAAATGCGCCGGCGCGTTTTCAGACCTCAGAGTGTTAATTGATTACAAAAGCTGCCTACCTTGGCTTGATTTATAGTGGTTTAAGACTTTGAACAAGAATGTACCACAGAGGAGTCTTCTGACCAAATTGTAAGTCATTTAAAATGCTTATAATTTAGGCCAGACTCGACTTACTCTACCTAACCTGAGAATAATAAATAATAAGGTTAAAAGGTGTTAAGATCAAAATTCACACCGCAAAACACTAGAGAGATTCAGATGTGTAGCTGGCATCTCACTTTGTTGCTTGTTAGTAAAGTTAACTCCCTCGGGTCGGCGGTCACGTGATCACCACATTTTTTTTCTAACCAGTGTGAAAGAGACTCAAAATACTCCGTCAATGTTGCACATACAATTAAGAGCTATACACCATTTTAATCTGTGGAATATCTTCTTTTATTTGTGTACACTCAGAGTAAAAACAAAATGTTGTGCTTTTTGTAAAATAAAGAAAACTAACATGATGCGTGATCTCTCGTCTCCCTCTGAGACGAGACGAAGTCCAATCTGATAGTTCTCAGAAAATGAACTGTAACTTAGTGAATACTAATCACAAAAAAAGTAGACTTGTGTCTAAAGAAACGTTGAAATGTCAGGTTTTAAATCGTGTAAGTCAAATCGAAAACAAACCTTCTGTGTTTATGTAATCTATATGAAAAGAGAGCCATGTCAGAAGTCCTTGATTCAGCTCATTATCCGCTAATGCGGCCACGCCCACGGAGTCAGCGCTATTCAGAGGCAAATTCAGTCAATACATGCATTCATCGTCTCAATCGTGTATTTATTGTCTTGAAAAGTGTTTTGAATAGCCATAGTTAGCGATCTCTGGCCTCTGTTAGTTCAGTTATTTCCTGGATTGCCTATTCTTCTTTAGCATTGGCATTTGTGGACTAAAAGTGCACAGAGCGCCCTCTGGCTGCAAGTATGAATTGTAAAAACAGTATCCAGCGTTCACAGTGACGACAATAAATACTGAATAAATACTCCTCTGTATAGAAAATTGACATAAACATGAGAATCCATCAATATTTCTCCAAATGTGCATGCTTTTAAGCTAAAAGCCTATATGAAATGCCATAGAGGTAACATAACTGTTCAGACACTTTGTATCATAGAAATGCATTATATTTTAATAATAGAATACCATTATTTTAAATTGTAATAATATTTCACAGTATTGCTGTTTTTTCTGTATGTTTGATTTACATTATGATGAGCTTGAGACATGATCAACAGAGGGTTTTTTCACAGCCTATCTGACTGAAAGGCCTCATTAATATGCAAGTCATTTCAGGTCATTATTATGTGATTCTTTTGTCTTCTCAGGTGAGAATCACCCATTATTCATGATTATTCATGCCTCCACACATACTGTGTTTCTTGACCAAAGATGTTTTAGAAAACTTAAATCTCTCTATTGTTTTATATGAACAAGCAGGCAGCATAATTTTTACCTCATTTTGAAGCAAAAACTCTAGTCTACAACCTCAAATACCCAGAAGTATTGTGAACACAGATTTAATATATATTTTTTGGCTTTATGTCAGTGACTTAAGTTTTTTGTTTTTTCAATAACCACGCATAAACGTTATTCCTTCAAAAATACAAACATACGTACGTACATGTTCCTTGCATATTATTGTAGCCTAGTTTGTGCTGAATACAGTGTAATGACACTTTTTCCATTAATATGTTTATGAACAACTGAAAAAAGCACAAATGTCAGGGCATGTCAAAACTTCTCCAGGCCCCAAATCAGCCTCAGACCCCTGAGGGTTAAACTCTTGGGACCTGGAACTTTGACTCTGAGGGCCCTATTTTAACGATCTAAACACAAAGTGTCAAGTGTAAAGCGCACGGCGCAGGTGCACTCAGGGCGTGTCCAAATCCACTTTTGCTATTTTAACGACGGAAAAACGGTCCGTGTGCCGGGGCGCATTTTTGAAATGGGTTGTCCCTATTCTCTTAATGAGTAATGGGCGTAACGTTCAATAAACCAATCAGAGTGTCATCTCCCATTCCCTTTAAGAGCGAGATGCGCTCGCGCCATGGCGGATTGCTATTTACATGGCGTACACGCGATGAGTCAGTTAATATATATATGTGTGTATTGGCACGATTGTTCAATTAATTAGCGAATTTCGTTCATCATTATTAGTAGTAATAGGCTGAATTGAAAATAGGTAGCCTATTTCTAATACACGCAATGACTATTCATCATTACATTTTTATATTTATGTAGCCTACACAATAATATTCTTTTACACTGTAATCCTTTTGTTTTTAATATTTGGCATGTTTGTGTGATGCGCATCCCTGTGTGTAATAAGCAAAGTCAACGCGCACTGTGGACACGCCCAGAGGCGCAGTTTCTACCAATGCGCTCTAACAAAAAAATATTGCGCCATTGACTTTAGACTTTAGACCAGGTTTGAGTTGGTCTATGGCGCAGTCTATTTTCAGCTCCTTAAAATAGCAATGCGCCGGCAATGCGCCTGAACACACCTCTTTTTTAGACCAGCACGCCCATGGGCGCACTAACTGGCGCAAATGCATTTACTAATTTAAGAACGTGGCGCTGAATGGGAAAACGCGAACGGCGCCGGACGCAAACTAGCAAACACACTTGCGCTGCGCCTTGCGTCGCATTGCGCCGGGTGTATTATAGGGCCCTGAGAGTTTTTCTTTGAGACCAGAACTGAAGGGAAACAGAGACATTGAATTTGCCACAACGATGAAAATGCAGAAATGTTTTGATGTTTTAAACAAAATGTTGAATATTAATATTTGAAATTATTTAAAAAATGAAGATACTTTAAATGTGAAACTAAAACCGGCAGTAGGTGGCAGCAAGTCACCGTTAAAGGGGCACTCAGTGATATTTCAAATCCACTGTTTGGAAGTTAGTCGGTCCAAGTCCTACAACAAACGTCTAACCAATCAGCAAGAGGGGGCATATGGCGGTCAAGGAGACAGAATGACCAAGAGGGAGATTTGAAAAAAGAAGAAAAGAAAAAAAACTGCAGAACGAGAAATGGGACACAATACAAAACAGCTCAAAAGTATATCACTGGAATGAAGGTTTATGACTGAGCGAGCGCTTTAGGACCCGGTTGTTATTAGGAAAGATTTCCAGCACTGGAGAGAGCTAAGAGGGAAGCCCTGAAAACTGCTTTGATCCCGCTTCTCATGTGAGTACACTGGGTTTTGATTGTCTGGAGCTGCTGTGCTGTTTGCGACTAACAACGAACACAATTGTTTGTATTTACTCTTGTGTACTTTGTTCATTTTTTGCACTTCCTTGTTGTTCATTCATCAACTGTGCTTTATTTTTCGTGAAGCATTTTGTTGTGATAAACACTTGCACTACACTCGCAACCAGAGGTGGGACAAAGTCATTGTTATGCAAGTCACAAGTAAGTCTCAAGTCTTTGCCCTCGAGTCCCGAGTCAAGTCGAGTCAAAGATGAGGCAAGTCCCGAGTCGAGTCAAAAGTCAAAGCCAACAAGTCTCAAGTCGAGTCCAAAGTCCTACCATTTTAGTTTCGAGTCATTTCAAGTCCTCTTACCACAGAAATAAAATTTATACTAATCATGTATGTCTGTACGATTTGTATTTATTTAAACCTCTTTTTATACAATGACATTAATCAAATACAGTAAAAACAGAAAACTGAAATTTTCAATAAAAAATGCTTGTACTTCAACAGCATATTGCATTAGAACAATGCACAGCAGCTTCAGTCCTGTATTGTATTGATCTCATATTGCAAAACAGTTTAACTTTCAAATAGACATGGGTCCTTTTGGTTGGTCCTGGACCAACGTGATAATATGAGAGAGAGAGGAGAGAGAGAGTAGAGCTTAGATTCTCTGCCCGAGCCCGAGCCCGGACTCGACCCGCGGGCCAGGTCGGGCCGATATTTCCCGCCACCGTCCTCGGGCCGGGTCGCATTAAGCCCTTGATAAAGCATGTCGCGTGTCATGCACAGCGTCTCGTCCACTCGCACTCGCAGTCTCGCACGCGTGACTCATCACCTGCTGTGCGTGTTGTACTATTCAGTAGCTTAAGTGCAAGAAGCAAAGAAAAAAATTAAAACAGGAGAATTAACTTTGAGCAAGTTTGGAGGAAAATCGGAGGTATGGAAACATTTTAAACTAGTTTTAATAAACAAACATCGCAGTTTACATGCTTCTTCATTGTTGTATTGTTCATTAAGATAATAATTAATAAATGCACGCACAATTATGAACTTGATAAATGCTACAGATATGTTTTAGCCTACTATGCAAAAACAAATGCCTTTCAACTTACATGTGCAAAATACAGAATTAAATGAATGTGCTGCAATTTGTACAAAAAAAGAGTCTGTAGCCTACGTGTTTTAGCCATTAAATAAGCACATTTAGTTTCAAGTTTAAGTTTTGTTTTGAAGAAAGATTTTCTTTAAAGTGAATTTCGTTTAGTATAAATTGTATCTTCATTTTAATACATTTTTCATCAACCAATTGCCTGGATTTAATACATAAAAAGAATATAGCAGACAATATAATAATGACATGGAGGCGCCGGCGCGCCGCGGTCACACTTGCACCTTTTGAAACTCGTAACACATGCTGTCACCGAATTTACAAATGCACATCTTGCTTGTTGCTCACACACATATTATGTTGGAATAACAATATGTTGAAGTAACATTATTAATAATAATTAATCTTTAAGAATATTTGATTGAATGCTGAATGTTGTGCTTGTTCAATTTAATAAAATTAAAACTTTAATTATGATAATTAAAATAATTGAATATTTAATATTGAGTGGCCAATTTTTGCTCATTTATTAATAGTATTTATATAATACTGTATATATATAACTGCGCAGCTCCCCCCTGTAAATGATCTAGCGCAGCAGCACCTGCGTTAAAAAAAAATCTGGCGTCGCCCCTGGTTATAACGGCCCGCATATTAAAAATGGTCGGGTTTAAATCGGGCTCGGGCTCATAATTACAGTGGACGTGTCGGGCCGGGCCGGGCTCGGACACAACGTGCTCGGGCTCGGGTAGGGTCGGGCTTGATTTGTTGGGCCCGATCTAAGCTCTAAGAGAGAGAGAGAGAGAGAAAAAAAAATATGCTCGTATTTCATCAGCATATTGCACTAGACTACGTAATTTTTATAGCCAAACGAAACTATCTTTGGTATCATTTTGCCAACTGGCGCGTTGTTGCTTGTTGCGCTTCAGTGGTTGTCTTGCAATGTGCCTGCTTAGATGCTGTCGAAACAAACCAACGTGGGACTACAGTGATTGGATGTCGTGCAGGCAGCGCGCGTGCTCTCTGCATGCATACAGGTGGTGCACATTTTTTTCACAGATGCAGATACACTGAGAGCGGCGCGGCAGTGTGAACATTTTTTCCCCAAGTTTTCATGGGAAGTAGCAAGTCTTCTCGAGTCAAAAGGCGCAAGTCCAAGTGAAGTCACGAGTCATTGATGTTAAAGTCCAAGTCGAGTTGCAAGTCTTTGTACATTTTCTCGAGTCGAGTCTGAAGTCATCAAATTCATGACTCGAGTCTGACTCGAGTCCAAGTCACATGACTCGAGTCCACACCTCTGCTCGCAACACTTGTGAGTGCAACAGTGGCCAGATAGTGAGAGTTCTTCAGTTAAACCACTGCACACTGACGACCACTAGAGAATGAGGTGCTTGCGTCATTGGTAGTGCATTTGCCTTGTATGGCAGCAGCGATCGAGCAGCGGTTCGAGTCTAACTCGGAGCAGGGTTGTTAGAATTGGAGTGTAAGTTTTGGAGGCGGAGCAATGAAGAGAGGGGTGTGTTTGTTTAGGTTGATTTCAAATATCAACAATGTAATACAGCGTAAGTGTATTTGAACTACTGCACCTTTAATGAGTGAGTCATTGAGATTTAACCGATGCATACAAATGGCTGATTCATTTTGCATTTTAATGCCTTAATGAGTGAGTCATTGAATATTCTTTCAACTGATTCATTCAAAATGCTGATTAGTTCAGTAAGCACTAATATGTAACCCAGAGACGCAAAACAATGCTGTGGCTTTGTTAGGGGTCAAGCCGAAGGGGCTGTAGCCACTATTGTAATTGTTAGTTTATTTTATTATTATTATTGGTTTACTTTATTAGGTGCCAAGTCCCGAAAATAAAAATATTGGTGTGCATGGATTCCTTGTGTCATGCTGAATCTGATTACCAATTTTGCCAGGATCGGATGAACCATCGGTCCGCCATTTTGAATTTCATCATGAATTGAAATATCTTTTAGACAATTTGACATATCAACACAAAAAAATTGGTAGGTATCATCATCAGCATGTCCTGAAGGTACCTGAGAAGTTTGAACACACCGCTTCCTAGTATTCCAGAGATATAGGGATTTTTGCAAAAATGTTTATAACTTTTGAAAACATTGTCCAAACTTTGTTTTCTCTGTCATTTTGTTCCGACTTAGGCCAATTAGGACGATGTGTCAGTCATTTTCCTTAAATGTGACTGTCTACCATATTGAAGTAAATCAAAAACTGTTTCTTTCACTACTCCGACAAATTTTGTCCAGTTTTGTCCAAAACCAGCTCAGATTATCTTTGTACCGAGCCGCACATAAATTACTAAACAGATTTTTGATATTCACTACAGTTGGGAATGAATATCGTGAACTGTAACTAATATCAAAAATCTGTTTAGTCAAATGTGACCTTGCTTGTGTTTGTCTTATGCTAGTTAGTTGGTTAATTGTAAAAGTTGCTTCTGTTCCAGACAATGGGTCTTTCTGAGAATGATATAATCTGAACTTATCACAAATATATCATGCGGTGCATTTCTAGTCAAGTCATCTTCATTTATATAGCGGTTTTTACAATACATATCGTTTCAAAGCAGCTTCACAGTGTCAATAGGAAAATTCTTATCGAGCTAAAGTTGGTTTTTGATTGAATCACTTCCGTTGTAAAAATCGTTAATTATTACTTTAGGGGTCGCTTAAATGACACCTTTCCTACTGAAAACCAAATACCTTTAATGCATTCTTGCCATTCATTTGCGTGTTTAATCTATAGGTTTGCGTGTTTGAGTGTGTATGTGTGCAGAAGCTTGGTCTTTTTTTAAAAAATGTGATATTCGCCAAATTACTTGTCTGGTCCGCATAATACAGAAAAATTTGTTGTGTCCGTGGATCTATGCGAACTGGAATAATTTTGATAACATTTTATCTATACATAGGGAAAGGAAAGGGAAATGGGCCTTCGCAGGGGATAGTTTAGTTGAAATGTCAGGGCTGCGTTATCATCATATTTAGATGCAGGTCCTTCATCTCAACTGGGTACGGCCTGGATCTGGCAGGCTGCGGCAAACCTCGGGATAAGCAGAGAGAGACTACAGTAATATCAGCGTAGTCGCCACTCTTCTTATGATGTAGTGAGTACATCAGGTGTTATGGGAAGTGTTCCCGGTTCCGGCTGACCTAATCTTTGCAGCATAACAATTTACATGATTTGAATTATAGAAATAGATAATGGTTTATGTGTATGCAAGTTTAAACAGATGTGTTTTTAGTCTAGACTTAAACTGACGGAGTGTGTCTGCTTCCCAAACAGTGATAGGAAGACTGTTCCAAAGTTTACTTTCTTTAATTCTTTCTTTATTTATAAAGCACGAGTCCAAGTCAAGTCCAAGTCCAAAAGGTTTGAGTCCAAGTCAAGACCGAGTCCAAAGAGGTTCAAGTCCAAGTCAAGTCCAAGTCCAAAACGTTCGAGTCCAAGTCAAGTCCGAGTCCAAATGAGATAGTCAAGACAGAGACAGAAAAAAAAGAGTCCTCTTCAAGACCACGTACATAACTACTGATAATTTATGTGATGTGAGAGACAGCATATCTTAGATTCTAAAATAATAATTTTGCATTATTATTTTTTGCATTATTACTTGTTTTTAAATTCTCTACAACTGTGGTTCCCAAACATTTTACAGTCGGGTACACCCTGAGGCATTTAACATTCTTCTGCATACTCTTCCACTTAGACTGCTGCAGTCACACCTTTTCCATTAAGGGACAATATTTTACCCTTTAAACTGATTGTGCATTAAAGTGCTTTTTTTACCTCTATAAATACCTTTATAAAATAAATAAATGTTTTAAATTAAAAATGTCCAAAAGAGAAATAAGCAATGATGTTAAAACGTGTGATACTTTTAAATACTGAACTAAAACCGCCAGTAGGTGGCGGTAAGTCACCGTCTTAATGAGTGAGTCATCGAGTCATTTATTCATTCATTCAGTAACAAAGCAAGTGGAAGTATTTTTGAAAGGGTAATTGAATCATTGACTCTCATGGTTTTTACACAGCCACAGATTCGTTCACAAAACATCGATGTCAGTTCTGCTGTGGCTTTCATTTGAACTAGAGATGCACCGATTGCAATTTTCTTGGCCGATTCCGATTTCCGATTTTTGGATTTTGTGATCTGCCGATACCTATTTTTGCTGATTCTGATTTTCTTTCTAAAAAAAACTATAATTGACAGCATATACAAACAAAAATCTACCTTTCTTCAATGCAAAGTTTTATTTTCATAAAAAAAGTAAAACTCAATAATAAAATAAGAACAAATAATAAAAAAAAAAAATCCAGGCAGCAAATAAATGCAATAGAATAGAGAGCTATGAAACTAAGATTTTCAGGTTAAGTAGGTTTTTATTTAGATAAGACATACTACAGAAATTAAAGTAATCAAATGTAAAATAACACATCCATGTTGGTTACCTTAATTTCTGTATTTTTTATTGTAAATATTAAATACAGATTTATTCTTACCATTAAAGTTAAAAAACGTATTCAGTCAAGAGCAGAAAGTGATTTTCTTTGTCTTTTGTTCTTTAAATAACATGACAGACAGCAGCAGGAATATTGGACTGCTGTCCCTTTAAGAGTTTATGAATGGACCCAATACTGTTACACAACATGCGTTCTCTTTCTTAGCTATTTAACGATCCAAAACTGACTGTGTTTATCTGAATAATTGCCAAGATGAGCATTTTGACATAATTTTGTATGTATTTGATCTTTTAAGCGCAGTAAGCCACTCATTTTGGTAATTGTGACTCTGTTTGACTTCTGTCTCTGTTTGAGACGGAGCGTGGCTTATTCGCTCCACTGATCAGTGGTGATCAGTGCGCGCGCTTTCGGTGTGAGCGCGAAACCTGCGGGAACCGGAGCGAATGAGACGAGTGAGTGAGTGAGAGAGAGAGAGAGAGAGAGAGAGAGAGAGAGAGAGAGAGAGAGAGAGAGAGAGAGAGAGAGAGAGAGAGAGAGGAGGCGCCCGCGCGAGTGTGTGTCACTTCACCGTGAGAGAAGAGTGCGAGAATGCGCAGCTGTGCGTCGCCGCTGGTAACAAAAAAGATCGGCTCGGAATCGGTAAGAAGTGAGACTGACCTGCTGGACTTGGTCGAGACCAACTAGAACTTTTGGCGAGACCAATGACCAAGTCCGAGACAAGTCCGAGTGCAAATACCAACGAGTCCGAGACAACAGAAAAACGACTCGAGTCCAAGTCCGGACTTGGACAAAAGTTAAAATTTTAAAACTAATTCTAAATTTAACTGATAACCAGTTTAGTGAAATAAGAATGGGCGAGATGTGGTCGAACTTTCGTCTGCCTGAAATCAGTCTTGCAGCAGCATTTTGGACCATCTGTAAACGCACTATAGAAGACTGACTTATACTATAGTAAAGTGAATTACAGTAATCTAGACGAGATAGAACAAACAAGTGAATAATCTGTTCAAACTGTTTAACAGAGAGTAAAGATTTGATTTTTGATAAACGCCGTAAGTGGAAAAAACATGATTTGACCACTGCACTAATTTGATTCTCAAAACCAGGTTGCAATCAAAAAGAACACCAAGATTTTTGGCACAAGGTGTAAGGTAAAAAGAGAGATGACCAAAATGAGGGGCACAGTCTTGATATGACTTTGAGCCGAACAGAATGATTTCGGTTTTGTTCTCGTTTAACACCAAGAGATTCTGCTTTAACCATATTTGTAATTCGTTTATACAGTTCAACAGAGGTCCTAAAAAATCTTGACTTTTATGCTGCAAGGGAAAGTACAGCTGGGTATCGTCCGCATAAAGGTGGAATGACACTCCGTATTTCTCAAAGATAGCACCTGAATTGGCAACATGAATATAGAAAATAAAATTGGAGCCCTGTGGCACCCCACAAACAAGTGGGTGTGAGGATGAACTATGTTGGCCAATAGAAACACTAAAGTTTCTGTTAGTTAAAAAGGATTGAAACCAACTCAATACCTTTCCCTGTAGTCCAACACAACTCTTCAACCTGGAAATCAAGATGTTGTGGTCAACCATATCAAATGCAGAGCTTAAGTCTAGTAGCACTAGAGCCACGGTATTCCCTTTATCTGTTTCTAGTAAGATATCATTTACAACTTTTAAAACCCGATTGAAATTTTCCAAGAATATTATTTGAAGACAAATGGGACTGCAGCTGGGTCAACACAATTTTCTCAAGAATCTTAGAGAGAAATGACAAGTTTGATATAGGCCTAAAGTTATTAAAGTTGGAAGAATCAACATTAGGCCTCTTTAGTAATGGAGTTACTGTAGCTGTTTTTAGGCAGTCAGGAACAACCCCAGTAGTTAGACTAGTGTTAAAGATAGTTAAAGATCATGTCCAACAGTACTGAAAATCTGTTTTAGAAATCTAGATGGAATGATGTCAAGAGAAAATGAAGTTGATCTTAGACTTTCAACAATGGCTTTGCAGGATTCAAGGGAAACAGGCTGAAAATCATTCCACAGCATCGGACTGCTTGATCTCTCAGGTTGAATAGAGTCAAAGACTATAGAATAACACAAGACGTGTCACTCGTATTGTTTTTAATGGGAGAAAGTGTAACATGCAATATGGTGGAATAAGTCCCGCCTTCTAAATAAGAGCCAATCGCCGACTGCTAAAGTCATCGTGTCACTGCAGCGGCCGTTAGAAGCACCGGTTTCTATAGAAACAGTCAGACGCACGCCTCTGAAATGAGGCACAAGAGACGTGCATTTAGGTCTGCACATGCGCATTAGCTTGATCCAGCATAAAAATACAGGTTTTTGTGTCATGATTCGAGCGTTTGGAAAAAAATTATGAGACAGTTGTTGTCAGATTTCATTGGTGATTTCAAATATGAAATTTAATCGAAAGCTTGGCAAACCGCTTTGGAGAATTTTATGTTTCCCCATTCAAAGAGATATGAGCTGCATGATGCCCAGGATGCTAGGATGCCCAGGATATATATATATATGCTCCTCGAAGTAACTGTTCCACTCGGGCGCGGTTTGCAAAGTCAATCGACAGACCACCTCGCTGTATGACTTTTGTCAATGATTGTTCCAGTCTTTTAAGAAAATCGGACAGTTTTTCACTGGGTTTTTGCTGCATTAACCGAAAAGCAAT
This sequence comes from Megalobrama amblycephala, assembly GCF_018812025.1. Taxonomy (NCBI): domain Eukaryota; kingdom Metazoa; phylum Chordata; class Actinopteri; order Cypriniformes; family Xenocyprididae; genus Megalobrama; species Megalobrama amblycephala. The sequence goes on along the minus strand of NW_025953338.1, from coordinate 480,295 downwards.
ATACAGCTCTTCCCCCGATTCAGCAGAACCAAATGCACTTTCAGTGGCCTCCAAGCATTGTTCGGGCTTGAGATCCACAGTGGTTAAACGAGCAGCTTTTACTATTGCCAAGACTGGACCTCGTAGACTCTCCATAATCCGACGTCTTTTCTCTTTGTCTGAGCAATCGCTTTCTTCTACCATAAGATGAGCTTGCTCAAGCCAATGTTCTAAAGGCTCTTCTCCCGCAGGGGCTGGTACAGTACCAGAGAAAACACGAAGGCGACAGTAACTGCTACTATCACTCACTGGTTTTTCTATTTTAGATAGCAGATCTCCCACAGCACGAATAATAGACTCAGCAGAGCCATCATTACCACCCAACAATTCCTGAACATTGCTATCATTACCAATGGTAGACGAATTGTGCTGCTTTGCACCACCAGGAGCACCTGGTGAAACTGGACTTCGTGTCGCCATGGCCATGCTACCATTCCACCTGTGGGAAGTATGTCAGGAGGGACTTTAGAAGGGTCTACAACTTCTTTGCATTCACATAAAACAGTCAAACTATCCAGTCTGCTGTTGTGCATTCTTCCTCTCACACGCACCCGCCCCAAACATTTAACAGATTGAAGGGTTTCTTCAATTTGAGTAACATCAATTTCTTCAGGGACAATTACCATTAGCGCATGTGCTTTGTTGAGCATTTCTCCCCGACACCATCCTCTAAGCTCATCCACCAGCCCAGGATACACAGAATGAGCAGTCATGGTCATACGGTACTCTGCATTTGCTCACTGAGACTTGTTCTGGTTCTTTTACAGCACTCAACAGTTTCGGGACACCCAAAGATCCCAGCAGTGCCTCCAATTTATGTAGCGCTTTTAACCCTGTCCTATTTTCTGAGTTTGTATTAATAAACTTGGTATTTTCAACTAAATGGGTTAAGTGTGATTATTTACTCACTTTAACTTATTTCTTTTGTAACTGTGTTTGTTACGTCTTTCCTTGGGTTACTGCATTCACATAAATAGTGAAATGGGATTTTAATGCATCTCGTTACTGGAATAATGTATTTACCAATAAGTAAGTCTATATATATATATAAAACGCCTTTCTTCCTCAAATACACAGAAAACAATTCAAGTATAATGAAATTAACAATTTACTTAAATGTAAAATAATCAACCTTCAGGATTTTTTTCAAAATGTAAAATGAAATAACAATTATGTAAATAGACAATAGGAATTTCACAAATTCACTGATAAATCCCAAAAAATATCAATTACCACATTTTCATATATTCACTTTGTTGTAAATAGTCCTCATTTCACTTGGTTCAGATATAAACCTTAAAATTTGAGCACCCAAACCCAAAATCTTCAAAGGACTCTACCCAAACAATAAACTGGCAATATGAGCCAACTCTACAATTAACTCAATACGTCTGTTTTTTTTGTTGTTGTTTTTTTTTCTTTGTTGCAGGCCTGTTTGATGCTGTGGTACGTTGTGGTCAAAAAAAAAAGACCGCTTCACTCCTCACGGAGCAAACGTAGGCGGGAAATATCTTTAAATCCAATGAAAAGAGCGTGTTTCACCACCCAGCGCTAGATGTCCATCAAACTCGCGGTCGCTGCGATTTCCTCAGGGCCAAAGGAATTCCAAGCACTCCCGTTAAAGGTGGTACAGAGGATGTTTTCGTCAACTGAGTTTTTGAAATGAGCACATGCGGAAGAACAAATTTCAAGTTGTTTACCACCGGCATTCGCTGTGTTATTAAAACATTCTAAGACTATGCTCAACATACAGTGATAGTTTCCTGCTCCTGAAGCAGATTTATATACTTTCACATGGAATTTGAACACCGACTGTAATCGCAGACTGAACGCAACTGGCTCTGACTGGACGCGTTTGAGCGCGATCAGTCATAAGTATCAATTTACATTCATAATCGGCCTTACAATCGTTAAGCCGCGCACACACTTAGTGGATTCATTATGTCGGACTCACCGCAGGTAACTCATAATCTGCAGTTGTTACTCCTGTCTCCAGACAAAAACATTGCATGCGGAGTATGGAAAGTTACTAGAGCGCGCAGCCGCGCGTCTCTCACAAGCAACGTCATGGCAGTGATTGACAAGCCAGAGGGCCAATCCGCGCACGTCTCTCACAATGGCAGTGATTGACAAGCCAGAGGGCCAATCGTTTACGCGATTGGCTGATGTTTTTAAGGCCCTACCTCATGCACAGATGATGTATATTAATAATATTCCTTTCAGTGCACCTAATAAATAGTCTTTTATCAGTTAGTAAAGACGGTTTCAAGTAATATTGCAAAAATGTATAAAACAAAACATCCTCTGTACCACCTTTAACTAAGAAGTCAATCTGGAATCATCCTCGCTGCCACAAATCCTCGCGCTGAGGACTCGCCAACCGAACATACAGTCCATCCGAGCAAGATAGACACTGTTCCATCTCCGTAGTACAAGTTTCTGTTCTCGTTTTGACAACACACTTACTACAGAAACTATTGTAACACTCTACAGCATTATTTATGCTATATACTTTTGTGAAACAATATGATACCAGATCATCATATATTTTCTCATGCTCTCCTCCTCCTTCCTAGTTAACCCTTGCACTCCCCTCTTCCCGCCCTCCTTTCCTTAATCTAGAAAACTGATTGGCCACCCAACATGGACAAGAACACGATTGGTTTAACATTGAAAATGTTAAAACACAAAAATAATTAAAAATAATAAATACCCCATCGATGTAACAAATATACATTCACAACCACTTACTAAATTAAATTATTACACTGGGTTACACCATGACAAAAAAATCGTCGGGCCAAAAAATGCCCATGTATCTTGAATTTTGAGGGCATATAACATGCATAGCTACATCACGCTGAATAAGACGAGTAAAGAAAACGCGGTACTTAAAATAGCCACCCTTTATTTAAATATATGAACACAGAAAATTGCTGTTAACAGGTAAATATAACATTTCCCATTCCATGACTAATAAAATAATAGCAACTTAATGTAAAATGGCGTAATCTGCAGGGTGATGGACATGGAGGTGGGTAAGAGGTTGATGGTGTTGCCACCCTGTAGTTGACTGTAGCTATAGGCAAATTCTGCGGATTGGACTTGTCTAAGGAGCCGATAAACTCCCATTCTGTCAAGCTTACTTTTTTCGGGTGTGGACAAAGCCTCTCACTCTCCCGTTCGGCTGCACGCTGCGTCTTCTTCTTGTTTGACAGGCGTCAGTGTTAAGGTGCAATACTGCCACCTGAGAGATCAGTCAGATACTGGCGCTGGAGTATTTACATGTCATGATATCTTAAAGGTGCTCTAAGCGAAGTCACGTGTTTTTAGGCCAAAACATTTTTTTGGCACATACAGCAAACATCTCCTCACTATCCACTAGCTGCCTGTCCCCTGAACACACTGTAAAAAAAACGCGGTCTCTGTAGTCGCCACAAGCTCCGAAAACAGCAACAAAAACAAACTGATGCAGCCTGGACCACTTAACATAATAAACATGCTCCAGCCAATAACCGACAAGCAGCGTCAATACGCAAGCTACTTATATTTTAAATGCGCGTTCATGACTGTTTCAGGAAGCATGGAGGGGAGGGGGAGGATCTAGCTAGCCTCTGTTTTGTTTGACAACACTTCGAACGTCAACAGGAAGTTACTCTACCCAGGATCGCTTAGAGAGCCATTAAGCGTCCTATTCATTTTAAATATTGTGGTTATCGCCAATTCCGGTATAATCGTCACACCCTAAATTAACACGATATCGATATTTCATGCTTTGAATATCACGGTTATCATCAATACTGGTATATTGCGACACCCCTAGTTGAGATTAGCCTGTTCTTCGGAGGTCTTTTAAACAAATGGGATTTATATAAGAAGGAGGAAACAATGGAGTTTGAGAATCACTGTATGTCATTTCCATGTACTGAACACTTGTTATTTAACTATGCCAAGATAAATTCAATTTTTAATTCTAGGCCACCTTTAACAGACTAGACATCGAGTGTTAGACAGTATTCTAGTTTTTGGTCCATAAATTAGAATCTCTGTTTTTTCTGAATTTAGTAGTAAGAAATTAGTGGTCATCCAATTTTTTATGTCAGCTATGCATTCCGTTAATTTTTCCATTAATGATATCTCCCAAGGATAGCATGTACAGAGTGAAAAGCTACGGTCCATGTACTGAGCTTTGCGGTACTCCATATTGAACTTGTGATCAATATGGCATCTCTTTGTTTATTTCTACAAACTGATAACGGTCAGATAAGTATGATTTGAACCATGCCAATGCAATTTCTCTAATGCCAGCATAATTTTCAAGTCTATTTAAAAGAAAATTGTAGTCGATAGTGTCAAAAGCAGCAATGAGATCTAGTAACACTAATAGAGAGATGCAACCACGATCTGACGATAAGAGCAAATCATTAGTAACTCTAATGAGAGCAGTCTCCATACTATGGTACGGTCTAAATCCTGACTGGAAATCCTCACAGATAACATTTCTTTCTAAAAATGAACATAGTTGTGATGAAACTGCCTTTTCTAGTATTTTTGACAGAAAAGTGAGATTTGAGATCGGCCTGTAATTGACTAATTCTCTAGGATCAAGTTGTGGTTTTTTAATAAGAGGTTTAATAACAGCCAGCTTAAAAGTTTTTGGTACGTATCCTAGTGATAAAGATGAATTAACAATATTAAGAAGAGGATCTATGACCTCCGGAAGCATCTCTTTCAATAGCTTAGTCGGTATAGGGTCTAACATACATGTTGTTGACTTTGATGATTTAACAAGTTTAGACAATTCTTCCTCTCCTATAGCAGTGAATGAATTGAATTTTTCCTCAGGGACACTTCAATGCACTATATGACGCGATACTGTAGTAGACAGTTGCATAGTTATAATTTTCTCTCTAATATTGTCAATCTTGCAAGTACAGAAGTTCATAAAGTCATTACCGCTGTGCTTTTTGGAAACATCAAAGGTTGAAGCTCTATTTCTCGTTAATTTAGCCACTTTATCAAATAAATACCTTGGGTTGTGCTTATTTTCTTTTAAAAGTTTTGAAAAATAGGCAGATCTAGCATTTTTTAAGGTATTTCTGTACAAAATCATTCTCTCTCTCCAAGAAATGTGAAAAACTTCTAGTTTTGTTTTCTTCCAGCTGTGCTCCATTTTTCTGGCAGCTCTCTTAAGAGCCCGAGTGTGCTCGTTGCACCACGGCGTTGGACTAATATCCTTAATCTTTAACCACAGAGGTGCAACTGAGTCTAATGTGCTGGAAGAGAAAGAGTCAATAGTTTCTGTTGCAACATCGAGGTCTTCTAAGCTGTCTGGTATGCTAAGGCAATGAAACTGATCAGGAAGATTATTTATAAAGCAATCTTTAGTGGTAGAAGTGATGGTTCTACCATATTTATGGCTGGGTAGTGGTTTTGCAGCCTTGGCTAAATGTAGTATGTACGAGACTAAATAATGATCTGAGATGTCATCACTCTGCTGCAGAACGTCAACGGCATCACTATCGATTCCATGTGACAATATTAGATGTAAAGTATGATTACGACAATGAGTGGGTCCTGACACGTGTTGTCTAACTCCAATAGAGTTTATGATGTCTATAAATGCCAATCCCAATGCGTCTTTATCATTATCTACATGGATATTAAAATCTCCAACAAAAATTCTACAAAAATTCACTTGAACTATGGAACTTCAGAATCTGTGTGAACACGTCTTCCCAGTGGTGCAACAAGATGATTGACATGAACCTAGCCCAGGGATTGTGGTTTCGAGTTGCATGTGGGGCAACTTTATAAAATTGAGTGTAAAGTTGTGTCAATTGGATTCCTTTATAATCCCACAGGGTACCCCCAGGATCCTCCAAATGAAATTCAAGGCTTTTTAAGACCTTTTTAATACCATTTTAAATGAAATTCAATGCCAACTTCGTACCCATTCTGACAGAAGTATGAGGGGAAAATGTCAAATCTGTATAAATTTTGAACCCTAGAAAATAAATAATTCGGCATATATTTTTATACCTACTATAAATATTTTATTTACCATAGGCCTACTAAATGTAAACAGCAGTGTCTCTCTCATTGTTACAGAGTGTAATATAATTATATAGGCTAATACTATGATGTAATTGATGTAATACTACTAATGTAATTGATGTAATACTACTAATATACTACTACTAATATAATACTATTAATTGCAATAGTCTGGTGCAACTTTTCACAGTCACATCCAACAAGGTGCATGGAATAAAAAAAAATTAGTAATTTAGGAACAAAACCAGCAACACTCATAGATGCCATGGAGGGGTCAGAAATAAACAAAAAACTGAAGCTATTATATATCAACTTTATTTTGCCAAAAAATAAAAATCTCTCATTGTTATTAGTTTTTAACATTTAGTGGAAGTAGGCTGTTTTCCTTTACTTCATGCTAGCTTAAATAAAATTAAAATCTTGCACTGAACAACACTGTACAGAACAAATACAACCCTTGAATACATTTGTACACTCTTCTGTTTCTTGACATGGTAGCATCGGACGCGTTTCGGTGATTTAAAACGACGCTCGTGACTTAAAGTCGAGTGCTTTTACTGTAATTTAGGCAAGCGCGCTCATAATAGAAGCGACTCGGTTGAGAGCGCGGCTCATGGTTGCATAGCAACGACAGACGCCACGGGAGCGAAAGCGCATTGAAAAGAAAGAGAATGCCGGCGCGGCCGCGTATGTGACGCGTACTAGAGAATAATAATTATAATAATAATAATAATTTAGCGGGCCGGATTATGTTTTATTTTTGAGATCAGTTGAATGGCCCGCGGGCCGGCAGTTTGAGACCACTGGACTAGACTATCACAGAACGCTGACACAATCAGCTACCCAATGATGATTTTCATTCAATCCGAGCACAGATATTGACTCGTATTACTCGTACTCGGCAGAAGTGCTTTATCCGTACCGGATACTCGTTTCAGCCGAGTATCCGGCTCATCTCTAGTAATTTACCTCACTTGCCTAGTAACCATAGTAACAGGTGCGCGAGCTTTCGCGCTTACTGCTATGACGTGGAGCGCGAGGTGCACTCAACATTACGCTGCATGAATTTTTAATTAGCCTACACTAGTAACAGTTCATTTTGTTACGGTATGAACTTAATCCTAGGAAAAGTTAAAAAATAAAAAAAATAAAAATAAGACCTTTGTAACGAAATCCAAGACTTTGTATACCAAATTCAAGGCTATTAAGGCCTTAATTTTAGATTATCAAATTTAAGACTTTTTCAATGCTTTTAAGACCCCGCGGGTACCCTGTCCCAATAAGCATTGTTCTAGTCTTTCTTCCTCTTGGATTAGAAGTCTGTTTTTTTGTTCATTCTGTGTTCATTCACATGTGAACTTCTGGTCATGTTGAGTTGATTCTCACTTGAACTACTGAACCATGGCATCTGTGTGAACACGTCTGCCCAGTGGCACAACATGATGAGTGACAGGCACCTGACCAAGAGATGAGTTCTGGGACAACTATATAAAGCTGCGTGTAATGTTTATTTGTGTTGTCCTTTATTATCCAGGTAAGCGTTGTACTAATCTTTAATCCTCTTGGATTAAACATAAGTGTGTTTTTGTTCATTCTGTGTTCATTCTCATCTGACCATCTGTTCATTATGAGTTCATTCTCACCTCTACTTCAGAACCAGCTGTTTTTCATGTACGTTCAATTTCTGCTATTTTTGCTCTTCCTGCTCCGCATTGCGCTACAGCCCCTTCAGGCAACAGGCAATATGGTGTCTAAAACGTAAGTCACGTATTATTAACTTCTTGTTTATTGAACTGTTCTTTAAAATCTATATCACATTTGTAGTGATGCTGATATTTGAAGTAAAAAATGGCACTCTTTGTGTGATAAATAATATTAATAATGAATAATATTAATAATAAATAATATAAATATAAAAGACATACAGGGACATTTTTGACTATTATCTTGAATGTTGGAGGCATTTTAATAGACTAGATCACGCAGTGAAAATATGCACTCGACAGTCGCACGCACACTAGTCTAATCTACTAGACTTCATCACATAGTGTATGCGGGCACTACGGGTGTGTTTTCGTTTCGTTTTTTGAAAAGTGAGAGACATAGACGAAAATGTCAGATCTTTAAAACAACAATTTAAAATTATCGTAGATGATATATATAGAGTATATATATAGCACTCACTTATGATGCAGCCCTGGCCTGATCAGGCAAGTGACAGTTCCGTCAACTGTCCCAAGCATTTTCTTACTTTTCACATTTTAGTTATACCAATATACCATTCAATGTAACTGACTTTAAAAAATCAGGACCAGTCTTCAAGAGAGAAGCAGTTCATGCAACCGGTCACAGTTCGAACTTTAAACCCAAAGTATAATTCGGCCATCCATGTGTGTGACCTATCTGCATTATTTTCATTATCAGGAGGGTTCGCATCTGTGCAGCCCAATTTTTGTCACCACTTGAAAACAAAACAACAACCCCTGGGCAATAGTAAAATAGTTTTTCCTGCAGAATTTCACTAATGTGACCACACCATTACCATCTTTTTTAGACTCCTGCATAATGTACGTACTGACTTGATGAAATGACCCACTGTGGAAAAGTTTCATTGAGTTATTCATTTTTTTTGCTTTTAGGGAGAAATATTTCAGCAGAGCCACATCACTGAATGATAAAGACATCTCCAAAATTTTTACATTGATTTTTGCTGAAAGTAGTCCACTCTGTTTTTGCTATTAAATATTCTGAATTTAATTATTTTTATTCTGATTGAATTAAAGATGTAAATATGTTATTTGTGTTCTGATTGGATTGAAATTATTTATAACTTTACAGTCAAAAGTATGTATACTTCTGCTTTTTATCGTTATAGGAAATACACAACATCCACAAAGTTTAGCTCCAGCCCTAATCAATCACATCTGAACCAGCTAACCTTCAGCATGGGTGCCCAAACCTGTGCTGAATTGTCAAGTGTTTCTGAAGATTATAACCTAAATCCGTTTGAAAATTTTTTATCAAGGTTAAATTTTAAAGACCTTATCGTGTTTTATTATACTAATTTAATTTACTGATCGAATGTAGGCATTAGAAATGAAGGATGAAGCATATATTTAAGATTAGGGAAAAAATGTCCTTTATAAAGGGAAAGAAATGCCCTCGGGGGAAACATCATAAATATGCAGATTTAAACATGTCAAAGCTGAACACTGAATATTGCTTAAGAATGAATTGTATTTACAACAAACACACAAAAAAGAAGACCTGATTTACTTGTCCAAAGGACAAGTAATGACAAGGCTTAATGTCGATCCCTGCCTTATATAAATTTTAAAGTTGCTCTGTTATAGCATATCAACTTGTCATTTGCCGCAAAAATAGCCAAAGAGCCTTGGCTGGCATGTTGTTAAAACACCAACCAACAAAACTGCTGATTGTTTATCTTTATCTTCTTAAATTTTTGGAATTACACAAAGACAGTGCACTCATATTATGAATGAAAGAAGTGCAATGAGGGCATGAATGCTGAAATCCAGAAAGAAGAGAAATGAAAATTTACTTTATCAGGATAGACCAGTGTTTGTACTAATCTAATCTTTGATTTTGTTTTTCAATCCCAAAACAGGAAGCCTGTTACATACATGCACACTCCCTTTACATCTGCATTTTTGAGGCGTTTTTGGGGATTAAATGTATTATTTGTTTTTCCAAATCTTTCTGGACTGCTTGTATTTGCATTGCATATTTTGAAATAAAAGCTCAGTTATATTTGTTTTAATGTTATTTAATGTTTGCGTGATACACCCATGTGTAGTCACAAGGTAATGTTTCTTTTGGTATTAATATTTATTTATTTATGCATTTATTTAATTATTTATGTGTTTATTTCTTTTTTTATGTGACAAAGAGTTTATTGTACACTGAGTCATTAATTATCGCCACTAAAGACTGAGGTTTTAAAAGAAAATACAACTGTTGCCACTAGAGGGAGTCCATTGTGGGTTGCTATAGTGATGTGCATTGTGTTTTCTTCAGACGCTACAAGCTACATTTGAGGAAAGCCACTGATGTTTTCTTGCTTTCATTTCTCCTGATAATTCAGGGTTTTTTTTGTAATCTGTTTACGTGTTCCACCCCTGGGACCTGTAACAGATTCATGGAGGTTCCACCGAGATCAACATCCAGAGTGTGAGGCCAGTTTTGGGATCCAGACTGCATAACGACAAGGCAACGACAAAAAGGGCTGCGTGTGACCTTGTGGCAGCTGTTGACGTCCAGAGAGCTAAAAGGGACTGAGCTGAGAGGAAGGCGACGCATCTCTAAGAGTCGTGAGAGGGTCTAAAGCTGGACAAGATGGCCGACAAAAGGAAGCAACTGGTTTGGAAAATCAAAAGGTCGAAAAGGTCATTGCAAAAGAGGCTGGCTGTTCACAGAGCTCTGTGTCCAAGCACATTAATAGAGAGGCGAAGGGAAGGAAAAGATGTGGTAGAAAAAAGTGTACAAGTAATAGGGATAACCGCACCCTGGAGAGGATTGTGAAACAAAACCCATTCAAAAATGTGGGGGAGATTCACAAAGAGTGGACTGCAGCTGGAGTCAGTGCTTCAAGAACCACTACGCACAGACGTATGCAAGACATGGGTTTCAGCTGTCGCATTCCTTGTGTCAAGCCACTCTTGAACAACAGACAGCGTCAGAAGCGTCTAAAGACAAAAAGGATTGGACTGCTGCTGAGTGGTCCAAAGTTATGTTCTCTGATGAAAGTAAATTTTGCATTTCCTTTGGAAATCAGGGTCCCAGAGTCTGGAGGAAGAGAGGAGAGGCACACAATCCACGTTGCTTGAGGTCCAGTGTAAAGTTTCCACAGTCAGTGATGGTTTGGGGTGCCATGTCATCTGCTGGTGTTGGTCCACCTTGTTTTCTGAGGTCCAAGGTCAACGCAGCCGTATACCAGGAAGTTTTAGAGCACTTCATGCTTCCTGCTGCTGACCAACTTTATGGAGATGCAGATTTCATTTTCAAACAGGACTTGGCACCTGCACACAGTGCCAAAGCTACCAGTACCTGGTTTAAGGACCATGGTATCCCTGTCCTTAATTGGCCAGCAAACTCGCCTGACCTTAAACCCATAGAAAATCTATGGGGTATTGTGAAGAGGAAGATGCGATATGCCAGACCCAACAATGCAGAAGAGCTGAGGGCCACTATCAGAGCAACCTGGGCTCTCATAACACCTGAGCAGTGCCACAGACTGATCAACTCCATGCCACGCCGCATTGCTGCAGTAATTCAGGCAAAAGGAGCCCCAACTAAGTGTTGAGTGCTGTACATGCTCATACTTTTCATGTTCATACTTTTCAGTTGGCCAAGATTTCTAAAAATCCTTTCTTTGTATTGGTCTTAAGTAATATTCTAATTTTCTGAGATACTGAATTTGGGATTTTCCTTAGTTGTCAGTTATAATCATCAAAATTAAAAGAAATAAATATTTGAAATATATCAGTCTGTGTGTAATGAATGAATATAATATACAAGTTTCACTTTTTGAATGGAATTAGTGAAATAAATCAACTTTTTGATGATATTCTAATTATATGACCAGCACCTGTACATTGATCGTTCAAGTTAATTCATAGTGCACTATAACTAATGTAAGAGACAACTTTAAAATGTAAAAATGTAAATGTCTATGAATGTAAATGTAAATTAAATTAACAATGAACAATACTTTTATTAACCTTTTAATTTACAAATGGACTTTTATTGTAAAGTGTTACCATTTCATAGCAGTCATGCTTAAAACTTACCATATTTACACACAAAGGCATAGCATGGGTCTATTATATACTTTCACACATTATTTGCCTCTATTTTAGAAAACTTGATGATGATCTAATGTGTTACAGTGCCAATAAAAAGAACAAATCGAATACATTTCTGATAAATGTTTCTGTCACTGCATGATGAGGATACAGTTTAAATATGCAACTTCGCTGGATAACGAATGCATAACAGTGAACAAATGGACATAAACTAATGCAAATGAATGGTAGCCTAACAATCATGACATTAAACAGTTGGTGTTTTTGTCACATTGTTTTAACCGCTTGTACTACTAAGTTAGCATCCTCTCAGCCTCGACGGCAAACATACTGCTGTTCTCCACTAATGCAGCATCTAACTAATTACTTTATAATGATATGAAAACATGTACTGTAGTGTACACTGTATAACATACCATTTTGTTGTTCGTTTTAAATCCGTTTTTTAAGTGTCCCGCTCTGTGCAGCGCGCAGCCTCACGTCACGTGTCAAAACAAACTATACGAGGCATCAGTAATAGTTTTTTATTTCGTCTCTCTCGTACTGTATAATGAAAGCGCAGCTGCTCCAGCAATGGACGCAACCCGGAAAATGAAATCAACCGCGGTTGTGCGAGCACTTGTTTGCACATGCTTGCTTGCAGTCTGTGTTTTTCCGACTTTATTTTGTAGTAAGTAACGAAAATGCTTTGGGAAAATGTATCGGAGTAAAAGTGTACATTTTATTTAAAAAATGTAGTGGAGTAAAAGTAAAAGTTGACAGAAATATAAAGACTCAAGTAAAGTATAGATTCTATTAAGTCTATTAAGTATTTATAATAAAACCTAACTGAAATTTTTGTTGTAATACACTATACAATGTCTTTTTATTAGTCTAATTATGGACCAAAGCACGCTCATTTTATTAAAATCTTTAGACACAGGGAATACACTGATCATTCTATTCAAACATGCAATAATTAATAAGTTTAACTGTCCTAGGATTTTATGTAGGCCCGTGTTGAAAATGTTTAGGCCAGTTTCCAGAGCCCTGCGCTGACACAATGTTTTATTAATCATTCGCTTTAGTTAAAGAGGGTGTTTTATTGGGATATTTCATCCCTGCGTTTTAATTCCACTGTAGTTAAATTGTGGCTACCTTTAAGCTTATTTATTCATTTCTCCATTTTTTCAAATCATAAGAACGAATTAATACCCTACAATATTCTCACATTTTAAGAATAGTAGGCTACAAATAAACAATTTAATAAAAAGTGATCAACAATTTCTTAATTCATGGAGACAACGGGAATAAATGTTTCAATTTGCATGCCTGACCTGTTGAAATACATCAGTGAATTATTAAAAGTATAGTTTAAGCATTTTGTCTGCCATCACTGTAATATTTCACTGTTATAGTCAAAGAGCCAAGATTAATAATATTATTATTACCACAAATAATAATTTATTTCATTATTTTATCTTCATTTAAAAGTACAAATGTCACAGCAGCCTTACCCAATGTTGCAAACCTTCCCTTTGCGCCACCTGGTGGTGATTTTGTAACAAGTGTCACGTGTCACTAGGTTGTATTAACGCTGCAGCCTCGTGGCGTTGTTACATACAGCGGTAATAGGCAGTTTGGTTGAGTACCTACTGTAGGCAATTTACCGTAGGAAATATACAGTTTTTAAAGCTTTTTAACAGTTATAGTGCCACCGTTTTGGAGTACCGTCATGGACGTGAATTGAAATTTTGACCTTTTATTATATTTATTGACAATCAAGACTACAGAGAATCTTTCTGCTTTGTTTTGGTTTTGATCAGGACTAGTTTGCAATAGTTTTTGCAAAACAAACAAAAAAATGGCCAATTTGGGCAACCTTTGGTGACATTGTAGATGGGGTGGGTACAACCATCCCTTAAAGTTTCAGGTCTCTACAGCTTACATTTTAGTCTGCCTGATCACTTTTAGGGAAGAAAACTGATTCTTGAAAATTCTAATAGGATGGGAAATAGGATTTCAGCATTACATGCTTAAACCTCTAAAACACACACACACACACACACACACACACACACACACACACACACACACACACACACACACACACATTACTCTTGAAGGATTAGTTCACTTTGAAATGAAAATTAGCCCAAGCTTTATTCACCCTCAAGCCATCCTAGATGTATATGACTTTTTTTTCTTTCTGATGAACATAATCACAGAAATATTAATATTCTGATGCATCTGAGCTTTAATACGGGCAGTGATAGGGATCATGAGCTGAAGAAAGTGCTTCCATCCACATCCATTCATCATAAATACGTGATATGTGCTCCAGGGGGTTAATAAAGGCCTTCTGAAGTGAAGCAATGCATTTGTGTAAAAAATATATCCATATTTAACTTTCTTCAGCTCATAATCATTGATCCCTATCACTGGCATTATAAAGCTCTGATGCATCAGGATATTTATTAATATTTCTGCGATAATGTTCATCAGAAAGAAGAAAGTCATAGGCTATACACCCAGGATGGCTTGAGGGTGAGTAAAGCTTGGGCTAATTTTCATTTCAAATTGAACTAATCCTTTAAACATTGTGCAAGTTAGGTTTAATGTCTTTGTTTTTGCTTTACTTTGTTCTTGCTTTAAGTTCACTGATTTCTTACTTACTTGTGCACCAGTTTGTTGCGCATAAATCGTAGCAGCCCAAGTAAGTCATTCGGAAGATTTGAATCAATATCGCTCCATATAGTCCCCATCTAAAATACCAAAAAATTTTATTGTAGAAACCATCTCAAGATGCACCTTCAATCTCAGATGTTAACAAAGTGTTAAAAAAAAAAAAAAAAACTACTGCTACTCTGTCCACCTTTGACTCTAACAAGAAATTTTACAGTTCTACAAAAAAAGGAGGGCTTTGTTTTAGGCATTCCCACGATTCTTCACTTACTTCTGATTTCCAATTACGAGTTTTGTCATTTGTGTATTTCTCTACAGCTTCAAGAAGAGGACCATTATTTCTGCATTTTGTAAATTTCTGGACAGCTTCATTATCACCTACTCTTCTAAGGACCACATCCTTTCTGAAGGAGAAAAAAAGCAAACAAAAAAACCCATAAAACTGGCATAAGTTCAGGAACAATCAATCAGGAACAAATAATTAATACACTGTGTGTGTGTGTGTATATATATACACCGATCAGGCATAACATTATGACCACTGACAGGTGAAGTAAATAACACTGATTATTTATCTCTAAATCATGGCACGTGGATGGCCGGGTGCGTGCACATCGCTTCCCTGGGGAGGATATGGCACCAGGATGCACTATGGGAAGAAGGCAAGCCGGCGGAGGCAGTGTGATGCTTTGGGTAATGTTCTGCTGGGAAACCTTGGGTCCTGCCATCCATGTGGATGTTACTTTGACACGTACCACCTACCTAAGCATTGTTGCAGACCATGTACACCCTTTCATGGAAACAGTATTTCCTGGTGGCTGTGGCCTCTTTCAGCAGGATAATGCTCCTGCCACAAAGCAAAAATGGTTCAGGAAAGGTTTGACGAGCACAACAATGAGTTTGAGGTGTTGACTTGGCCTCCAAATTCCCCAGATCTCAATCCAATCGAGCATCTGTGGGATGTGCTGAGCAAACAAGTCAGATCCATGGAGGACCCACCTCACAACTTACAGGACTTGAAGGATCTGCTGCTAACATCTTGGTGCAGATCCCACAGTACACCTTCAGGGGTCTAGTGGTGTCCATTCCTTGACGGGTCAGGGCTGTTTTGGCAGCAAAAGGGGGACCAACACAATATTAAGGAACACACCAGGAACACACCAAGCCGGCGGTCAGCCGTCTGGCAGTTTTTGTTCGTCGGCCGACTAAATTTTCTCAGTGTGTTCTGCACCGTCGGCTGAAGTTGGTTCTCGTTGGCTTTTTTTGGCTGATTCTAAATGTTGAATCGGTGCCCAAGCTCGTCGGTCCGTCGGACCATCTGACCATTCTGAAATTTGTAGTAAAAAACAAACAAACAAAAAAACAGACAGGTGTGGTTGCTGGAACTTCACCAAATAAGGTAGCAATATTTTAGATTTACATGACTAAATTTACAGTATGGTATATTTATTAACTGTCCCCAGGTGAAAAAAAAGTACACTTCCATAATGTACTTAAAATAGAGCACTTTAAGTACATTTTGGAAGTGTACTTTTTTCACCTGGGACGTAATGTAAATATTTTTTGTGGGAATTGGGTTGCCATGTCTGCACAACAAAACTAGCCCAATAATCAAAAATAGCTCCAAAATAGCCCAATGTGATTTTCTCTGTCTAGGGGCAGAATTCTCTGCTAAATTTGTATTGTTTGGGGTATTGGAGCACCAAACAATTGTACATTCCCGTAAAAGAAATCAACCCATGAAAAAAAAAAACTATGGCAACAACTTAAAAGTAGAAAACCGCAGACTTGCGCAGTTTCCACTCTAAAGTCAAGGTTTCTCTAAAATCTGCACATTTAACAGATCTATTACATTTTTCACCATATATAAACTCAGCAAAACAGTCCTCTTACATTCACATTCATTTGTAGCACTGTCATAGGTGACTTATATTACAGACATTGCAGTTTATTGCTCTGTCCACATCTGCAGTCCTCATGCCTTTCTGCAGCAGGTCTATGGCATGCTCATGCAGGTGAGCAGGAACCCAGGGCATCTTTCTCCTGGTGTTTTCCAGAGTCAGTAGAAAGGTCTCTTTATGTCCTAAGTTATTGGAACATGACCTTAAAAGTCGGGGAAAAAAGTCCCTACACAAAAGGTTCCCCCCTGATGCCTCTGACCCCACATTCACATACACACTATGCAATAGTGATGGGAAGTTCGGTTCTTTTCTGTGAACCGGTTCTTTCGGACAGTTCGATTCAATATACCGGCTGAAAAAAATAGTTCACCGGTTCTTTTATGCTCCGACGTAATCCGCAATGACCTCGCCTATCGTGGGCTGGGATGAAAAAACTTAACACATTCAAATATATAAAGTCAGTAATCATAACATCAGTCAACTAAAACATCATTATAATCTGAAAAGTTTCTTACAATTTAGTTTTGCATCTAAAGCATCCAAACTATGGAGGAGCAAATTACTCAAAATGAAATAATTAAATAAATAATGAATTCAATAAAACAACAATTTAATGCAACAGTTTATTCTGACATAATTAAATAATTAATTTATTTAATTATTAATTCAATTATTAAATAAATCAATAAATAAATATATCTATTTATTTTGTAAAATTCCATGACAACACATTTATTTTTTAATATATTTCACAATATCCTCTTTCACACACTATTATTGTGTTTAAATATATATTTTTTCATAATTAAATGTGCTTTTTCAAAAAGCTGTTTTTCATAATAATATGCTGCATTTATTACGAATGACACTTATTTGACAAATCATGCATTTCCAAAGCACGATTTTCCCAAAGATTCTTTTCATAATAATAATAGAGGACATTTCACAACTGCCAATCAACAGGCAGTGGGCGGTGCTTGGCGCTAATTGGTTTAAAGTTGGAGAGCGGACAGCGGATCTTCATGTGGTTGGTGATATTAGTCACGGAACGCCATGTTCCACCCTCATGAAGTTTTTTTCTCATTAAAATCAAATGATCAGCAATGATGGTATATCAAGAGCGGGGACACGTTTGTGTGCATTTTGTTTTGTGATTTCTCGGGAAAGAATAGACCCTTCACAGTGGCATTAGCGATAGATTGACGCACATGCTCATCTGTGTTAAGACTGCACGAGCCAAAATAGAATGTTCCGCCACTGATAACAGCGGCAACGAACACTCAGCATGATTTCAAAATCAACACATCCCTGTGCCAGATTGCCTCTTTTTAACACAAATTAATGTCAACTGGATATGTTTAATTTGCATTAGGTATATATACACTGAGATTTAAAAAAAAGTGGTAGGGACATCACATGTCCTATCTGAAAATTACGCCTGTCACATAACTACTCATCTACAAGAACTCTGCGTTATGTGCTGGTAAAGTGTTCCATATGTAGGCTAGTCATAAATTTCTAGATCCTCTGATGCACTTATTGCCACTAGCTGATCCCTTATGTCGTCTAATCCAGACAGGGTTGGGGAGTAATGAAATACATAACGACGTTACGTATTTAAAATACAAAATTTGAGTAACTGTATTTCATTACAGTTACATTTTAAATAGATGGTAATCAAATTACAGTTACATTCAAAAAGTATTTTAGATTACCAAAGTGATTACTTTTTAATGTCATTTATTTTATTTAATAGGCTATTAATGTAAGCTGTTTGAGGATTTTTAACCAACGAGCCAATGTTGATGATTCTCCGACTCTGTTAAAAAACCACGCGCAGCCTGTTCAGATATCAGCAACCTGCAGAGTAGGCTACAGACATGCAATCCCACACAAAAAATGGACGGGAAAACAGATGGGCATAATGCATTTCTCTAGTGGAAATTCAAAGACAGTTTTACTTATAAACATGAAAAAGGACGTACAGTAACATCATAGAGCAATGCAAGCTATCTCTACCTGCAACTAAACTTCTGTCGGCTTCAAAGGATTCAACGTCTAATCTGAAAAAGCATCTTGAGGTAGGCCTAAGCTGTTCTTGGTCTTTGAAAATATTATTTTCCTTATTTTCCTATTTACTCGTACGTTGAGCTTTGTATGGTTATCATTAGCCTACATTTAATATTTATAAGAATTTATTAGGTCTTTGAAAAATAACACGAAATCCTCATAGAATAACATCCACTTAATCATGCGTTAAATATGTTTTATAAAGCCAATTTCTTGGTGTACTTTACAGACAAACTTTAAATCTTAATAATTAATTCAAAATGTTTTGGTATATGGCGCGTGCGCGAGTTCATGATCAAAAATAGAGATGCAGTAGTCCACTGGTCATAAATCCAAAGGTTTTTTAGTTTTATTTTGGTCTTTATTCCGGGCTTGCAAACAAACTGCTTTGTAATAACTTCCCAAAATTTCAGGAAATATTTACAGGACGTTAACACGGGCACGCGCAGAAAACGGACACAAAGAGGAGAACAGACAAAAGTACTGCACCACGCACAAGCTCACTGCTCGCGAAATATAGGAAGAATACTATAAATATTAAATTAGGGTTGATATGAATGTATCTCTGAAGGGAACTGTCTTCAGAAAAGTTTTGATGGATTTTCCTCTTATCTCCAGCGCAGCGCTGCTGTGTATAGTGGTAACCATGGAAACGCTATATCACTGCTGTTCCATGAGCGCCACCTGCTGTCAGAGAGTGAATTTACATTTCATGCAGGTGTCTTATGCAAGTCAGACCAGGCGGTTTTTGCTGTTAATCTTGAAATTATACAATAATTTAAATGAAAAACAACTGCTCATGCTCATGTTCATAACATCTTTGTTGGGACTGTGATAAAAATGCAGTGTTTGCCTCTAATATCAAATCGCTACACATATTTTTTGAACAAATAAAAAACCAATAAATTTGCTTTAAAAAAATCTGCAACCAGTATCAGAATGAGCCATTTTGCTTCTATTGGCCATGAAAAATCTAAATAGGTGCATCACTAAAAAAAAAAAAAAAAAAATGAAATAAAGGATTATTTAAAAAAAATTGAAGTTTTTTTTTTCTTCACTGTTTGTTGTTTATATGGTTAATATTAATGCAGCTATCAGTGCACTAAGGTTAAATATTAGTATAAATATATTTATAGTAGGGATAGTTCACACAAAATAATCATATTTTTTTCCAAACCTGTAAAATGTGGTGGTGGAGAGATGCAAAAAAACTGTTGAGAAACCGTAGGTGAGACAGCTTTGAATATAGGCCTTCTCTTGAGATTATTGGGTAGATCATTTCATTTTATTTTCTTTATAAACATTCTCAATGTTACAAACAAACTTTATAAATAATACAATTTAATCCACTGTGTCAATTCGACTCTATACACCTATAACACAACCTACATTATTAACAATATTTTATTGTTGTTATTTAATATTTTGTAATCCTTCTGATGCACATCTTTACAATTATAATTTAGGAATGATATATCGATAGTAATTATATATGGATGTGATGTTAAAAGAAACAAATATTTTCTTAATTTGTTTATCAAGATATTGAAATTCTTTACCAACACACAGGTTATGTCTGATAAACTGCACATATATATTTTGTAACTGATGTTAAAAATACAACTTAGTTGAAAACCAAATCCTGATGGGTAGAGGTCATTTTTATGACCTCTACCCATTTTTATTATAAACTTAAAACAGAACATCAAGTTAATATGGTTCTTTGAGTTAAGTATTTCAAAGTATTCCAAAGTATTTAGATTAAGTTACTAAACTTGAGTAATGTAATGAAATACGTTACAGATTACTTTTTAAAGCATCTATTTTGTAATCTGTAGTGAAATACATTCTAAAAGTAACCTTCCCAACCCTGAATCCAGATAACAGAGCATCAGCAAACAACATTCCCTTCTACTTCATCTGCAAATGAAAGCAGTGCGTTTTTAACTTGATCAAGTCCTACAGCCATATTCATTCCCAGGGCTTGTTCGAGATGCATCGGGGCTGTACAGGACAATCGCAGAATGCGTTTGGAGAGCATGTGACTCGTTATGCTTTTGAATCGCTCTCGCGGTACGTTGATGTCATACGCCGACCAGCCTGCACAGTGCCAATGCATCTCGAATGTTCAGTTCACCACGCCAGACCTAAGTAATTCATCCAAAAGGATTAGCCAATTAGCGCCCACTGCCTGTTGATTGGCATTTGTGAAATGTCCTCTATTATAATGAAAAGAATCTTTAGGAAAATTGTGCTTTGGAAATACATGATTCGTCAAATAGGTGTCATTCGTAAATTCAGCATATAATTATGAAAAACGTCTTTTTGAAAAAGCACATTCAATTATGAAAAAATAATTTAAACAATAATAGTGAAAGAGGATTTTGTGAAACATATTAAACAATAAATGTTGTTTTCATGGAATTTTACAAAATAAATAGATACATTTATTATTGATTTCTTTATTTAATAATTAATTAAATTGCTTTAATAATTATTAAATTATTTCAGAATAAACTGTACATTACAATTTATTTGTAATTAAATAAACTTATGTTTCACCAGATTGGCCCCTCATTCGAGTCCTCTCATAGCATCAGTTGTTCTAGTCAACTGGTGCTGTGACAGTCATTACTGTTCGGTAGCTTCAAATAACATGCTGAATCAGCAGCTCATTGGTTCTCAAAAAGAAGCGGTTCTCAGTTGTGTACTGATGATCCAAAACCGTTACAACTGATTCTTGACTCAAGAACGAGAACGGTGACAGGCCTCATATCAGCGGCCCTGCTGCTCGTGCTCATCATCATCAGTTCTCTCTTCACAGCAGGTTAAAGGGATAGTTCACCCAAAAATGAAAATTTGATGTTTATCTGCTTACCCCCTGCGCATCCACGATGTAGGTGATTTTTTTTCTTCAGTAGAACACAAATGATGATTTTTAACTCCAACCGCGGCCGTCTGTCAGTCAAATAATAGGAGTGAATGGGAACTTCTACTATAAGAGTAAATAAAACTTGCATAGACAAGTCCAAATTAAACCCTGCGGCTCGTGACGACACATTGATGTCCTAAGACACGAAACGATCAGTTTGTGCGAGAAACCGAACAGTATTTATATCATTTTTTACCTTTAATACACCACTATGTCCAACTGCGTTCAGCATTCGCTTAGTGAGGTCTGATCGAGTTCTGACAATGGCAGTAATGTCTAGCACTCATTGAAGTATATGCACGACACATCACTGCCGTTGTCAGAGCGCGATCAGACCACACTTATGCCTTGTTTCCACTGAGCGGTACGGTTCGGTACAGTTCAGAACAGTACACCTTGATCAGGCTTGCGTTTCCCGCGTAGTTTAAAAACTATTTTATTGTGTCCTGAAATGTAGTTTTAAATGTTTTTCAGGCGAGAATGTAGTTGTTTAAAGCTCACATATGTGGTTTATTTATAAAGATAGCGCCTATTTGAAAATCTGATCTGACGTTGCCGGAGTTGTGAGATCCAGGCGATCACCGGGCGCTCAGTGTTAATGTACCCAGCTGAGAGCAGCTGTACCTCGGCTAGTCCTTCTGACATTCGCCGCTGGCTCTGATGTCTCTGTAGTGGTTAAAAACAAGATATCATTCATCTTGTGTATAACGGGCAATCTTTGGTCGCATGAATTTATAATTTGTTCCCGGGCAAATCGTTTTGGCTGAGGACAAAGTGAAGTTTTATAACTTTATATATTCATTTAACTTTACCGTTGTAGTGCGCTACGTTTGACTGAATTGTTTGCTTGTCTTTATTTCTTATTGTATAGCTTGTCATATTTTATACTTTTATAATGGTTATTATTGATAATTAAAACTGACTTTTAACAAAAAGAGAAGGTTGTTTTGTCTTATTTCATTTTATTATAGGCTACATACAGTGAAGATAATCAGAGTACATATGCACATATTGCCTGAACCACACATTAATAGGTTTTGTATTTTTTAAATAAAAACGAAAAGAGGCAGGGTTTTGTTTTATATTTTGTTTTGTTATATAGCCTACATGAAGTGAAGATAATCCATGCACGCGTTGCCTGGACCACATTTGTGTGTGGTGTCTCTTGTGTTGTCATTCCCCTTGTTGCACGCGCAAGTGACGATTCTCTGTCAACCAATCAACGTTCTGCAGAGTGTAGCTCCACCCTTTTGGTACGGTACTGTTGTGCTTGGTACCCCAACGAAAGGGTCCCAAAAAAGTGGTACGGTACGGTTCAGAATTAGGGTACCATTCACAAATTTTGACAATGGAAACGGCAAAAATTGCGTACTGTACTGAACAGTACCGTACCGTACCGTACCGCTCAGTGGAAACGAGCCATAAGCGAATGCTGAATGCAGTTGGACATAGTGGTGTATTAAAGGTAAAAAATGATATAAATACTGTTCGATTTCTCGCACAAACCGATTGTTTCGTGTCTTAGGACATCAATGTGTCGTCACGAGCCGCAGGGTTTAATTTGGATTTGTCTAAGCAAGTTTTATTTACTCTTATAGTAGAAGTTCCCATTCACTCCCGTTATTTGACTGACAGACGGCAGCGGTTGCAGTTAAAAATCATCATTTGTGTTCGACTGAAGAAACAAAGTCATCTACATCTTGGATGTGCTGGGGGTAAGCAGATAAACATCAAATTTTCATTTTTGGGTGAACTATCCCTTTAAGTCAGTGTACTGTTGGAGTAACTGAATAACTACGGAATGTTGGTTTATTTCAAGAGGTAGTGTCAGGCAAATCAAAATTGGGTAACGTCAGTCATTTGTGGATTCATGTTTGCTTGCTGGAGATGTGAACTGTTTGGAACGATTCAGACCGATTTGGTGAACTGGTTCAACCGGTTCACTGAAAAGAACCGGTTAAAAAGAACTATTTGTTCGCGGACATCACTACTATGCAACACAGGCAATGACTATGGTGGAATCTTCTGTGCCTGCTGTCTGAGGTTATGATGCCATCAACATTGTGTTAATATGATAATTCAGGTTGAATGTCTAATTGTTATTTAGTAGGGGTGGGAATCTTTAGTCACCTCAAGATCTGATCCGTTTCCGATTCTGGGAGTCACAATCCGATTCCAAAATGATTCTTGATCTATTTTTTTTCTTATTAATTAATTAGTTTACTGACTTGAAAATCTTAAAATCCTTACATTTACATATCCTTACATAAGTACTTTTTAAAAAAAAAAAAAAAATTAAAACAATTGTATGTTAGGAAATTTAAACGAATATAACTTTAAAACATACAAGTAGCAAATAATAAAGAGGAGAAAACATATTACAAGCAATAAACAGAGTGCTTTCAGTAGTATTTAAGATTATCTGAACGTTTTCCATTCAAGAACTGTGATTTTTCTCTCTCATCTTTACTGTTGTTTGATTGTTACTATGACAACATAGACAGTGGGAGATCTAATAAGCTGCATTCATGCACGGATCTCTTTTGAAATATAAGTAATGCGGTTTGTCCGGTCCATTTAATCCCTTAAGATAAAACTGGCTGTGTTTAGGCCCTACATTAATTTTGCATCATAAAACCATTTTGAGGGGGCGCTATGGCGTATGGTGAAGAGTAGACGTGTCCTCCACTAGCTCCGAGGGAAATTGACTTTTATATTAATTTTGTTGTACCTTTTTCAATATAACTTTTTGCGATTGCTTTTACTGTAGTTAGAAGACAGTTTATACTAATTATTTCAACTGAGGCATTACAAGATGAAAAACACTCGACAGAAACAGGACACCCAAAGAGGAGAGGGGGGAGAGGGGAATGGAAGGACCTCGTCCTACTGATTTTATTGCAGTTTTGCTACAGGATCTACTAGGACTGGAAGAAAAAACGCTACTTGATCGTGCTCACCGCTCTCTGCGGAACGAACCAGCGGCCGGATCCCAACCTCGGGCTTTTATCGTGCGGGTGCATTTTTTCCATGTTCGTAACACGATTCTACGACGAGCAGGCGAGTCTTCCCCACTCCTCTACAAGGACAAACGGATCTCTGTGTTCCCAGACTTTACATCCTCTGTCGCCAAGAAGCGTTCTGCCTTTTCTGCGGTGAAACGCAGTCTGCGCTCCTTTCCGGAGGTCAAGTTTGGGCTTCTATACCCCGCCACACTTAAGATCTCCATGCCGGATGGCACTTCGTGGCGTTTTGAAGACCCCTCTTTGGCCAGTGACTTTGTTAAAAAGAACTGTAAGTAGAGTGGACATTGTGAGGACAGGATCAGTCTAATGCTTGCAGGTAGATAATATTAGGTCATTTGTTCTGTAATACTGGCCCTGGGTTATCTACAGTTGTTTATGGCTATGTGTATGTATATATATATATGTATGTATATATATATATATATATATATATATATATATATATATATATATATATGTATATATATATATATATATATATATATATATATTTTTTTTTTGTTTTTTTTTTTTTTTTTGGTGTATAAGTTGTTAATACTTAAACAGTAAAAAGCTATGTTGTTTTGGTTTCATTGAATGTATCGAGAGCAATTTGTCTGGTTTAATTTGGATTATGTGACCTTCACTACTCTATAGGTACATTTGTTCAGCTTTATTTATTAAGTCAACTTTCTCTCAGGTAGCACTATTCTTTTTTAGCGTAGAGCTATTACGGAGTGTTCTGTGCCTTTAGTTAGGTTTGGGTTTGTGTGCATCTCATTTGGGGAGATGCTAACAATGGGGTGGTGTGGTGGGATGGGGAGGTTTGTGTTTTATTTTTGTTGTGGTTGTCATGTGTTTTCAAGGTTTTATTGTATTGGTTTTATAATTATTTTACCAGTTTACGCAGCTGTGGTGACGGTTTATTTGTCATTTTTCTTGACATTCTTTTTCTGCCCTATTTTTGGTGGATGGCCCAATCGAGTATAAACCCAAGTACTGATGGAGGTGATCTCAAACTGGTGTCCTGGAATTGTAAAGGCCTGAACTCCCCTGTGAAACGCACTAAGGTATTAAATCATCTCAAAAACTTAGGAGCACAGATTGTTTATCTTCAAGAGACGCACTTAAAATCTACTCCTCATTTTCAAATTAGAAGTAGGTGGGTGGGTCAGTCCTATTTCTCTTCATTTTATAGTAAGTCTAGGGGAGTTGCCATCTTATTTCATAAATCAATTCCTTTTGTTTGTTCTAAAGTGATCTCTGATCCTAATGGTAGATATTTGATTGTTACAGGTAGTTTATACGGCATCCAACTGATTTTTGTTAATGTATATGCCCCAAACTGGGATGATGCTGAGTTTTTCAAGAAACTTTTTTCTGCCCTTCTGGACATGTCCTCCCACTTACTTATTTTAGGTGGGGACTTTAATTGTTGGTTGAACCCAGATCTTGACCGTTCCTCTAATAAAGCAGCAACACTTTCTAATTCGGCTAAAGTTATAAAAGACTTTATGGTGAACTTTTCAATTTCAGATCCTTGGCGTTTCTTTAACCCTACAAGTAAAGCATTTTCTTTTTTCTCTCCTGTGCATCGTACATTTACTCAGATTGATTATCTCTTATTGGATAATAGATTTCTTCCATGTCTCACCTCTACCTCTTGCTCATATGAACCAATTGTTATCTCAGACCATTCTCCTGTTGTACTCAACATTAGGTTTAAAGGCTTGGTTCGATCACACTACCCTTGGCGTCTTAATACGCGCTTACTGTCAGACGAAAAATTTGTTGATATGATATCCAGCCAAATTAATTTGTTTTTGAGTACTAACAGGACCTCTGATGTGTCTGCGTCTGTCTTATGGGAGACGTTGAAAGCTTACATTAGAGGTCAAATAATCTCTTACGTGAATTATGATAGAAGGCGGAGGAGGGAGAGAGTGGTCACTCTAACCAATCGCATTGCCCAATTGGACGCAGCGTTAGCCACTTCTCCAACTCCTGAGTTGTATAAGGAACGCCTCACAGCTCAGTCAGAATTTAATACATTGGCTGCGTACCGTGCTGTTGAGCTGTTACTTAAGACTAGCAGTACATACTTTGAACAGGGGGACAAAGCTGGTAGAATGTTGGCACATCAATTACGGCAGACTATCTCCTCTCATCAGATTCCGGAAATTGCCACATCTTCAGGCACTACGATAGACCCAGAAAAAATAAACGATGAATTTAGAGCTTATTATGCCTCATTATATACATCAGAGACAAATGTGGAAAAGTGTGATTTCGATGGCTTCTTTTCCCATTTAGAAATCCCTTAGGTTAATTTGGACATGGCAGATCAATTAGAAATCCCAATAACTGCCCTAGAACTTTCGGGTGCTCTTAAAGCGATGCAGTCTGGCAAATGCCCAGGGCCAGACGGCTTTCCTGTAGAGTTTTACAGATGCTTTCAAAATAAACTAGCTCCGGTTCTGATTGATATGTTTAATGAATCTTTTCTGATGGCTAAACTTCCCCCTACGCTTAATCAGGCTTCGATTTCTCTTATTTTGAAGAAGGACAAGGACCCTCTTAGTTGCTCTTCGTATAGACCAATTAGTTTATTGAATGTTGATTTCAAAATTTTATCCAAAATGCTTGCTCTTCGTTTGGAAACTGTTCTTCCAGATTTCATCTCTCCTGATCAAACGGGGTTTGTTAAAAATAGGCACTCTTTTTTTTAATTTGAGAAGGCTTTTTAATACTATTTATAATCTTCCGTCAACAACCTCACCGCAAGCAATTATATCGTTAGACGCGGAGAAGGCCTTCGATCGTGTGGAATGGGCATACTTATTTCATACTTTGGGGAAATTCGGCTTTAAGGAAAATTTCATTTCTTGGGTGAAGCTTTTATACTCGTCACCTTTGGCTTCAGTTAGGACAAATAATAATCAGTCCTCTTACTTTCCTCTCTATCGTTCAACGCGGCAAGGGTGTCCTTTAAGTCCTCTTTTATTCGCTGTGGCAATTGAGCCTCTTTCTATTGCTCTTCGTGCTGACCCACATATTAAAGGTATTGTGAGTTGTGGGCAAGAACAGAAGGTGTCTCTATATGCAGACGATCTTCTTTTATTCATTACTGACTTCTCTGTGTCAGTCCCAGCTGCACTTTCTGTTCTTGGTTCTTTTGGATCCATATCTGGTTACAAGCTAAATTTAGGAAAGAGTGAGCTGCTTCCTCTTAATAAGGCAGCACGTGAATACCCACTTCACACCCTGTCATTTAAAGTTGCTCAGCACGAGTTAAAATATCTTGGGATTCAGGTTACTGCTAAATTCAGGGATCTTTATCGCGCTAATTTCATTACTCTTCTGTCTCAAGTACAAAGTAGTTTTAATCGTTGGTCAGTGCTGAACTTATCTCTAGCAGCTCGGATTAATAGTATTAAGATGAATGTCCTTCCCAGGTTTCTATACTTGTTTCAGTGTGTACCGATTTTCCTTCCGCAAACCTTTTTTCATAAATTAGACGCCATTATTTCGGATTTTGTTTGGAGTGGGAGGCCACCAAGATTACGTAAACAATATTTACAGAGCCCGAAGAAGCTAGGAGGAATGGCCTTACCCAACTTTAAGTTTTATTACTGGGCGGCTCATCTCAAAATAATTCAGTTTTGGCTACATTCTGGTTCACAGTTATTATCGTCCGTTTGGTTGGGAATGGAGCATTCTTCCTGCAAGCCTGTTTCACTTTCAGCTTTGGCTCATTCGCCTATTAAATCACCTATAAAAAATTACACAAAAAATGTCATTATTAAGACAACTGTAAAGATTTGGAATCAGTTTAGACGTTCCTTTGACCTTCAAACATATTCTATTTTGGCACCAATAACAGCTAATCACTCCTTTCCTCCATCGTTAATTGATCGTGCATTTGAGATTTGGTCTAATATGGGCATTAAAACATTTAAGGATCTCTACATTGATAACACTTTCGCCTCATTTGAACAGTTGTCCAAAAAATGTTCCCTCCCAAATCAACACTTTTTTAGGTACTTGCAGATCCGTAATTTTGTTTTTCATAGGTTCCCTCAGTTTCCTTCTATGCCCTCTGACACATCCCTTGATATTTTTTTAAAACCAGCGCCCGCTTTGAAGGGTATGATTTCATTTATTTATGCTCAGATCCACTCACTTAGATTGGTTTCTTTGTCGTCAATTAAAGCGCTATGGGAGGAGGATCTGGGGATTGCATTCAGTGATGATATGTGGGGGAATGTTCTTGACAAAGTACACCACTCCTCAGTTTGTGCCAAACATGGACTGATCCAATGTAAAATTTTACACCGTACTCATTTAACTAAAACCAGGCTCGCTAAGATGTTTAATAACATTGACCCAACTTGTGACCGATGTCACCAGGCAGCAGCAACACATATACATATGTTTTGGTCTTGCCCTGTTTTAACAACCTATTGGCAAAATATTTTTGATTCTTTGAGTGAGGTCACAGGGAAGAGAATAGTGCCTGATGCTATCACTGCACTTTTCGGGGTAACTCCAGTCACAATGCCGTTGTCTGCAGAGCTCAAGATGTTCATAGCCTTTGTTAGTTTGTTAGCAAGGCGTTTGATACTTTTGAATTGGAAGTCTCCTACACCTCCATCGCATATTCACTGGATTAGGGATGTTCTGTACTTCGCCAAGCTGGAAAAAAATTAGACATTTGTTAAGGGGCTCCCAAGAAAAATTTAAGACGTGGGACCCCTTTTTTGAATATGTTGGGAAGTTGACCTTTCCAGATAATCCTCAGTAAACTTAGTGACCCGCATTTTTGCTGCAAATGAATGGGCAGTAGCCCTTTGGACCGTTACTCACAGCTAATAGTTAAGGTGTTTTTTTGTTTGTTTTTTTTATAATTATTATGTTGTCTGTCATTGTTTATTTTTGTTGATTCTTGGTGTTTTGGTCTTTGTATTATTATTATTATTTTTTTTTATTTTTATTTTTTTTTTTTTTAATATATGTGAAGGGGAGTTTTGTTTCTATTTCATGTTAAAATTCAATAAAGAGATTGATGGAAAAAAAAAAAAAACATTTTGAGACGCAAGTACATTAAACCAATTACACTAAGTCACACACAGCCGCATGCGTGAGCACTCTTCACAAAAAGCATGCATCAGCATCTGAAACTGAAAGCAGTTTCAGATTATGAGTTTCATATTTTAAACATTTAAGTCCACTGCATTCCAAATGACATAAACGATGACTTCTTACACTGTGTCCTTACCAAAACACGATGCGATAAGATTCCAGTGATAAACAGTTTGACTGTCCACACTAGACGTGGACGCGACAATGAGAAGCGATAAAATCAATCAAAAACCACAGCAAATGAGAAGAGAATGTGGGCGGGCTCTCTCAGTAAGAGCACAGCATACACAATGAAATGGACAAGTAAAATTCATAAATATTACACAATTTAAACATTGTTTAAAGTACATAAGGAGTGACTGAACCAATCTTTGTCATAGAATACACTTTGTTCGCATTGAGTTGACTTTTGCCCATTTATTTATTTTCAAGATCTGAGGTGAATTAGCCAGTGTTGTTTTCATTACAACTAAAAAGCTGGGAACACAGAATGATATTCAAACTCACGTTAGATGCTTTTAACATTAAATAAAGCACATAAACAGTACCTGATATTATCATTGGAAACAAGCAAAATATGGGTGTTTCTAAAGCACACTCAGCATCATAATGCATCTGGTTAAAAACTAAGCCCAGAATCGATTCTGAAATTCTCAGAATCGATCCAGAGTCATTGGAGAGTGAATCGCGATGCATCGATGGATCGTTTTCTTCTCCCACCCATATTATTTAGCTCCTCTACTCCTTTGATGGCAAAGCCATCCCAAAAACAATCAGTTTTTAAGCTGCAGTTCATAAGTTGCCTCTTTGTTGCCATCTCTGTTTGAAACCTGCAATTTCAGTTATTTGAGGAATTATCATCTTTACGTGGGTTGTGCATCAGCATGGCTCCTCAGCGCGGATGAATCTAATGTTTTGAGAAGAATGTGTGGCCCTCAGTCACTCCACTGGTGGATACTATACTTCTGAATCACAGACTATAGCCTAGGAAGTATGACCAAATTAAGAATTTTCATCGGAAAATGTCATCTGAACAAGCAACTTTTGTTCTGACCAACAGAGGGAAAAAAAAAAAGATTACAATAAATCACGCTACAAATGGTGATTAGATCTAATGACTGCTTAGCTCAAATCACATGTAGCATCTGGACCAATCAGACACACACAAATTATTCATTATATTCAATGAATAATCTGGCAAACTCACTCTCCCAACAAAGGTCTGTGAACCATCCCCCCAAAACTGCAACAAATGCAGCTAACACCAGCTCTCTGGTTAAAGGACATGTGAGGACTGATAAGGTTTATGACCCAAAGGAATTTAGAGAGAGTTTTGGCTCACTCAATTCCTATTGAAAAGGACAAATAAACCCTTTTAATCTTACATATTCTAAATGTAGAACCACGTGAGAAATGTATAAACCTGTATCCAATTTTCACATTTTATTCTTTTCTTATCATAAGTGTTATGACCCTAAGATATTTTGTCTGTTTTCATCTGTCATTGTCTGTGTATACTCTTTCTCTGTGTGTATAGTCGTGTTGTGTTCCAGGTGGGCGTGGTTTCCATTTACCGTTCGGGAAACACTGATTGGCCCAGCTAAGCACCTGACCTGTACTTAAGGACCGCCCCAAACACTCAGCCTTTGCCTCGTTAACTTTGTGCTATCGCCATCGTTCTTCGCCTACTTTGACTTTTGATAATACTGTTCGTTTCGTCATCGTTTGTTTGAGAGTGTCGTGCCAGAGAGATTGTGAGTGTATAAGGAGGTTGTGAGTGTTTGATTATTGTTAATATTTTTGATTACCCGGTTTATTTGACCTCTGCCTGTTTGACTACGCTAATTGAATTCTGAATCCGATTTGTTTGCCCAAAACCCTGTATATACTGCTGTAAAAACTCTTGTAAATATAATTTTCACTTTAAGGTAGGTAGGGGGTTTGACGCCAATTTATTTGTATCTTAATTTCACTTTGTTTATGGTTAAGGGAGACAGGTAAGTTAAGTTGAATTCTGTTTTCTTTATTTTTGGTGAGGTAATTTAGTTTCTAAAAAAAGATTGTTTTGTTTATTGTTTTAGCCATGTCTGCCCCTGACGTTGAAACCCTTATTTTCATTATAAACTTTGTATTGATTTTGATATCTCTCTGGTATTTTCTGGTATATTCTGGTAGACTCGCATCCTTTCTGCTGCCCGGGCGCCGCAGCATTGGCTGCCCACTGCTCCGGGTGTGTGTGTTCACTGCTGTGTGTGTGCACTTGGATGGGTTAAATGCAGAGCACAAATTCCGAGTATGGGTCACCATACTTGGCCACATGTCATAACGTGATAACACATTTTATTTCAGTATTTATTACGTATTTCAGTCGATTTCACTCATAGTTTGGGAATAGCCATGGCAATTTACTAATGTAAATTGTGTAGTAAATGAAATTGCACGTATTCATATTATTCATATTTTGAGCTAATTTGCTACATAAATGTGGAGAACGATGCGAGCAATATAAACACTGCACTGTCATGCAGAGGCTTTGGCTATACATCTGTACAAGGGAGAACTCGCCGTTTGCTCATATAGACTTCATAAAATGGCTTCCTATTTCCTTACATGTGTAAAATAAATAACCCACAAAGAAGTTCAAAAATATGCAGAAAATATAGAACTAACTGCTGTGCATTATTCTCCACATATAGCACGCTCTGAACCCTAAATATGTTTTGTCAGAAAAGCCGGTATTCTCCACTGTCAGGCATCACAAGTTCACTTTGTACAGCAGAAGCCGACAAGCGCCCTTGTTGTTTGTGTACAGAAACTGATAAGTCCGTTTTAACGAATCAGTGCGCAGTATTCAGGTCAGGTGACAAGGCGTCTAGTCACTTCAAAAAGACGCGCTAGCTGAGGGAAGTTTTGTCAAAGCTGACTAAAATGATCGAGGATTTATAATTTCAAATCCTGTAATTCCTTGTACACCATACACGACTTACATGCTGAAATCTGCGTTGTCCTTTTGCGCGTGTGCGTGGATGCGTGTGTGTGAGAGTGTACTTGTGTGCCGATCTGTTTCGTTTGGGTGCACGTGTGTTTGAGTGTGTTTTAAATGCAATTACAAAGCAATTACTTGGATTTTGTTTAACTCTGAAACATGAAATATGGAGTTATCTGCTTTTGCCAAAAAATGACTGTTGGAGTTATCTGCTTTTGCTAAAAAACAAACTTTTAATATATATAAAAAACATGCTTTCAATGAACTTTAATTTTTTAATTTACCTGTATTTTTTAGAGTTATTATTACTTAATCAAAACAACCCTACTGCAGTTTTATTAATATTACTTGGAATGCACAATAAAATAACATGATTTGTGAGAATTAATCAAATGGAGTTAACTGTTTTTTCAAATGAACTCTTCATATATTCATGACAATTAATACTTGATTAATGTCTCACAAAATAGAGGTGCAATAAATACCACCAAATACAAACACGTGAAAAATAGAGAAACAACATGTTGGTGAGAAGTCCATACAATCAATGTGCGAATCCCACAGGGACAGCCCTCATACTGGGGAATCAACAAGAGTGAAATGTGAGTCAAAACCACGTAGGCCATTCCTACCTCTCTATAGCAGACTGACTTCTTCTCTGACTAAAGAGAAGTTATTCTGTTTACAGAAAAAATGGAACTGGTGCCACGTTCGTTCCATAAGTTGAATAGGGAAGGTGTAGGACATACAGTGTAAGCTTTTTGAAGAATACAAAAGTGCGGTCTGGTGGAAGCACTTGCAAGGCGATCAGGCTCAAGTGGCTTTCTTCTGCTTCAAAGCATGTAAAGGAGCTGCTTTTTTTCTGATAAATTTGGAATGAACTGGTGATACCAGCCTGCTAACCTTAAGAAACGCTGAACATCCTTTAGTGATTGTGGAGTGAGGAATGCGTTGATTGCTGTCACCTTGGCTGGATCCATCTTGACTCCTTGTGTGGATACAATGTGACCCAGAAAAGCAATGGAACGATGCATGGAATTACATTTAGCCAGATTGAGCATGAGTCCTGCATCATGAAGACATTATAATACCTGGTTAATATGTTGAAGGTGTTCTTTCTCATTTTTGGAGTACACAAATATGTCATCAATGTATATTAGGCAGCACTTTGCTCTCACGCTCCTCAGAATATGTTCCATCAACCTTTGGAATGTTCCTGAATTTTTCAGGCCAAAAGGAAGGCGCCAGAATTCAAATAACCCTGCAGATGTCACAAACGCAGTTTTTTTTAACACTGTCAGCCTCCATTTCTATCTGGCAATATCCACACTTAAAGTCGTCATGAAATCAAAATTGACCCTATTTACTTTGTTAGTGCATATTACTAGTCTTGTGGTGAACGATTAATCCATGCAAGTTAATACACAGAAAAAAAAAGTTTGTCGCGGTAATCTTTAATCAAAACCTGAAAAGTTACTTCCGATCTGGAATGGCGTTCATTCTCTGATGACGTCAGTTTGACGGCTTGGGCTGAAAACGCTTAACCCACTCCCCTCTAACGTTAGTCTGCTATGCGCCAGAGATGGAGAGGAGGAGCGCTAAAGTAAAACCCTCTATTCAATATTCCATTTCACTTGGAAATAGGTCACAACACTGGAGAAAGGTCGTTTGCAACTTCCGGTTCACGGGGACTTTAAGGTCCAGTGTAGTGAATATTGCAGCTCCATGCTGAAACTCCAAGATTTCTTGAATGGGAGGCATAGGGTATGCAACCAAATGAGTCTTAGCATTAAGGTTACGATAATCAATGCAGCGCCTTAAGCTTCCATCCTTTTTTGGTACAACTACAACTGGAGATGCCCATGGTGAAACTGATTGTTGTATAATTTTCTTGTTCAAGAGTTCCTGTATTTCTGCATCTACAATTTGTTGTTTGTCTATGGACAGTCTGTATGCCTTCTTTCTAACTGGTACCTCATCGTTAGTTATGATGCAATGTTTTACCCATTTAGTATGTCCAATGCCTTGTGAACATACAGTAGGCCAGTTGAGTAAAAGGCTTTCCAACTCCTTCCTAAATGGTTGAGTAGTTTCTGCTTTCTGCGCCACCTGTTGAATGGAATGTAGAACTGATTCTGAAGCTGATACAGTTGGAACAGCCAGATAGAAATGGATGGAGGATGTAGAGTCTTGCCTCAGGAATGAAAACACACAATCTGTCTGGTTTTCAGTAGCTATAAGTCTGTACTGTGCTTTTTGAAATCGAGCACAACCCCCACTTTCACCCAAAAATCCATACCAAGGATGATTGGCACAGTCAAATCTCTGTCTCTTAAATATTGTCAATGGCAAACTTTGACCTTGTATTTCACATTGCCACTGCACTCTTCCTATGGCTTTGTGTCTTTGGCCATTGGCCAGCATAAAAATTTGGCCTTCGCTTGGTTCACAAGGCTCACCTTGGCTCAATTGCTTCCAAAGTGATTTACGCATAAGTGTCAACGTCGGAATGTTGACTATGTTAAATGAAGTTGACTCATCTTTTGACACAGGCTGCATGACTCTTGTGTTTGCTGGCACGTTTTGCTTGGGGCTCATGGCATTGACTGGTTTCTTCCTTTGCTCATCTGCATTCACTTGACTCCAATATTGCTTTTCTACATCGAAATCTCACTCAATTTGTATGCTTATTCTAACAAGCTCACTTACACTGCCAACTGTACCTCGTAACTTGCTTGTCTGGGATTACAATTTCGAAGAATGGCCTGGCCTATATCTTTTTCTGACATCTCCCGTTTCCATCATATAGACAGTGCACGGTAGTGAAAAGCAAAGTCTCTTATGCCTTCTCTTGCTCCTGTCAGGGCTCAGATTTGATCTGTCTCTTTCTCCTACATGAGCTTTTATTTTTGTTTTTGTCTGCACGTGTTGGCCACGATCAGTTGTTCGCATCTCACGATCGGTGTGGTTGTGCACGTGTGGGTGACTTTGTTTTGTTTTCATTTGCGCATGCCAGCCACATTCAGCTGATTGCGTTTCACAATCAGTGCGGTTGTGCATGCGTTCACAGCTGTCTGTTATTTCCTTATCTATTTTCTCCTTATTTAAATCTCATGTTTTCTCTTTGTCTTTGCCAGTGTGTTTTGTCATTTACTCTTTTCACGCGTTTCTTGTTTTGGTTCATCAGTTATTGGTCTTCTGTTTTTTTTTCTTTTCTGCCCAGTTATCCCCTTTGATGTCTGGACTGCCTTTGGTCCTTGACCAGTCATCTGTTCATCTGGATTCTTTCGACTTTTGCTCTGGATTACTATCTATATTTGTGGATCTTTCTAAGTTTGCCTGGGCTATAATCTTTAATGACCCTCGCCTGTTTCTGACTTCCGCTCGCCTGGGATTTGATCTGCTTGGACTCTGATCTCTTCTACGGAGTTCTTGGATTGTGGATCTGGAATTTGGCAGTTCGTTATCTAATACCATTATTACTGAATAAAACTTTTGTTGCATTTATAACTGCATTTGCGTCCTTTGGTTTTGGGTTTCAATTTGTTTTCAAGCTGCACATCACATCTCTTCAGACAGGCTATCACTGATTGACCCAGGTCTTGCATGGCCATTTCTATTATTTTTTTCCAACTCTTTTGCATTTGTGCCTTATGCGATACAGCATGCAATCTTCCATAGCCTGGAATCTAGTCTGAAACTCATTGTGTGTAACACATTCACCAAGCTTTTCAACACAGTCTTTAACGTGTCCTTCCAGTGAAGTTGCACACTCAATCAAACTTGCAATATCTTCTGGTATTTCATGAGATGTTCTTCCACAGGTGGTGGAGGTGGAAGATTGATATCATCGAGGTTCTCCCGCTCACCAGCTTAACAATACAAATACAAACACATGTGAAAAATAGAGAAACAATTTTCTGAAAGAAGTTGGTGAGAAGTTCATACAGTTAACGTCCGAATCCCACAGGCAGAAATCACAAAAAAAGTATAAGTTCGTGTTGAGTCCCCAAAGACAAAAAAATGTATATATATAATCCTTGTGAAACGTTGTCCATAAACAGGAATTCACACAGGTTGAAGCATTTGTTCTATATCGCACACTTCTATATCATGGCGTTGATCCAGCATGAGTGGAAACACTAAAGGCACCATGCTGCCATTTGAGCAGGCCGAACCATGCAGGACTAGCGTACCATGCTAACCCACTTAGCAGTAGTCACATAACATGAAGCCCTCATACTGGGCAATAAACTTGATCAACAAGAGTGAAATGTGAGTCAAAACCAGGTAGGCCATTCCTACTTCTCCATAGCAGACTGACTTCTTCTCTGACTAAACAGAAGTTATTCCTAACTGCCTATAACTCACTAGTGCGCCCTTCACGGTGGGAAAGAGGAACAACAGGAAAACCATGATGACAGTTTCTTAAACTGTTATAGCATGATTAAACAAATGTTTTGAGCTTAAACCACTGTCAACCTAAAAGTGTGCATTCAATAATTCAGAATACAACATGTGATACGCATTTAGGTCACTAGTTGCTGGCTTGTGTAAATGCATATAAAGCAATAGCTTGAATTGACATCTCTACTGTAATTGAAATAGTCTTGACACATTTTAGCATATGTTCAAATGGTATCACTGTGAAGTTAATCTGATTTTAGCAAAGAAACCTTAACCCTCTGGAGTCTGAGGCTGTTTTGGGGCCCTGGAAAAGTTGTGACATGTCCTGACATTTGTGCTTTTTTCAGTTGCTTATAAAAATACTAATGGATAAGGTGTAATTACACTGTATTCAGCACGAACTAGGCTACCATAATATGTGAGCAACATGTATGTACATGTTTGTATTTTTGAAGGAATAACGTTTATGCGTGGTTATTGAAAAAAAAAAAGTCACTGAAATGAGGCCAAAAAACAAATATTAAATATGTGCTCACAAGACTTCTGGGTATTGGAGGTTGTAGACTAGAATTTTTGCTTCAAAATAATGTAAAAATTATCCTGCCTACTAGTTCATAAATTTTGTAAGACACTTTTTGTCAAGACACACAGTATGCATGGAGGTGTGAATCTTCATGAATAATGCTGTGATTCACACCTGAGAAGACAAAGACCCGTATAATGACCTGCATAATGACACGCATAATTAGCCCTTTCAGTCAGGTAGGCTATGTGAAAAAACCCTCTGTGAACATGCTGATAACAGTACTAACGTTAATATAATGTCCACTCTTGGCAGAAAACATGATTTTTGTGATCTCATGCATGCACATATTATTGCACATCATGTGAAGAAAATTTTGTATAGACCTATTATAGTTTAAATTACAGTACCAGTCAAAAGATTGGACGCATTACTATTATAATGTTTTTAAAAGAAATCTCATGCTCATCATGCTGTATATCAAAAATACAGAAAAAAACGCAAGATTGTGAAATATTATTACAATTTAAAATAATGGTTTTCTATTATTTTAATATACTTTAAAATATAATTTATTTCTGTGATGCACAGCATCTGAACATTCATGTTACCTCAATCGCATTTCATATAGGCTTTTAGCTTAAAAGCATGCACATTTAATGAAATATTGATGGATTCTCATTTGTTTATGTCAATTTTCTATACAGAGGAGTAATATTTATTCAGTTTTTTTGTCATCACTATGAGCGCTGGATACTGTGTTTTAAATTCATACTTGCAGCCACATTTAGTCCACAAATGCCTCTTAATGCAGAACAGGCAAACCATGTGACATTCCAGGAACTAACAGAGGCTTCCAGAGATTGCTATAACCATGGCTATAACATGCAGATAGACAATTTTGAAGATAATAAATACACGATTGCGACGATGTATACATGCATTGCCTTAGAATTTGCGCCTGAATAGCAGTCGCTTCATGGGCGTGGCTGTATTAGCGGATAATGAGATGACTCACGGACGTCTGACATGTCTCTCTTTTCATACAGATTACATAAACAGAATTTTTGTTTTCGATTTGACGATTCTTCGTTCAGAGTTTGTTTTTACTCTGGGTGTACACAAAAGAAGTCATTCTATAGTTCAATTAATATATTACTTCTGTCTCTATGACAAAAAATTGAGTATTTTAAGTCTGTTTTGCTGCAATGTGAAAAAAAATCCTGCAAAAAAGTGCCAGTGTGTTTTCTGAGTCCAGAGGGTTAATAAGGATTAATCTATCTTTAATATATACAGAGAAAACTATGCAGTGTTATTTTATATTTGGTTAATTTATTCAATTTCTGTACCTAATATGTATCAAACTACTGTTAGATCTACCTGAAAAGCACGGTTTATATAATTTGTATCTTTGTTCTATTGTTTATACAGTGGGTATGGTAAGTATCCAGACCCCCTTAAATTTTTCACTCTTTGTTATATTGCAGCCATTTGCTAAAATCATTTAAGTTCATTTTTTTCCTCATCAATGTACACACAGCACCCCATATTGACAGAAAAACACAGAATTGTTGACATTTTTGTAGATTTATTAAAAAAGAAAAACTAAAATATCATATGGTCCTAAGTATTCAGACCCTTTGCTGTGACACTCATATATTTAACTCAGGTGCTGTCCATTTCTTCTGATCATCCTTGAGATGGTTCTACACCTTCATCTGAGTCCAGCTGTGTTTGATTATACTGATTGGACTTGATTAGGAAAGCCACACACCTGTCTATATAAGACCTTACAGCTCACAGTGCATGTCAGAGCAAATGAGAATCATGAGGTCAAAGGAACTGCCTGAAGAGCTCAGAGACAGAATTGTAGCAAGGCACAGATCTGGCCAAAGTTACAAAAAAATTTCTGCTGCACTTAAGGTTCCTAAGAGCACAGTGGCCTCCATAATCCTTAAATGGAAGATGTTTGAGATCATTTCAGTTTTTCTTTTTTAATAAATCTGCAAAAATGTCAACAATTCTGTGTTTTTCTGTCAATATGGGGTGCTGTGTGTACATTAATGAGGAAAAAAAATTAAGAAATGATTTTAGCAAATGGCTGTAATATTACAAGGAGTGAAAAATTTAAGGGGGTCTGAATACTTTCCGTACCCACTGTATGTGCTATTGTTGTTATATTGTTTATTTATGATATTGCTTGCAGTTTGATTATTTGTTCTTATTTTATTACAGACTGTTTACTTGTCTTTAATAATGTTTGAAATTTATATTTTATATTATATTCTTGCATTCCACGTAAAAAGTCTGGCAAGTAAAACAAAAAAAATGTACTAGCCAATGGCGACTTGAGGGTTGTGTATATTCAAGCCAAAGAAAGCATACCTTAGTTTTGTGAAACACAGCAAAACCAACATTACTCACATATTGAGAAGAAATAAAGCAACCTTGGCATCCGTTTTCAGGCCTTCCTGCTCCTTATGCTGCCTTCGGAATTTTCGTAAATACAAGTTTCCTAATTGGACATGGAAAAGTCCAATTAAAGTTTTATTTACCAATGGGAAGTTCGGTGGATGGACGGACCACAAACTTTAAACATGGTGGATGGGAGAACAATTGTTGCTGTGACTAGTATTCTTTATTAATTTTTTCCACAACAGCAACATCTCCTTGTCTTGTTAAAATAGTGCATATTTACATATATAATTAATAATCATTTGAAGCATATTATACACAGCAAAAATAGCCTGTATTTGAACGAAATTCCACAATCGTCAGCTAGCTGACTATAAATAGCGTAGTGAATATGGTTGTCAATAAATGGGACACTAAATATAATTTTGCTGTTAATAAGATTTTACCAATTAACACTCTGAGGTCTGAAGGTATCGCCGGCGATACCACCGTGTTTTTTTCTTAGTGTGAAAGAGACTCAAAATACTCCGTCAATGTTGCACATACAATTAAGAGTTATACACCATTTTAATCTGTGGAATATCTTCTTTCATTTGTGTACACTCAGAGTAAAAACAAAATGTTGTGCTCTTTGTAAAATAAAGAAAACTAACATGATGCGTGATCTCTCCTCTCCCTCTGAACGAACTCCAATCTGATAGTTCTTAGAAAATTAACTGTAACTTAGTGAATACTAATGACAAAAAAATTACACTTATGTCTAAAAAAACGTTAGGATGTCAGGTTTTAAAACATGTAAGTCAAATCGAAAACAAACCTTCTGTGTTTATGTAATCTGTATGAAAAGAGAGCCATGTCAGAAGTCCGTGATTCAGCTCATTATCCGCTAATGCGGCCACGCCCACGGAGCGAGCGCTATTCAGACGCAAATTCAGAGGCAATACATGCATTCATCATCTCAATCGTGTATTTACTGTCTTCAAAAGTGTTTTGAATAGCCATATTTAGCGATCTCTTGCCTCTGTTAGTTCCTTGATTGTCACATGATATTCCTCTTCTTTTACTGAGGCATTTGTGGACAAAAGGGGCAGAGCGCCCTCCGGCTGCAAATGAATTAAAAACACAGCATCCAGCGCTCATAATGATGACAATAAATATAGAATAATAAATATTACTTCTGTATAGAAAATTGATATAAACATATGAGAATCCATCAATATTTCTCCAAATGTGTATGCTTTTAAGCATATTAAGAAATTATGGTCAATATAAGATTTTAAGAGTCAAAATGTGAAGCTTGAGTCTTAGATCTTTTTAATGATGTATAGTTTGTCAACTGCACATCAAGATTTAGGCTCTATAATATAACAAATATAGTAGCCTATATGAAATGCCCTAGAGGTAGGAATGTTCAGACGCTTTGCATCACAGAAATACATTATATTTTAAAGTATATTAAAATAGAAAACCATTATTTGGTTAGAGACTTGAGACTTCTTTTAAAAACATTATAATGGCATTATAATGTGTTCAATCTTTTGACTGGTAGTGTAATTTAACATAGGCCTATACAAAATTTTCTTCATATCATGTGCAATAATACATGCATGCATGAGATCACAAAAATCATGTTTTTATTTTGTCCTGAGTGGACTTTAATCCTGTTATTAGCATGATCACAGAGGGTTTTTTCACAGCCTACCTGACTGAAAGGCCTCATTAATATGGAAGTCATTTCAGGTCATTATTATTCAATTCTTTTGTCTTCTCAGGTGAGAATCACCCATTATACATGAGGATTCCCGCCTCCTCGCATACTGTGTTTCTTGACCAAAAGTGTCTTAGAAAATTTAAATCTCTCTATTGTTTTATATGAAGGAGTAGGAAGGATAATTTTTACTTCATTCTGAAGCAAAAACTCTAGTCTACAACCTCCAGTACCTAGAAGTCTTATGAACACAGTTTTAATATACTTTTTTTGGCCTTATTTCAGTGACTTAAGTTTTTTGTTTTTTCAATAACCACGCATAAACGTTATTCCTTCAAAAACACAAACATGTACATACATGTTCCTCACATATTATTGTAGCCTAGTTTGTGCTGAATACAGTGTAATGACACTTTTTCCATTAATATGTTTATGAACAACTGAAAAAAGCACAAATGTCAGGGCATGTCAAAACTTCTCCAGGGCCCCAAAAATCCTCAGACCCCTGAGGGTTAATAGGCAAAAATAAACCTGATGTCCTTAATGATTCCTGTTCTTTCCGACAACAAAGCACTTGAATGCAACGTGCTTGTAATTACGACTTCAGAAGGGGGAAGTAGGAAATTTCCAATAGCACATGAAGGCAGCATTAAGGTCTCACAAGTGCTGGAAAGCTTCACTGATATTAACGCAAGTCCTACCTCTTACCTGATCAGAACCCTTCTTTTTAAAGTTATGTTCCCCTGGCCTTTTCTTCTTTTGTATTTTCTCTGCCATCTCTCTCTTTTTATACACTCACTCATTGTCGGGTCTCATCTGTCTCTACATGAGAATAAACCTACCTGACTACTCACCTTGATGTGCCTACCTTCTTTGTTCTCCTCAAACTACTTATTCCTTTAGACTGTATATCATCTGTGTTCTTATCAGCCATCCTTCAAAAGAGAAAGACCTTTCAGTTAAGTGTGACTCCTCATTAAACTGCTTATGCTCTTCACTAACCTGTTTTATCATCTAAAAGATTGCAATCAACCTGTGAGTAAAGACCTGTTAAGAAGACCTTGTGTTTATCTCTGTCTCACCTCCTGTTTCATGACAGAAGACCAGAGCCACAACAACAAAAGGAAATCACAATGGTAACTGAAAATGATCCATTCATATTGATCCAGTTCATACTCTCCGACAGTCACCTCCTTCCACTCCTTCAGTGGTAGTCACATCACAGTCCCATGGCCCAACTAGCGACCATCTCTGGAGTGGCGGAGGATTGCAGTGGATTTCTACTGCAATGTTTACTGCAATTCAAAACACAAGCTCATTGTTTTAAACTGAAAAAGCAAAGATCGCCTACATAATATCTCTCCTGTCAGGACGCACTCTTCAGTGGGCACAAACCATCTGGTACCAAGACTGCCCACTCACTTACTCCTTTGACAACCTTATCACACACTTCAAGGAAGTGTTTGGTTAGACCAGTCATAATATCTATGTCCACAATCAACTCTATAACCTCCATCAAGTTAAATCATCAGTGGGCAATTATGCTGTTCAATTCTGCACCCCAGTGGCTACAAGTGAGTCTTTCCCCAGATTCAAGACTTCAAATGACAATTTATGATGATATGGGACTAGAAAATCTGATTCAACAATCTATTTGTGTTGCTTAACGCATTTCAGAATGCCAACTAGAACCATCACCCCTGCAATCCTATCCATTTTCACCATTGGCTGCTATCACCACAGTATCAGTGACTATCCCTCAATGTTCTCTTCACTCTCCAGACTTAACTCTACTGTCTCCAGAAACCATTCTCCATCCAGCCTACTTCCTGTGCCTGATTCAGTTCTGTCATGGATTCAGCCAGCATGCCATCAACACCAGGTCCTTCAGCTCCACCCAGTTATTCACAATCAGCAGAATACTAACCTGTCACATCCTCTTCAAGCACTTGTTAAAAGCACACAGCTCACACTCACTCTTTGTCCGGTCTTGTCAGTCTCTACACAAGAGTGAACCTACCCGACTACTCACCTTGATGTGCCTACCTTATTCATCCACCTCAAACTACTTATTCCTTTAGACTGTATATCATTTCTGTGCTCATTAGCCATCCTGCAAAAGAAAAAGGCTTGTCAGTTAAGCATGACTGCTCATTGAACTGCTTATGCTCATCACTAACCTGTTTTATGATCCCAAAGATCACAATCAACCTGTGAATAAAGACCTGTTAAGTTTATTTCTGTGTCTCACCTCCTGTTTCATGACAGCTTTGCAAGAGATTATAACCAGGTACTTGATTTAACGCTTACTCTTTAGTAAAATAATTAAAAAGAAGAGTATGTAGTACATGTGATTGTATCATTAGTTGAATGGCATTAGTCAAACTCACCAAAGCTTTAAACATCAAATTACTTTTATAATTCACCTGTTTTCATCCCAGAAAAAAGGGTGTTGTAGGACTTCATCAATGGTTGGTCTTTGGTTTGGATCTTTGTTGATCATCCATTCAATGAGATCTTTTGCTACTATATCTTCAACATCATTAAGAGAGTAGTTCCCTTCTTTAATATTCTCCTCACAGTTTTCATCCCCAAAAGGATGTTTCCCATCAGAGAGGATGTAGTGCACCAACATCCCAGCAACCTATAATAAAGTGGGCAAACTGTGAAGCACATGCTGATCTGATTGTGAGAATTAAACAATTTTCAGTCCCTGATGGCAATTATAGATGTGGACAATGTGCACAATGCAATTTTACTACGAAATGTCACACTTTTAGTCATCCACACTCAGGTAAACAGTTTAAGATTAAGGGAATAATTTCGTGCAATACTAAAAATGTAATTTATATGATCAAATGTCCCTGTGGTTTGGCCTATATAGGCAAAACAAAACGGTGTTTAAAAACACGTATAGCCGAACACAGAAGTAATATACGATTGAAGGACCAAAAAAATCCCATTGCTGTTCATTTTGATTCTTTTAAAACATAATTTATCGACTCTTCGTTACTTAGGCATTGAACAAATTAAAGTACC
This sequence comes from Megalobrama amblycephala, assembly GCF_018812025.1. NCBI lineage: Eukaryota > Metazoa > Chordata > Actinopteri > Cypriniformes > Xenocyprididae > Megalobrama > Megalobrama amblycephala. The sequence goes on along the minus strand of NW_025953338.1, from coordinate 435,582 downwards.
TAGAAGGGGTGGTGATATTGATAAAATCTTACTACAGAGGGAAGCTTTTTATATTTATACATTGAATACTCTTTCTCCAAAAGGTTTAAATTTGGATTTTGATTTGAAACCTTTTTTGTGAATTTGGGAATGATCTTTTTTTTTTTTTTTCCCCTTCTATTAATTTGATTGTATATGCTTTCATTTGTTACTAGTGTTGATTTAATTATTGGGTGATGAATATGATGATTTGTTACAGGTGTGATTGATCATGTTGATGAAATTAATTGTATCAGGTGTCATTGACTCTGTTGAGAAAATGCAAAGTAATTGCCATTTTGTCAATATCTACTGTTTGCCTGACCTGACGAAGAACTCTTTGGTTGAAACGTTGTCCTTTTATTAAATTCTGAGAGCAGTAATGGCAGTGTGCAGTTCTTTTTTGGTTTATTCTAGAATTAAACAATTAACACCAATTAACACCTTACATTTTAATTGTAATAATGTTTTTTTTTTTTTTTTTTTTTTTAGAAAAGATAAGGCTTAAACACATTGAGACTGGATTTAGATTTTAAAAATTTACTGTAAAGGAATATGAGTGCTTTATTTTTAATAAAAATATAATAATAATAATAATTACATGAATATTTAAATGTTGAATTTTGCAGGTAGTTTAAGACTGGATTTAGATTTTTAAAAATGTACAGTAAGGGAATAGTACTTTTTAAAAGCTATTACAATTATGAAAATATTACATGTTTTTTGTGAGTTCATAATGTCATAAATTTCTCAATGTAAAAATGATTACCTTATGAACATTGTATTACAATAATGTAATACTTGTTACATTATGTGCAGTTATTACATTATGAGTTGCTACACACCTTATAAACAGCATATTGTTTATGACTGACTTTATAATAACCATGAAGGTTTGCATCTCTGGAAAAGTAATCACAACAGTACAGGTAATGATTTTTGTAAGCTACTAAACTCCTCCTTTAGTTAGTCAATCGATCAGTTAACTCCTGTTAACTTGGCTACAATTGATTCATGGTAATCTGCTTTAAGGTTTACAAACCTGGATGTTGGAGCTCTTTTTGTCATTTTCTTCAGTCCCATTCAAGATCTCTGTTGCCTTCCATATTTGTGTGCCAGCAAGAGATGTGCTGCTACCCCCAAAGTAATCTAGTTTAGCCCTTATTTGGGAATCTGTTGAGGATATATTTTGATATAGGTATGATGATATACTATGAAATAATATGTTCAATATAAATGGTGTTCTGAGACCGTATAAAAACATGTAAAAACTGTAAATGAAATCTGTATGCAATACCTATTAAAACATTTCTTGGTTTTAAATTGTTACATATCTGCCCAGAAGAATGAAGAACTTGAAGGCCACGAAGCACCTCCGTCACCACTTTCTTCTTCTGTAAACCACTGAATTGTTGTTCAATGTAAACCTCCAGATTATATTCACACAGCTGTACTGCAAGGTAATTCAAATCTTCACACTTTTCTAATCCCACATACTTGACAATGTTATTGCTCTCAAGCTTTGGTAAATCCATTGTGTCCATCCTTATTTTTTTAATGGCTACCTTAGTATATTCTTTACTAAAGCCACGATATACTGTGCCACTTTCTCCAGAGCTAATAATGTAATTATCTTTTCTAGAAAAGTAGATGTTCCCAACTTTTTCTACAGAGTGATCTTTCAAGAACTCATCCATTTTATTTCAGTTTTTTTAGAGGATGGGTTCCACCTGATATTTTCCTTAGATCTATTTTTCTTATCTTGCTCCTCTTCTGTTTTTACTTTTGGAGGGTGAGACTCAGTGGTCAGATTTTCTAAATTGTGATCTTCTAAGTGATTTTTTTTCCCATAGGCATTAAAGAGGGTGGGTTGTGTCTGTTCTTTTTGGTTTGTCTTCAAATGCCTTGTTCTCCACCTGTGGAAAAATTTCAGAGGATCAGTAGTGTACCAAGTTAAAGTTACAGAAGATGTTTTTCAGTTTATTAAAGTTTGAAGATTCATTGTTGAAATGTTTTAAATGTCAAGTGTACAACACTGCACAAACTAGTACTTGATGATAGAGGTCTGCATTCCCATGACTTTCCCTCTGGAACCAATTATATTTTTTGTGGCGTGGGATTAAATTTCCAAGTGAAAGAAGGTAGCAGTCAGTAACTGTGTCGTACTTTGGAGGGGAGTATTCCAGAAACAAGATCTAAATTTAGAGGGTTCTGTTTGGTTGGGAAGAAAATCATTCTAACCTTTTAAGGCAGTCGTACACTCCTGAAGACTCAGGAGGTTGTGAGATATTACACATTACGAGTCAGTTAACCTGATAATCGTGTCAAAGCAGCTGGTACACGGCGTAACTATACTGCACCGTGAGCCAGTGGCAATCACAGCTTTCGCACTAAAAACGGAGAGCGAAGCTTTTAACGTTGCTGATATAGTTTCAGATAGAAAAAAGAAATAAAAATGATTTGTGTTCAAATTATTGTTGAAAAGCAGAGAAGAAACATAGAGTGTGAGTGAGTGAGTGAGTGTGTGTGTGTGTGTGTGTGTGTGTGCGTGCGCGTGTTTTTGACATATCAGGAAACAAATGTGTATAATGACATGGGTATGACATAGGTATTACAAGGAGAGGGTGACTTATGAGGACATTACCCATGTCCCCACTTTTCAAAAGGCTTATAAATCACACAGAATGAGTTTTTGTGAGAAAGTAAAAGTGTGCACAGTTTCCTGTGATGGGTAGGTTTGGGGTAGGGGTAGTGTAGGGGGAGAGAAAATACGGTTTTGTACAGTATAAAAACCATTATGCCTATGGAATGTCCTCACAATTCACAAAAACGAACCTGGGTGGGTGTGTGTGTGTGGGTGTGTGTCTGTGTAGCACAAGAGTTGCAGCCACTGGGCTATAATAATATAGGCTAGATCTATGAATATTATTAGGCTGTGAGACATGGTTTTGTATAGAGTTCGACCTCAATTTTTGGCATTTTTTAATTAATCGGCATTGGCAGATTGTGCTGCAGAATTTCTCTCCCTCTGAGGCTGTTTTGAGATGAAAACGAAAATAGACCGTTTCAAAAGCGTAATTATGTTGTAGCTTACTAGAATTGATGCCGACCATGATTATAATGCTGGGTACACGCTACAAGATAATCGGGCTAATTTTGGGCTGATTTCTTCCCTTCCGACAATCCTAGGTATGTCCCGATTATCTTGATGGTTTTACAGATTATCTTATCAGATTTTTCTGTGGTGTGGGGTGTGTTAAGAGTGGCTGAATCTGCTTGGAAGAACACTGGAGACACCCCGATCGTGAATCAGAAATCCTGAGGTGTGGGGAGGAACCCCGAGGACGCACGCACGCTATGGAGATTATGATGTGAAATAAAACAATATCCAATCAGAAAGTGAGCTGCCAGAAGACAGAACCATAACAAATGCAGTCATGGCGCAACGCAAAGTTAAATGGTTTTGGACAGCAGAGATGGAGGATCAGCTTATCGATTTGTGGCAACAGCACAAGTATTTATAAAACGTGTCTTGTAAAACATATCCAAATCATTCCAAACATTGTCAATGCAATTTCTTCCTGCCTGTTGTCCGTCATGATTATTCTGATGTCTCTAGAGATTTTGCGAGATTTCCCGTGTTCACAGTCGGGACTCTGGTTGAAAATTAGTTTGTGTGTAGTGTGCTGTCTTTGTCACATCAGCTTTGTTAACCAAGGAAATGCTGTATCACTGCTGCTCCGTAAGCGCCACCTGCTGTCATAGAGTGAATTTACGTCTCATTCAGCCTGCTGTTTTTGTTTCAAGCTTTTTTTGTGTGTGTGTAGCATATAATTGCACAAAGATAAAGTCAGAACATTCTGTTTTTGCTTTACATCTTGAAATTAAATCTAATTCAAATGAAAAACAACTGCTCATGCAACGTGTGTAGCATCTTTGTTTGGACTGTGATTAAAAAGCTGTGGTTCCCTCTAATTTGAAATGGCTATGTATTTTTGTTTATTATAATAATATTAATAATATCTGCAACCAGTATCAGAATCGGCCAATTTCCTTGTAAAAAAATAAAATAAAATAAAAAATAAATCAGAACCTAAATTAGCCACAAATTTTTTTTTAAATACAATCTGGGCTGTCTATCAAGTAGATCTTGTCTTTCATAAAGGTCGAAGTCAGGGATCTTGGGTTTAAAAAGGTTGGTGACCACTGCTGTACAGTCTATAGAAACTGTGTCTATTCCCCGAATAGTGAGGTTTAGCAATAAAAATAAAGGATCTAGAAAAAAACCTGCTTGTGATTAAACCAGAAAATCTCAAAATTACTGAACAAAAACAATCTCTAAAACTAGGGCTACTAAACATTAGATCGCTGACACCTAAGGCGGTTATTATAAATTAAATGATCACAGACAATAGTCTTGATGTAATTTGCCTTACTGAAACATGGCTTAAACCAAATGATTATTTTGGTCTTAATGAGTCTACGCCACCAGGCTATTGTTACATGTGTAATGAGGTTAAAATTGTTTTATTTCACAAGATTTTCCTGTCAATATGCATTCAATACTGTTCTACAATTGTTTATACCAAGGTTTCTAAAAATTCATTATAAAGGGTCTGTAAGGAGATGATGGTTCCCCCTCCTTTTACAACAAAGTGGTTCAGCCCAGGCAGCCATACCTGCCGTATTGCTCTTTTAGTGCTCTTTTCCGTCTTTCTCCCAAACGAAAGAGGTATGCTGTGCTCCATGCGTTACATGTACACCCTGTTTTGAACTCATTCTGGACTTGTTGTTGTTGTTCCATTTCCCGCCACTAGTCACTCACCATGGTTACTGATCACCTTAATCACATTCAGCTGTGTCCAATTATCCCCTCATGTCTCTGTGTCCTGTGTAGTATTGTTCGAGTATATGTTGGTGTATGTTCCTGCCTGTTCCTGTACTCTCCTGTACTCTCCTGTGAATTATCTAGTAAAAGACTTGTTTTGACTTTATCTCCTCGTCGTGTGCTTTATACACCAGCAACTGTAACAGAATACTGGACCTAAAACAGTTAGTTTGCGGTGTGTTTAGTGTTTGTTATTTTCCGTGTCAGTGTTTTTTCGTGTTCCACTTCTTGTTCCCATCACTATGTATGCACCCGCATTTCTGTTAATCTGCCTTGAGCAGATGGACCGCTCCCTCGAGGAACATTTGAATGACTTTTTGTTTCTAGTACCATCGACACATTTCCCGGACAGCAGCCTTTGCAACTTTCTGTTTGCCGGCCTGAACACCGCCACCAAGGCGCAGCTGTCCGGGGAAGGGCCTCGAGGGAGCTTCTCTGAATACGTGGAGTGGGTACTGGTGTCATGTGGATCGTCAATGACCGTGGATTTCTGCGACAGTCTCACTCCCACTCCAGTGCCCAGCCAGGAACCATCAGATGGCATGGAAGAACAGCATGACCCCACCGAAGAGAGAGAGCCCGCCTCCATCGTGATGCAGGAGCCAGTGGCCAGCGGAATGACTGAGTGTTACATCGCCATGGAGACGGAGCCCAGCATGTCTGACCAGGTGTGTGAGTATGCTGTTACCATCGCCGAGGGAGAAAGTGTGGAAGACGAGGGGTTGGAAGGGAGCACTGCCCACATTCCCGCCACTGAGAGCGAGTTCCAGGCAAGCACTATGGAATGTTATTACTTTGGAGAGGATTCCTTACCTCAGTTAATTCCTCCTGAAACTGTCATTTCCATTTTGGATGAAATGGTAGGCTATGGACCTACGGGTCATTCCGACCCTCCACCCCTACGGCTCCGTTGGGCCCCGCCTTCCCTCAGACTCCGCCTCGGCCCTCAGTCGTTCCAGCTCCACCTCAGCCCTCCGGTACCCTGCTGCTGCCTCGGGGGGCCATTGCTACGACTTTGTCGCGGACTCAGAGGTCATCTGCATCACTCCGCTCCTTCGGCTCTCTGTCTTCGCCTAAGGATCCCTCTACATCGGCTGCGCTGCTTCCACGCCTCCCCAAGGTTGTTTGGAGCTATTCACCACCTCGGCTCTTCCCTCCAGCAACGCTGCCGTGGGTCGCCATCCTGGCTGTGGCCTGAAGCAACATCTGGACTCCTCTGCTCAAGGCTACCACCTGGACTTCACCACCACCTGTACCTCCCTGGATTACTGCACCTACCTGGACTCCTGCACTTCGCCTTCTCCCAGATAGCCGTCCACCTCCCGAACCGCCTCCTACATCATCTGCACCATCTCTTCTTCATCTTCCCCTCTCCACGGCGCGAGGATGCGCCTTTCCAGGAGGGGGCGATATGTTACATGTACACCCTGTTTTGAACTCATTCTGGACTTGTTGTTGTTGTTGTTCCATTTCTCGCCACTAGTCACTCACCATGGTTACTGATCACCTTAATCACGTTCAGCTGTGTCCAATCATCCCCTCATGTCTCTGTGTATATAAACCCTGTGTTTGTGTAGTATTGTCCGGTATTGTTCGAGTATATGTTGATGTATGTTCCTGCACTCTCCTGTGGATTATCTAGTAAAAGACTTGTTTATATATATCTCATCGTCGTGTGCTTTATATACCACCAACTGTAACACCATGCTACAGATTAGTTGTTAGCATTGGTTGAAAATAACGCTCACACAGAAATACACGATGTTTAAGTTGTTTTTATATATTTTGTTAGTTATTTGCAAATGTTATTTTTGTTGGCAGTGTTACTGATGTGTGAGCCGAAGCTGTCGTGAAGGCCTGTCTATATAAAAATATATTCTCTGAGCAGACCCAATCTGGCGATCTCCTGTCGTTCTTCACTCATTTTCGACACAACGCAGACCACAGAAGCATATGGTTACACTGGTGACATGACTCGTTTGTAAGGTTTGATTTTCCTGCTAAACGAAACCCCCCCCCCACACACACACACACAAACTCTCCTTCCCCCTGCCTCAAGTCACTGAAAGTTTATATTCCATGTATAATGTAACTTGTATATATATTGTTTTTCCCTTTCATGTTTGGTATCATTTAAATTGTCTCAGTGCGATAGGTAAAATGGTCTCAATTTCACAGCAGTCAATGGTATTATGAAGAAGATTGAAAACTTAGGAAAATTCTGTCCTCTTTTGGGTGGCGCCTTTTGTGAAAACCCATTCCTCTCTCCCCAAAACAGGTGTTGGTGTAGTAAATATTTACAACCCTTTTGTTCTGGTCTGGTATAAAAGGTAAAGTGCAAAGCAGTCAGGGGGGACCTTCTGTAACCAGAACCCCCATACAGAGATGGGTGAATGTCTGAAGACATTCATGTATCACTGTGTGTACAGGTCCTTCTCAAAAAATTAGCATATTGTGATAAAGTTCATTATTTTCCATAATGTAATGATAAAAATTAAACTTTCATATATTTTAGATTCATTGCACACCAACTGAAATATTTCAGGTCTTTTATTGTTTTAATACTGATGATTTTGGCATACAGCTCATGAAAACCCAAAATTCCTATCTCAAAAAATTAGCATATTTCATCCGACCAATAAAAGAAAAGTGTTTTTAATACAAAAAAAGTCAACCTTCAAATAATTATGTTCAGTTATGCACTCAATACTTGGTCGGGAATCCTTTTGCAGAAATGACTGCTTCAATGCGGCGTGGCATGGAGGCAATCAGCCTGTGGCACTGCTGAGGTGTTATGGAGGCCCAGGATGCTTCGATAGCGGCCTTAAGCTCATCCAGAGTGTTGGGTCTTGCGTCTCTCAACTTTCTCTTCACAATATCCCACAGATTCTCTATGGGGTTCAGGTCAGGAGAGTTGGCAGGCCAATTGAGCACAGTAATACCATGGTCAGTAAACCATTTACCAGTGGTTTTGGCACTGTGAGCAGGTGCCAGGTCGTGCTGAAAAACGAAATCTTCATCTCCATAAAGCTTTTCAGCAGATGGAAGCATGAAGTGCTCCAAAATCTCCTGATAGCTAGCTGCATTGACCCTGCCCTTGATAAAACACAGTGGACCAACACCAGCAGCTGACATGGCACCCCAGACCATCACTGACTGTGGGTACTTGACACTGGACTTCAGGCATTTTGGCATTTCCTTCTCCCCAGTCTTCCTCCAGACTCTGGCACCTTGATTTCCGAATGACATGCAAAATTTGCTTTCATCCGAAAAAAGTACTTTGGACCACTGAGCAACAGTCCAGTGCTGCTTCTCTGTAGCCCAGGTCAGGCGCTTCTGCCGCTGTTTCTGGTTCAAAAGTGGCTTGACCTAGGGAATGCGGCACCTGCAGCCCATTTCCTGCACACGCCTGTGCACGGTGGCTCTGGAATCGGTCCTTCTCCACAATCTTCCTCAGGGTCCGGTCACCTCTTCTCGTTGTGCAGCGTTTTTTGCCACACTTTTTCCTTCCCACAGACTTCCCACTGAGGTGCCTTGATACAGCACTCTGGGAACAGCCTATTCGTTCAGAAATTTCTTTCTGTGTCTTACCCTCTCGCTTGAGGGTGTCAATGATGGCCTTCTGGTCGGCAGTCTTACCCATGATTGCGGTTTTGAGTAATGAACCAGGCTGGGAGTTTTTAAAAGCCTCAGGAATCTTTTGCAGGTGTTTAGAGTTAATTAGTTGATTCAGATGATTAGGTTAATAGCTCGTTTAGAGAACCTTTTCATGATATGCTAATTTTTTGAGATAGGAATTTTGGGTTTTCATGAGCTGTATGCCAAAATCATCAGTATTAAAACAATAAAAGACCTGAAATATTTCAGTTGGTGTGCAATGAATCTAAAATATATGAAAGTTTAATTTTATCATTACATTATGGAAAATAATGAACTTTATCACAATATGCTAATTTTTTGAGAAGGACCTGTATATGCATTTTTTTGAGTAATCGATGTTATGCATTTAACATTTCTGAATTGGCTTCTAATTGTCTAATTGTAATGTAATTGACATTATTTATTTTTACTTGACAAATAAAATGTTATATTTGATTTACTCTGGATTCTTCTGAAATCATTATGACCGGTAGATTATTGGAGTCCATATTTCCGCAAATCTGCGTCAGGATAGATTAAAACTAAAGGCTCAATGAAAGGAGCATGTTGCACATCATGGGACCTTTTGATTTTTGTTTATCAACTGGCTTAGCAAGTTGCAGTATCGTGGCTAAGAAAACTGTGTTTTTGTATGAACAAGCATGTGGCAGTTCGACTCAAATGCATTAGTAAACTCTGCACCCTCTGACTAAGACCAGAACTGGCGAGTTTGTGATCGTGAAAAGCACTAAAACGGCCGAAGTGACTTTTCTAAGTGATATGGGTCCGTAATGAAAGAATAATTGAAAATAAGAGATACTCAGAATAATCAAATATCTAAATTAATACATAACAAATGATTAATTTCTAACTGGAGGCACAACCCTTAGAATAAGAATCATTTGAAATTGGAGTCAGATTAAACGAGTGAAATTAAGTGAACTTCACAGAGACGCTGAAAAGGCATACACGCGTTAACCTTCGCCCAACGCCGTCGGACTCCGTTTTTGGGCCGATGGGGGGTTCCTTACATGTTCGATTGCTCAGCAGCTTGTTGAACTTGTTGACTTCATTCTGCCAGACTGCAGATCCCTGTTCGACAGAGGGACCATTCCTGGACGGGCTAAAAGGACTTAAGGTTAAGGTAGGACAGACTCCATACTTTTCATTACAAATGTTTCTAAATTAATTAAAAGGTTAAATTGAATTGAATTTTGGATTCTGTTAAGAATTATTGAAGAAAACTGCTGATCACATTTATATGATGTTTACTTTTGGCTGTATTTGTTGAATATTTTAGTTGCTGTGATTGAGTGCTCCCAGTAAGCTGTCAATATAACTTTGTTCCTGCAAAAAGCAACTTGTCATGTATGCTAAAATTAGAAGAGCTAAAGATTCTATACTCATATGATCAACTGAGGCAGTGATAGTGTTGGACGACTAAAGACTTGTGCTCAGGGTGAGACAGTAATTCTGAGTTAGTGTTAATGATCCTGTGTACAGATGTTAGAAACCTGACATTTGTCTGTGAATTTGGGTAGGTAGTGATAGCACTGTCACCATATTCGGGAAGGGGAAATACCCTGAAATGCTGTAGCACTACAACTTGCTCTTTGTTTGAATAAGACTTTAATTCTGATTAAGAAAGAAATGTTGAATGAGTTTAAATATATGATTAACAGATTAATAGTTACATTTTGAAACAAAAAATGAATTCTGAAATTGTTAAAAGTATAAATAATAGGAATGTGCACCTGTGGAGCACTCTGGGAGAATTATTTAATTTTGAGTTGTGGAGAAACTTTAATGGGTTAGACTTTGATTTATAGGTCTATGTATTGGCTCAGATTGGTTACATAAAAATCGAGAAATAGGTCTAAAATGATGAATGAATAGTAAGATAATAACTGCATGTTTAAATATTGTACACTGTATCTGAAGACGTTTGTATTTGTATCATTTGTATTTGTATTTTACACATTTGCATCCCGTTATCCCTGGGAGACGGTATGAAAAGCTGATCCATTGCAGAGATGCTAAGATTTTGGTTTTTGTTAACTAGGATAACTTTTGGGTGTTGTTGAATGAGAACAAGATTGGGTGACCAAGTTAAATAGAAATTATGATTTGAACAGGCACATAACAGATATCTAACAGTAATTTTAGTTTCTAGTAAAGAGAAAAGACAAAGAATTCTTTGCTATTACATTACACCATATTAATTAGAGTAGTTTTACTGCTTTTTCTTGCATTCCGCAAAGAAGCATCTGCTTGCTTTTTTCTGCAAAGAACAACTAAACTTATTAATAGAATGAGGAACTGCTGTTGTGTTAACCAGACTTTTAGAATTAAGGGACATTGATTTTGGTTGAGAGAAAAAACAGAATTTAAATAAAGAGCTGTATGTTTAATTTGAATTATGTGGTTCTCTTGAGTGTTCACATTTCAGACCAGGCAGCTTCTGGAACAGCCGCCTTGACAAATGGGAGCAAATAGACTGAAGTCTGTTCAACAAGACAAGATGAATGCGGGAAGAAGAGGAAGTGGCTGATGGGCCTTCAGCTCCCCTCCTGGAAGAGGAAGTTGACACTTTGGAGGGGTCAGCATGGAGAGGACTGATAAAGTGGAGGAAAAGGTGAAACTTTCACTTGAAACTTTTCCTAAGGACAATTTTGCCTTGCGTTATGAAATTGTGTGGCAGGATTGATCACAAGCCAGAGAAACAACAGAGCTCATACAGCACAACACCAGGCCTTGAGTGCCATCCCTGGCTGATGATCCAATGCAACAGCCCAACAAGTTCAACTGACTGATGATCCACACAGAACACAGAAGGACTTCCATTCCCTCCCTTATGGGCAGGTGCTACATCTCAATGATCACTACAGAGACCACATCAAATTCTGTGAATTATCATGTTAATTTGACTTCTTTTAATTATTCACTGGTCTCGCAGCAGTTCTTTGTATTCTCTGTTAAACTAACATTTTGAATCTGCTTTCAATAGGTACCAGTCCAGCATTTCTGTACATCTTAATGAAAGAAAAAGTTCATTCACAGAAGTAGGAGTTTGACTCAATCAGTTAAAACTGGCTGGATTTGGCATAGTGAGGGCTATTACATTAACAAACTAGGGGTAAAGACATAAATAGATTTTTGACTATGCAGAGTTCTCTGCATATAGGGCACAAAAGGGAAATAGGGCACAAGGTGTCCAAAGAGAAAGTTATGGCTAGAAAAGCAACAATATTGGTCACTCCATTTCGTTTAAAGGTAATTTTCTAGATTTAATAAGAATAATAATAGATTCCAAATTTTTGAAAATCACAAATGCTGCACCAGGGATATGAGATGGGAATGTGTCCATGGATCCAAAATTGTGTGGAGATCTCCAATCTTCTTCTTAGTAGCTCATGAGTAACAACAAAAAGTTTGAAAATTGTAATTTCACAATAAATGACAAATTGCATTTGAGAAATTGAAATGGGCTCTCTCAACTGCAGGCCAAGCCCTATATGATTATTCTAAACTATGTAATTATTTTATTTATGGCGACTGACATCGGACAATTGATAATGTCCTAATGTTTAAACTGTCGCAAGGAGAATCCCAGTGTGTCTACGTTTACGTTTTGTAGCTTCTATCGTCGTCAAAGTTAAGGCTATTTTTATGACAAGAGCTGGGTTATACATAGTTAATTTTGAAACAATGCAAAAGTAGACAAGATATTTGTGTTAATGATAAAAATGATATTATTTAAAGATCCTCTGTGGTGGAAAATTAAGTTTTTAATGTTGTTTATACATTGTCTATATATGTCTATATGGTGTTTTAAATATGCTTTCAGACAAGCCAATTCATAAGTCAAAACCATTCTTGAGTATTTTCACCTTAAAAGTCAGTTTGAAAATGAAGAGGGGGGAGAACAACCAATGAAGCACAGACATAGAACACACTCATTATACAGAATGATGAATATTAATATATGAGCATGGAGAAAATGACAACAAACTCCCAAGCAAAAGGGAGAAATGCGAAAGAATATTTAATAAGGCTAATAATAGTCTACTTTGATTACGTTTACGAGCACTGCAGTCTCAAAATCAGTCTTTTGTCTATTAGAATAATCGTGCCGTCACGTTCAGATAGGCTACACCACTGTATCAGTGTCCAGTTTGCACATATAACTCATTTGAAGAAGACTTGATGAAATATGTGTGCATAACTACACCGTGCTGGTTAATGTTTGGTGCAGGAGAATGTGTGAAATAACTTTAAACACAGGATATTCTGTATGAGCTAGGATCCACGTGGCTAGTGTTATTAACCCTCTGGAGTCTGAGGCTGATTTGGGGCCTGGAGAAGTTTTGACATGCCCTGACATTTGTGCTTTTTTCAGTTGTTCATAAACATATTAATGGCAAAAGTGTCATTACACTGTATTCAGCACAAACTAGGCTACCATAATATGTGAGAAACATGTATGTACATGTTTGTGTTTTTGAAGGAATAACATTTATGCGTGGTTATTGAAAAAACAAAAAACTTAAGTCACTGAAATAAAGCCAAAAAAATAATATTATATATGTGTTCACAAGACTTCTGGATATTGGAGATTGTAGACTAGAGTTTTTGCTTCAAAATTATGTAAAAATGATCCTACCTGCTCCTTCATTTAAAACAATAGAGAGATTTAAATTTTGTAACACTTTTTGTCAAGAAACACAGTATGCGTGAATCATCATGAATAATCCTGTAATTCACACCTGAGAAGACAAAAGAATTGCATAAAGAGCTCTAATGACCTGCATAATAATGAGCTCTTTCAGACAGGTAGGCTGTGAAAAAACCCTCTGTGATCATGTCTCAAGCTCATCATGGTGTAAATCAAACATACAGAAAAAAACAGCAATACTGTGAAATATTACTACAATTTAAAATAATGGTATTCTATTATATACTTTAAAATATAATGTATTTCTGTAATGCAAAGTGTCTGAAGTTATGTTACCTCTATGGCATTTCATATAGGCTTTTAGCTTAAAAGCATGGACATTTGGAGAAATATTGATGGATTCTCATATGTTTGTCAATTTTCTATACAGAAGAGTAATATTTATTAAGGATTTATTGTCATTACTATGAGCGCTGGATACTGTGTTTTTTATTCATACTTGCAGCCGGAGGGCGCTCTGTGCACCTTTAGTCTACAAATGCCTGCTAAAAAAGAACAGGCAATCCAGGAACTAACCGAACTAACAGAGGCCAGAGATCGCTAACTATGGCTATTCAAAACACTTTTCAAGACAATAAATACACGATTGAGACGATGAATGCATGCATTGACTGAATTTGCCTCTGAATAGCGCTGGCTCCGTGGGCGTGGCCGCATTAGCAGATAATGAGCTGACTTACACGATTTAAAACCTGACAATTCAATGTTTTTTTTAGACATAAGTGTAATTTTTTTGTGATTAGTATTCACTAAGTTACAGTTCATTTTCTGAGAACTATCAGATTGGACTTCGTTCAGAGGGAGACGAGAGATCACGCATCATGTTAGTTTTCTTTATTTTGCAAAAAGCACAACATTTTGTTGTTACTCTGAGTGTACACAAATAAAAGAAGATATTCCACAGATTAAAATGGTGTATAACTCTTAATTGTATGTGCAACATTGACAGAGTATTTTGAGTCTCTATCACACTGGTAAGAAAAAAAAAACGCGGTGGTATCGCCGGCGATACCTCAGACCTCAGAGTGTTAAACTAATCGCAAAGCTCCGCGCTGAAACCAATCATATGCGCGCTCCGCGTATATATAACAATCGTATTTTTCATGTGTTTCATGTGTGGCTAAAGCTAACATTACACACTGTTGGATAGATTTATAAAGAATGAAGTTGTGTTTATGCATTATACAGACTGCAGGTGTTTAAAAATGAAAATAACGACGGCTTTTGTCTCCGTGAATACAGTAATAAACGATGGTAATGTGACCGAGCGTTTGTACAGGGTTCGCCTAAAAATACTTAGAAATAAGAAAACAATAAATGACAGTCGTCCGAACTTTCTTTCACTTTATTCTCTTCGCCACACATGCATCAATCCAGCTGAAAAACCCGCGGCACTCCAGTACCAACAGTGCGCATGCACAAACCTATATTCGGCAAGCCCCGAGGGGAAAAATGCATTGCACACACAAATACACAACGAGCGCCAGAACATACAGAATTAATACATCATGACAGAATCAAATAAAGTCTGTTACATACGTCCCCCCCTCACAAAAATAAACGTCCCCGTTTATGTATCAGAACAACAACATTCACAGTCATAAACAATAAACAGCTGTGTACAATGAAACACAAAACAGAGTACAAAGCACTTTTTTTCCCTTTTTTTCCTTTTAGTAGTGATATTGTCTAACAAGCACAATTTTTCCCAGCAATAACATGCTCAGCAATAGAACAAATTCTCATTCACAGAGAAATGCAGGCCCTTCAATACAAAACAAAATCATTCAAATGACTAGGAGGTCTACGAACCCTCCCAGTTCTACTCATGTCTGGTACAGACCCCTTAACAGAACACGGTGGGTCAGACAACACACTCAAATCCTCCTGGGGAGGAACACACACCTCTCCATCAGAAACTCCTGACTCCAGGGAAACAGACTCAGGCTGTGAGTCCCGAGTATTAGACAGTGTCTGGTTCTGTGACAGAGGAGACACAGGCAATGTGTAAGGCCGCAACCTATTATAGTGTACTACCTGCGCCCTCTCACTTGAGTCAAAAGGATTTTCAATCCTGTAAGTCAGTCCCTGTTCCCCACATGAGTCCATGACCTGTGCAATTTTATAAGGTCCCTTCCAGTGGGGTGCCAGCTTCATGCGGCTCTCCACTGGGTTGTGGAGCCACACCATGGCACCTACATCATAAGGCTGGTGACGTAGGCCGACATCATGGTACAATTTTTGACGGTCGTGAGCTGCGTCACCGTGCATCTGTGCACTGCTAAAGGCAGAATTCAGTTTAGTCAGCAACGAGGAAACAAACTCAGCATGAGATGCTGACATCTGAGAGTCAAGAGCACGAGTGGGTAACAGTACATCAGCAGGGACTCGTGCTTCCCGACCGTGAGTCAAGAAGTAAGGTGTGAAATGAGTGGTGGAGTGAGTCGTTGTGTTGTAAGCAAAAGCCACATGCTTCACATAATCATACCATTCCCCTCTATAGGTCAAAAGAGTCTTAGCTAGTTGATCAATCAAAGTCTGATTAAAGCGCTCAACCATACCATCCGACTTTGGATGGTAGGAGGTGGTGCATGTCTTTTTAATGTTGTAGCGATGTACAGTTATTAATCAATTTATGGATGAAATATGAATATCATAATTCAGAAAGCTTTATGACGTTCATATATCGACCCAACGGGGAATTAAACATATATGGTGAATTAACTACAACGAATTATAATCAATCACATATATGATTAGTTCTGGTTTAATAATTATGTGGAAAACTATCAGTTCGTCCACCGAAACGGAAAATTATCCACAGATTATCACGACCAAATATAGAGCAAGGATATTAGAATCAGAACGTTAAAGTGACTCGGTTGTTGCTAAAATGAGCAAGTGAACAAAAAAACATGGATATAATGAGTTTAATATACGAAACGGGTAATACACAGGTTATATGGCTAAATGGACACAAGTAAATACAAATACATACAAAGTAGAAGGAAAGGCAGAAACGAAAGAGATGATCAAAGCAGGTCAAATTGCAACAGTTCACCTTTAAGAGCCAGCAAGGAAACTCAGTATTTAAAATCGTAAAAACGTTATACTTGCATAGGTTAGTCAGGGTGCTTGGAGTTTCGGAGCGCTCGGTTTGATAGTTGCTTCTTCTTCCGGAGGTTGTTTCGGCGAAGTTTCAAACGAAGGTTTAACTGTTGTAATATGACCGGAAAATAAAGAAGAGAGTCCGTCTTGACGGCAGGAACTCGTGCAGAAAACTTGTGCCACCAAAAGACGCGTATCATGGTGTTTTAAAGACAACAGACCAGAACGCCTTCTTGATAACGTCCTCCAATGCTAGCGTTGCAATTTGGCGGGTTTCCACATTCCTTTGTCCTGTCTCCCGAATAAATTTATGGTATGTTGAATCAGTGCATTTTCTTCATAGTGTTATTAAACATTGAACGATGCATTTGACAGAAATGTAACGTACATCAGTGAATAGCTCGGATTCACAGCTTTACGGAGAAATCAAACTCGACAGGTGTCTCTCGTCATATAAAGAAGTTACCCTTCACACTCTATTACTACAGTTTCACATGAAAACTAACCTACTACAGTCAATTCTACAATTCTACACTAGTAACACATACATGCAGCGAGCACTACAATGGCAGATACATTCATATTTGTAGGTATAATGTTTGTGCATACAGTCTCTATGTAGGGGAGCCGTGTGTGTGTGTGTGTCTGTGGGTGTGTGCGTGTATTTTCCTTTTATGACCGTTTGGAATTTGGACCTGGTCCCTAGAAACCCGATCCGTGGTGTTGCACCCCCTTTGAAGTCGCGGAGGAGAGGTTAGGGGACTTATCGAAACAGTCATAAAAAGAGTCTCGTGATCCATTAGTGTCTGCCGGGCCGGAATCGATGTAAGATTTACAAACCAAAGTTCCGTGAATTGAGGCTTAAACACAGTTTACGGTGGGACCTGCTCATCCTTGAGACTGTGCAGACCCTACAATGTTCAGCAGATGACAGAGAGTCTGAACCACCTCTGCCTCAAACTGATGACCCTGGTCCGAATGCAGTGTCTCTGGAACGCCGTGAATCAGAACATAGTCCTCAAACAGACAGCGGGAAACACTTTGGATTACAGGGCTACTTGTGAGGGGACAGAAAACTGTGCGGTATAACAGTCCATCCCTGATAGAGAGACGGTTAAATTCAGTCCAAAGCTTTCGGAAACATTGAGAAGCCCCTTGTAATTTTCTCCTGGATGGTCTTTGGGATTGCGTCATCCAACTCAACACAGTCTCAATATCGGGGTCAGCCTGCTGCATTGCCCTAATATCTGATAAGCTGTGAGACAAAGCATTCATGGAAGACATACTGTCTGAATCGCCAAGTGAGTTCACAACAGTCGCATCTCCTGCAGAATCAGTGACTTGAGATGAACATTGAATGTAGTCTTTTTGATTAGAACTCACCACATTCACTTCCAGTACCTCCTCAACACTGGCCTCTGCCTCGCTAGGGCCAGGTGTATCAGGGCGGCGAGAAAGCGCATCAGCATTCTTGTGCTGTTTTCCATATTTGTGCACAATGACCCAATTCAATGGATCAAGCTCCAGAATCCATCTCCCTCTTCCCATCATCAATGGACAAACGCCGAAGTGCTGAGTGGTCGGTGGTCTGTGATAATGGTAAATGAGGCAAGTCCGATGTAATGCTTGAATTCCCTCACTGCCCACACAATAGCCCACAATTCACGATCAAAGGTGGACCAACGCTTCTGAGTGGAATTCAATGCCCGGCTGGCGTACGCAACCACACGCTCGAGTCCATTTCTGTCCTGGGCAAGAACTGCACCAACGGCCAAGTTGGACGCATCAGTGTAGATTTCAAAAGGGACACTGAAGTCAGGCAATATTACCACAGGATCGGACGACAACACACTCTTCAAAAGGTTAAATGATTTGTCGCACTCAGCAGTCCACAGAAAGGGCACATTTTTCCCAATAAGTTAATTTAGTGGAGCAGCGAGTTTAGAAAAATCTTTGACGAAACGTCTGTAATAGGAACACAGTCCCACAAAGGCTCTCACCTCAGAAGGAGAACGGGGAATTGGCCAGTTTAAGACTTCCTCCGTGTTCTTTGGATCAGGTTGAAGACCTTTCTGAGAAATGACATGGCCCAGAAAGACCACGTGATCTCTGGCAAAGTGATATTTGCTTGGATTCAGTCTCAAACCAGCAGATTGGATTCTCAAAAACACCTCTTTCAGACTTGACAGGTGCTCTTCAAATGTTTTGCTATAAATCAAAATTCATCGAGATATACCATGCAGATGTGCCACGGGAGCCCCGAGGACCAGCTCCATCAAACGTTGAAATGTGGCGGGGACGTTGGATAGGCCCATCGGCATGGACCGCCACTGATAGAGGCCTTGTCCTGTCGTAAAGGCTGTCTTTTTTCGGTCCTCCTCAGCAACTTCTACCTGCCAGTAACCATTAGAGAAATCTAGTGTGCTGAACCACACTGCACCTGCTAACGCGTCCAGCGTGTCATCCACACGGGGTAGAGGATGAGAGTCTTTAATAGTCACACTGTTTAAGCGTCTGTAGTCTACACAAAAACGCCATGTGCCACACTTCTTTTTCACCAAAACAACTGGTGACGCCCAGGGACTACAGCTCTCCTCAATGTCGCCATCCGCTAACAGGCCAGCCACCTGTTTCTCTATCTCACCATGTTTTTCAGGGGATGCATGATATGCACGCTGTTTAATGGGAGTCTGCTCACCAGTTCTAATGTGATGTTTCACTAGCGTACATCTACCAGAATTCCGTTTGGAGGAGCTGAAGATGTCATTGAATTCCGACAGCAATGCTGAAAGCGCAGCTCTCTCCGACTCAGAAATAGGTGACTCATCCAGCGACACTGGAGGCGCCACACTGGAAATGGTCGCTGTAGTTATATCAGCTGGATCATGAAACAGCTGAACATCAGAGTCATCAACTGAGTAAAACTCACCCAGGTGCATACCTTGTCTCAATGAAATGTCCTGTCCAGTAGGATTCAAAATCCGAGCTTTGGTCAGTCCATTGTGAACCGTGGCCACCGTGTGAGCAACCACTAGGCCGGAAGAATCAGCCACATTGGGTTCCAGATAGCCAACAAAGTCACTCGCCACATGGGCTGCATTGGGTGAACACACTTTAACTGCCACAACTGACTCACTGAGGGGTGGTAAGTTCATAGCGGTGGCCAGCGACACGTTGCAGCACATTGGAATGAAATCTTTGCTGGTAAGGAGAGGAACTGAGATGTCCCACAGTTGTTGCTTCGCTGGCTGAGATCCATCAAAGCATGATTTTTTTAACAGACAATCCCAGCCCAGCAGCACAGTCTGTGTGGTTTCCCTTAGCACATGAAATACATGCTGCCACAACTCAGAACCCAGCTGAAATGTTATAGTGATGGTGCCCAGTGTATCTAGCATTTGTCCATTCACAGCACGGGCTGACACATAGTCCATTTTCAATGGACGATTATGAAGTGTTGGAACTGACATACGGAAGTCTGCACTCATGAGAGATACACTGGAACTGGAGTCGACTAACATCTGCACTTCCACACCTTCGATCACCCCTCTCACATATGACACTAGCACATCCCGGCCAGCATCCGCAATCACATAAATGTCTTTTGAAATGGGGTCACTATCATCAACATTGTCCATTTCAGGGCCCACAGGCAGCATAGCTGGTGTTTGGGCCGCAACATCTAAAATCCGTTTCCCGGCCCATTGCGCCGCTCTGCTCCGCCAGGAGACATGAAACGCACACCCCGCTTTCTGGAGTCATTCTCATAGCTGTTCCATCTGCGAGGACTGGGGCTAGGGCTGCATTTAGCAGGGGACAGAGCAGAGTATGAGTCTTTATAACTACGATCATCCATACCTAATGTGTGCTCATCATGCTGTTGGAATGATTTTTTTCTCAGGCGAATGACTCCACCGCGCAGCAAAGACACGTGACTGGCATCCACGACCCCCGCAGACACACTGGCACATGCCACTAGACAGAGCGATCTCCACTCCACTCATCCATAGCTCTAGGACTCGCTCTTGCTTTCAGTCTTTGGTTCTCGTCACCCAAGCGCATCAGTTCCATTCTCACGTCTCTCATTTCTTCCGTTAATCTATCCACTGCTCTGTATAGCCCTCCATTATCAGTCACAGAGTGAACAGCAGCCACTGCTCCTCCATCATTATTACTGTAGGCAGCGTTAACAGGCATGTAATCAGTCTTTATTGAGTCTCTGGCATTTTCGCACCGACCTGCGATTATCACTGCCTCCTCCAAATCCGTTGCTCCTTGTTCATGACATTTAGCCCTGAGCACAGGATCCAGACCAGACAAGAAACTACGAAACTTTTCTTCTCTTTGGGCCTTGTCGCCATACTTGGGAAAAGCCTTGTCCACTAATCTGCCGATCTCTGCCGGATAGACCTCCAAACTTTCGCGCGGGGTATAACTGCCTCTGCCCGAAAGCCTCTTTTAGTCTTTCCTTCACAGTCTTATAGTCACCCTGAACAGCAGCAGGAAGACTGTCCTACAGAAGAAACGCCGCGCCGGCCAAACGTGTCGGCAGAATCCTCACCAGCTCATAATTAACTGACGCAGCGCCGTCTCCCTCTGTGATCGCTCTGACAGCGACCTCGAACTGCCGCGTCCAGCACAGAAAGCTTTGCTTCTCATCACCGGAGAACGGCGGCGGTAGCTCGACTTTCACATGTCTGTTGATCTTGTCGTGGTCGCGTCTCGAATAAAAATCATTCTCGTCTTTAAACCATATGATGGCCGCGTCAATATTGAACCCACGCGTGCTAACTCGGCTAAGAACTTTTAACTGCAAACTAACTAGTTAAACATGCCGTAACACTGAGCCACGTAAAGCAAATAAAACAAAACAAAACCGCTGCCACCAACGTGACCGAGCGTTCGTACAGGGTTCGCCTAAAAATACTTAGAAATAAGAAAACAATAAACGACAGTCGTCCGAACTTTCTTTCACTTTATTCTCTGCCACACATGCATCAATCCAGCTGAAAAACCCGCGGCACTCCAGTACCAACAGTGCGCATGTACAAACCTATATACGGCAAGCCCCGAGGGGAAAAATCCATTGCACACACAAATACACAACGAGCACCAGAACATACAGAATTAATACATCATGACAGAATCAAATAAAGTCTGTTACAGTAACTTTAACCACATTTAACAGTACATTAGCAACATGCTAACGAAACATTTTAGAAAGACAATTTACAAATATCACTAAAAATATTATGATATCATGGATCATGTCAGTTATTATTGCTCCATCTGCCATTTTTCACTATTGTTCTTGCTTGCTTACCTAGTCTGATGATTCTGCTGTGCACATCCAGACATCCTGCCCTTGTTTAATGCCTTGAACATGAGCTGGCATATGCAAATATTGGGGGCGTACATATTAAATGATCCCGACTGTTATGTTAGGTGTTATGTTGAGATTTACAAAAGAAGGAGGAAACAATGGTGTTTGAGACTCACATGTCATTTCCATGTACTGAACTCTTGTTATTCAACTATGCCAAGGTAAATTCAATTTTAACACTCTGGAGTCTGAGATATCGCCGGCGATACCACCTCGGTTTTTTTCTTACCAGTGTGAAAGAGACTCAAAATACTCTGTCAATGTTGCACATACAAATAAGAGTTATACACCATTTTAATCTGTTGAATATCTTCTTTTATCTGTGTACACTCAGAGTAAAAACAAAATGTTGTGCTTTTTGCAAAATAAAGAAAACTAACATGATGCGTGATCTGTCGTCTCCCTCTGAACGAACTCCAATCTGATAGTTCTCAGAAAATGAACTGTAAATTAGTCTATACTAAATAAGACTGGTCTAAAAAAACGTTGAAATGTCAGGTTTTAAATAGTGTAAGTCAAATCGAAAACAAATATTCTCTGTTTATGTAATCTGTATGAAAAGAGAGCCATGTCAGAAGTCCGTGATTCAGCTCATTATCCGCTAATGCGGCCACGCCCACGGGGCCAGCGCTATTCAGATGCAAATTCTGAGGCAATGCATGCATACATTGTCTCAATCGTGTATTTATTGTATTCAAGTGTTTTGAATAGCCATAGTTAGCGATCTCTGGAAGCCTCTGTTAGTTCGGTTAGTTCCTGGATTGTCACATGGCCTATTCTTCTTTAGTAGGCATTTGTGGACTAAAGGTGCACAGAGCCCTCCGGCTGCAAGTATGAATTGAAAACACAGTATCCAGTGCTCATAGTGATGACAATAATTATTACTCCTCTGTATAGAAAATTGACAAACAAATGAGAATCCATCAATATTTGCATACTTTTAAGCTAAAAGGCTATATGAAATGCCATAGAGGTAACATGATTGTTCAGACACTTTGCATCACAGAAATACATTATATTTTATAGTATATAATATTTCACAGTTTTGCTGTTTTATTCTGTATGTTTGATATACACCATGATGAGCTTGAGACATGATCACAGAGGGTTTTTTCACAGCCTACCTGACTGAAAGGCCTCATTATTATGCAAGTCATTACAGCTCATTATGCGATTCTTTTGTCTTCTCAGGTGTAAATAAAAATACACTTACTTGTAGGTTTAAAATTCTACATATTGCACATTTATTGTTTAACAACAAACATTTCACCATAATGTATAATTTAGTCAGAATTATGGTGATCCCACTTTATTGAGCTCCATCTGTTTGGCGCAAATGTGTGCGGTGGCGCTCGTTCACGGAAGTCTATGAAGTTTAGAGAAAAATGAGATTCGCCAGCAGAAGGCTTGTCCACTCCTGACAGCTAAATGGAAATATTTGTATGACTTTCTAACATTTACAGATGGAGAATATACCTGTGAAATGTAAGTTATGCACTGAGGAAAACACCACATCACAAAAGCATTAAAGGTGCCCTAGAATGCTTTTTCACAAGATGTAATATAAGTCTCAGGTGTCCCCTGAATGTGTCTGTGAAGTTTCAGCTTAAAATACCCCACATATATTTTTTTTTTAATTCATTTTTTTAACTGCCTATTTTGGGGCATCATTATAAATGCGCCGATTCAGGCTGCTTCCCCTTTAAATTCTCGCACTCCCCGCCCCCAAGCTCTCGACTCTATTATACATTGCATAAACAAAGTTCACACAGCTAATATAACTCTCAAAGTGTTCGTCATGCAGCATGTCTAATCACGTAAGTATAGTATTTATTTGGATGTTTACATTTGATTCTGAATGAGTTTGAGGCTATGCTCTGTGGCTAACGGGATAATGCTACACTGTTGGAGAGATTTATAAAAAATGAAGTTGTTTATGAATTATACAGACTGCAAGTTTAAAAATGAAAAAAACGACGGCTCTTGTCTCCGTGAATACAGTAAGAAACAATGTTAACTTTAACCACATTTAACAGTACATTAGCAACATGCTAACGAAACATTTTAGAAAGACAATTTACAAATATCACTAAAAATATCATGATATCATGGACAGGGATGGGCAGTATTTCAGATACATGTATTTAAGATACGTATTTGAAATACAAAATACTATTTTGTATTTTAAAGCCTTTGGAAAAAATCTAATGTAATTTGTATTTAAATACATTTAAGATGAGTATTTTTGTATTTTCAAAATACTCAAAATACTTTGAGACAGACAACCTCTTTATCAGGGTGTTGTTTTCATGCATCAACTAGTTCAGACCAGACACGCCCCCCCCCCCCAGCACGTGAGCCGCAGCTGTACAACCCAGCCTTGGATCGGCAACTTTTCTGGAATAAGGTGAGGATGTGCTACTTGTTGATTAAAGTAGCTTGTCAAATGTGTTTGAAGCATTAACGTTACTGCATGTTAGGGATGGGTGATATCATATAACATTATCGTAGATTCATAGCGATGATATAAATTGTGAATCGATGGAACTTTTTCTAAATCATTTACATAGATAGGACTTTCCGCTTTCTCTTTAGCTTTGTGCAGTTGAAGCCTTGTTTATACTTTCGCAATTCGCATTGCTCTACGCCTTGAACCTGCTTACTACGCGCGCTCCTTAGTAAACCTACGAGGCTTTTATGTTTGACGTGCTCTCCGTTGTATAATCCTGTGAAACGACAGAGGGCGACTCTGAGTAATTGTTCTCCAAACCACCAAAAAGCAGCGATGAGAGGAAGTAGTTTTCCGAATAATTTGTCAAACACCTCTTATACTATGTCAAACACTCGTCTCGTGAGAAGTTTGTGAATAAATGGATTTCTTCACATGTAAACTGATTAGGTTGTGGGTCATTTTGACGACACATGTAAAAAAGTTTTAGTACACTTCTTAAACCCTAACCAAATAATCAAGTTAAACCCAGTAAACTTGAAATTGTGACTTGTGACATTAGAACAAAACATATTAATATGATAACATATGTATAACACTAAATTGAACAATACAGTGTTATATATGTTTTTTAATTCATTAATTATTTTATTTCAAACACCAGCCATTACTTTATTCATTATTTCTGCTATGCAGGCTCATTTTGTAAATGTAATCATTTTACATTTTACAAACATGGTGCTTTATGAAAATGTAACTGGACACATTTCCAAATTGTGATTGTGTTTACCCATCTATGCAAATGTTTGTTTATGCAGAGACGAAATAATTAGGTTAATCATTGTCTGTCTCCATCAGTTTATTGTAGTGATTGTGTGCATTTGTGATGACAATGATGAAAGATACACTACACTTTTAGTTTTATTGTTCACCAAAAAAAGTGCCAAATGATTTCTAATTTTTTTTTTTTTTTTAGATAAACTTTATATTTTCTAATTATGTATATAGAAACAAATAAACTTTACATTAAATAAATATAAAAGTTACTATACTACTTGCATAAAAAAGCATCAAAAGAGTTTGAAATTCAGTTTTTGCTGTGGTATCAAAACTGATATTGATAATTGTGAAACCATGCCATATATTGTTACTGTGAAGTAAAATTAAGATTTTGGTCATATCACCCATCCCTATTCTTTGCTATATAGCAGAAAAGGTTCCCACAGTTTTACAGTTTTTTTTAGTAGTGTTCACCATAAGTAATAGACTACATTGTAACCTTGTCAGAAGTAAGTATATAAATGGCTGTTATTTTGCACTACATAAGTTTATTTGTAATTACCAGCAAGGAAGCAAGCACTTAAGAGAGAGAGAGAGAGAGAGAGAATGACAGAGAGAGCAGAAATGAGGTAAGGAATTAAAAGTCAGTAGGCCTATGTAGTTTCTTAATTCACTGTGACTATTTATAATTAGCTTAAATTATATATAACATTCAGTGTCTAAATGAGAGATTAGTGTTTTGTTCTTGTCCCATAACTTTTCTATGAACTGTTCTATTTAAAAATCTAAATGTTTCACATATAATTTCATGCATAATATTAATAAACAGTATCCCATCCATTTTACAGTGTTGACCTGGCAGAACAGGATGATGATGATGATGATGATGATTCACCAGAAATTCCATCAACTAGTTCAACTGGGCAGGTTAGGTCGGCAATATTGGATGGCAGATACTTTAAGATTGTGAAA
This sequence comes from Megalobrama amblycephala, assembly GCF_018812025.1. Lineage (NCBI taxonomy): Eukaryota > Metazoa > Chordata > Actinopteri > Cypriniformes > Xenocyprididae > Megalobrama > Megalobrama amblycephala. The sequence continues at coordinate 409,610 of NW_025953338.1, read as the reverse complement.
CAAACAGAACTGGGCCAAGTTCAAGCCGAATGTAAATTGTGCACAAAAAAGAAAATCATCATATCTGGCTCTTTAGCTGCAACGTCGAATTTCAAAGTTCATTTAAAGAGGATACATCCTGAAGCACTTCAGAGCTATGAACAACACAAGCAGGATTTCACAGCCTCAGCAGCAAAGAAAAAGACTCCAGCCAACACCAAATACAAGCAGAGCAAGTTGTTTGCAGGGTCCTCAGTCACAGTGGTGTCACAAATAAGATTAGATGAGCTGATTGTTTCCTATGTTGTTCAAGGTATGCATTCACTCTCAACAGTTGAGCAGAAGGAATTTATCGAATTGATTCAAGGACTTAGCCCACACTCATCTGTGATGTCAAGGAGAACACTGTGCAGAAGAATTGATTGTGACTTCGAAATATAAGTTAGTAGTGTAAAAGACTTGTTGAAAACTACCAAACATCTTTGTACCACGGCTGACATCTGGTCCACTAGTGTGTCTAGTTTCATAGGAGTCACAGCACATTGGGTTCATAATGACACATTGGAACGCCAGTCTGTCACATTGGCTTTTAATGATGGTGATAAAACATAATAAAAGTTAAAAATTAGTTTTTTTTTTATTTCCTAGAGGGCAGGGGAAGGGAAGAGGTATATAAAATTAAAATGAAAGTTTCTAAGTAGTTGCACACATCTAAATGCTTTTTGGCATTCAGAATAGGCCCAGATAGATTTCAGCCTAATAGGGATACCTGCACTGAATCTTCAATTTCACATGTATTTTGTGTATTTTCAAAATACAAAATACTGTATTTGTATTTAAATACATTTTCCCACACAGTATTTTGTATTTGTATTTTAAATACATTTCCATGTATTTACGCCCATCTCTGATCATGGATCATGTCAGTTATTATCGCTCTATCTGCCATTTTTCGCTATTGTTCTTGCTTGCTTGATTTGTGCAGCTGTGCACAGATCCAGACGTTGCTGCCTTGCCTTGAATGGATGGCATATGCAAATATTGGGGGCGTACATATTAATGATCCCGACTGTTATGTAACAGTCAGTGTTATGTTGAGATTTGCCTGTTCTTTGGAGGTCTTTTAAACAAATGAGATTTACATAAGGAGGAAACAATGGAGTTTGAGACTCACTGTATGTCATTTCCATGTACTGAACTCTTGTTATTCAACTATGCCGAGGTAAATTAAATTTTCAAGCTGAATGAAAGTGCATGTTCACTCTCTGACAGCAGAGGGTGCCGATGGAACAGCAGAATGCAGCAGTTACCCCGGAAACCCCGTCAACAAAGCAACTGCACTAGTGAAGTTTTTAAAATGCTTCAAACAGCCATTCATTTTTTTGTAATCTCAAAGTTGTTCATCACAGCACCAAATACTTAAATAGTTAATAGGCTAATTATTTTCAAACTTTAACATTTTACATTTTAATCTGGACTACAACATGCCCTAATGATTAGAAATTAGGGCTGGGCGATATATCGCATGCAATTGTCACGTGCATTTCGTCAGTAAAGCCGGTTCCCTGATTACCGCTAAATCGCCATCACCTGCTTTCAAATGGAGCGGCATTTAATAGACAGAGCCATAGTTCACTGATAAGCTACGCAATATCGCGTTCATTATCGCAGATGAATCGTCTTCGATAATGAACGCGATATTGCGTAGCTTGTCAGTGAACTACGGCTCTGTTTATTAAATGCCGCTCCATTTGAAAGAAGGTGATGGCGATTTAGCGGTAATCAGAGTACCGGCTTTACTGACGAAATGCGCGTGATCGCCCAGCCCTATTAGAAATGTTCTGATTATTTGTTATTGTTCAGTAAAACTTTGAGACATAAGGCTTCATCAGTTAACATGTTTATTACCAAACTGACAATGAAAAATACTTAAAGCATTAATTATTCTTAGTTAATGTTAATTTCTTAGTTACTGTTTAATAACATTACTAAAATCAAAAGAACTTATTTAAATGGACCTGAGATAAAACTAACAATAATGTGTGGTATTTAACTAACAATAATGTGTGGTATATAACTAACATTAACAAAAAAAAAAAAAAATACTTTCTGTAACAAATATAGCTATTGCTCAATCTTAGTTAAAGCTGTAGTCTGTAACTTTTTTGGTTAAAAATGATCCAAAATAAAATTGAGCAAATACATAACCAGTCAGTGTTCGAAACTATCGCCTTACCTCAGCCCGATTCACAACAGTAAGCTTGTAATAATGTTTTATAATAAGAGTGACCTGGTGGATTTCGGCAGGAAATTCGAGCATGCAGCTCATGCTTAGTATTAAGGGCTTTAAAAATAACTCATAAGATTAAGATATAGTTAACACAGATCATTTATAACCTGTTCTCACAGCAGCTGGAATAATTAAATTTAGCATTTTAATGGCGGATTGTAATCCAGAAAGGTCCAAATGACAATCATCAGTGACAACTGGAGATTCACCTGTAGTCAAAAGTAAAAGACTTCAGACTGTGGAGCAGCTACAGAAATTGAAAAATACAGGTAACGCTAACCCACACTAAATACACATAGTCAAGCAATGCTGATGTTGTTAACATTAACAATTTGAGAACAAATTATAACAGTAATAATAATTTGTAGTGCAGTAATAAATATAGCTATAAGCAGCGATGGCAGGCCCAAGCCAGTGGCACAGCCACCCCGGTGGCTTCAGGGCAACTGTGCACAGCGAGCAATAGGCAGTTAAAACGGGTAAACATAAAAAGGACTGTCAAATTTATTTGAGTATACCACATTTACTGCAGCAGCTGGTACCCTTATGATCACAAACCACAACAACCACATCCATAAGATTTTGATGAATTTAGATGAATTTCATGTCTTAGAATGTCATAGGTCAATTCCAAATAAGTGAAGAATATCATCCTAATCTGCCATGTCTATGTTTTTCTCAGACAACCTCTAAAAATTCCAGAGCAAATTATATACTGTTATTTGCTCAAACTCCACAGTGCTCTGAGAAATCTAATCCAACCTTAATGTGAATGTCTGTGACTGCTGATGTTGTATAATTCTAACATCTCTTCATGTGTTGAAGGAGTGGATTCTGGAATCCACTGCCGCTTAGGGCTGGACGATTAACCGAAAAGTAATCGAAACCGAAATTCAGAACCTCTAACCGGCGTAATTTTCCCATGTGGGTTATTTCGTTTTTTTAATTCTGTTGATACTTCCCCCTTAAAAACTTACTACCACGTGTGTAGCCACATGACTCTGCCCCGTCCAGTCAGTCGCATAAAAGCAAAGTGTGAGCGGTGAGCCTTGCATCTTCACTAAACTTTGACAGTTGTATTTGTTTTATGGTTTGGACATTCAAGCGATTAGACGATCGGATGTGTATTATGATATCGAGCTACCGCGCTCGCGCAGCTGAATTGTGGCACAAACACTCATACAAACAGTAGCGCGCACAGAGAGGAATGCAGAAACTAGTTGTCAGCACTGTCCTGTGATTTATCACTGAAGTAGGCTAGCTTAGAAACTCAAAACTTATTATAGCATATATTTTTCTACTTTTGAAGGAACTATTTACAACCCACAGCTTCACAAGTAATAAAGAGATGGTATGACTAATTCACACACGCAATCACTCAAATCATGTACTGGTACTGTACTAATTTATCTGTATCTGATTTACAACAAGCAGAAATCTGTAAGAAATGTTACGAACCATAGATAAAATAACTGCTGATAGTGAGCTATGATGTCAGATCGCTCTTTCAATAGGAAAAAATATCCCACCTTTAATAGTCAATCATATTTACAATACAAAACTATGGTGAACTATGAGCCCCCCCCCCCCCCCCAGTGGTTTAAACCAGTGGTTCTCAAACTTTTTACACCAAGTACCACCTCAGAAAATATTTCTCTCTCCAAGTACTACCATAATGACCAACATTTAAATACAGTAGCGTAGTAGGCCTAACTATTCAGCTAAAGTTCAAAAACGAGGCAGTTTATTCCAAATAAGTATATTTATTATTGCTAAACACTGTAAATGCACAGTTTGAATATCAACACTGCACATACACGTATTTGTGCGTGATTGAAAAGTGCGCGGCCTTGCAACCCACCAGTTGAGAAACATTGACGTAAGCTAGGCCTATGTATAGGCCTAATGTTCGCCGTTCACTGTTGTTCTGCTGAAGCTCATTCGGCTCCTGTATCATTTCCGCGCGCGTTTGACTTGCGCCTGGCGTTGAGGCGATGTTGGAGTGCACGTCTGAAAAGTCTCCCGTTTTTTGTGGTCTTAAAGAGACGGTTCTGCATTTAAATAAACGCAATTCTTGTCAAAAAAGTAGACAGAAACAGCAGTTGTGAGCGGGGTGGCCAAAGGGTGGCCAAGCTTAGGCCAGGGGTGGCCACGGCCACCCCCTGGCTCCGCCCACCTGCGCTCGGTTCACTTTTGTCCTCTTCAGTTCTTGTGCTTCACACTTTCTCCTCCCAATCCACACTTCTCTTACCAGATTAAAGCCACAATGGCAGTTTCGTTGAACTTTACACTATATATATATTATATATATATATATGAAGAGTTCAGATGCAAAACCCTCTAAATCCATCAGACTTCTTTTCTTTAAAATGAGCATTTTTTACCAGGCTTTTACGATCAAGTTCAGGAGTTTCATTTTAAAGGTAATGATAAGGTTATTAGCTAGTGAATAAAATAACTTTTTTTCAAAAATGTCACTCTAGACAATTTATTGGTTTTTAACAAGTTAGATTTTCTTTTGCGTCAAAACCAGCTAAATCCACTTGTGCTTTTTTTGCAAAAACCTCTAAATCCACCTATTTGGGACATGGTAAATAGTTGAAAAATCACTAAAGATGCAACTAAAAACCCTGAAAAAGATGAGAGCACTTATCACAAACAGTAGACAAACCTCTTTACACAGGGATCTAACACATATCTTCTATTCAGCCTCCACTTTTTGCCTCCTCCGTTTATACGGCACAGCTTCCATATGAGACAGAAGAATAGCATCACTCCATCTTGTTTGACTTTGGCGAAATAGAGCTGTTGTTTGATGTATAATAAATCCGATTCCTTCAAAGTAACGGCACTGCACGAAGAACTGCTATGAGTGCATGATACAATTGCGACCAAGCCATTTCCACTGTAGGCTATTTTGCCTTATGACAGGCAGAGTTTTGAGGTAAATAACGTTTTCTTCTGCCATTCAATATTAGTAGGACAGGCTGATCCATTTCATCGAACTCCATCTTTTATTTTAAAAATCTCAATCTGAATTTGACTCTAAAAAAATCTCCTCAGCGCGCCGCTATATTGAAACTGCTCGGAATCATATGATTCAATTCACGCCTTCTGATTGGTTCTCGGAATATAGCGGCTTTTGCTGCCAAAGGGAAGTGGCGTCTAGAGGCTTTTGCCAACAAACCGATATTTCTGAATGGGCTGACGCTGCGATTTAGAGGATTTGAAGCACGTGATTTGTTGAACGTGTACTACGTGCCGTAAGCATTCGTTCAATGTCATTATCTCATTTTTGACAGAGATGGCGTTTAGCGGCTTTTGCATCTGAACTCTTCATATATATATATATATATATTATATACACACACACTTCCTGTTTGTTGCTGCCCCAACATTATTTTATATAAAAAAACATTCAGATTACCTTGATATCGCTAGTTTTATCTGACTTCCCGAACATTCGCTACTAGCTTTAGCCCGTTAGCATTAGCGGCGTGGCACGCTAACGTTTGTACTCTCCTCTCTCACTATATTATTGTTCGTCTATTCTAATGGCGAGTGTATCGGATGTTTCTCTACCTTTGTGTGCAGGTGAGGACACGTTTGAGCTCCATGCGGTGCAGTTGGAACTGGAGGCTGTGGAGCGGCAGAATCGGATCCTTCTCGATAAGCAGGCCGAGTTATGCGAGCGGCAGACAGCGCTGGAAACATCTCGTGCTGACACTCACCAACCCTCGTTAAGTTTGCAGCGCGATATTAACACTCCTGCTTCCTCTACGCCGTGTGTTTCTCTGCACAGGGCCCGAGCTCCCAGAACGCGTTCATCCCAGCCCTCGTTCACTCCGGCGCCGTCTCACCAGGGACCTTGGGTGCTACAGCAGCGGAAGACGCGAGCCAGGCCACAGACCAGGACCTCTTCTCCGCCGCCACCCCCGGTCTTCGAGGTCTCGACGCAGAACCGCTTCTCCCCTCTTCGCAAGGCGGAACGTGATGCCGTGGTCATCGGAGACTCCATCGTCCACGCTACCACAGCCAAAGGTAAGGTGCGCAGTCACTGTTTTCCTGGTGCTTGTGTTCTCGATGTTGCTGCGCAGGTTCCCGCGATCCTCAACGGTGCTGAGACCATCGGAGCTGTAGTGCTGCACGCGGGGGTGAACGACACCAGGCTGCGGCAGACAGAGGTGTTGAAGCAGGACTTCAGGAGCCTGATTGAGACGGTACGAACCACATCGCCCGCGACGAGGATCATCGTGTCCGGACCGCTTCCGCCGTACTGACGAGGACATGAAAGGTTCAGTAGATTATTTGCTTTATATGAATGGTTGATGTCTTGGTGTAATGAACAGAAGCTGCTCTTTATAAATAATTGGAATCTTTTCAGGGAGCGTCCTAGGCTCTTCCGTGCTGATGGCCTGCACCCCTGCACCTCCAAGATGCTTTGCACCGTATGACTAGTAAGTCAAACCTCAAATCACAGTCTGTGTTCTGCCCTCTTAATTGATAGAAATGTGAGTGTAATGCAGTCTATTGAAACTGTGTCTATTCCCCGAATAGTGAGGTTTAGCAATAACAATAAAAATAAAGGATCTAGAAAAAACCTGATCGTGATCAAACCAGAATTTTGCAAAATTACTGAACAAAAACAATTTCTAAAACTAGGGCTACTAAACATTAGATCGCTGACACCTAAGGCAGTTATCATAAATGAAATGATCACAGATAAACAGTGCTGCGTTTGACACTATAGATCATAAAATACTCCTAGATCGACTACAAAATTACACTGGTATTCAGGGACAGGCATTACGGTGGTTTAGGTCATACCCATCAGACCGACACAATTTTGTCTATTTAAATGGGGAAAAATCTAAGATAACGATAGTAAACTATGGAGTGCCGCAAGGATCTGTGTTAGGCCCTCTGCTATTTTCAATCTACATGCTGCCATTCGGCAATATTATAAGAAAACATGGAATTAGTTTCCACTGCTATGCCGATGATACTCAGTTATATATTTCAACACAACCAGATGAAATCTCTAAATTATCCAATCTGACAGAGCATGTTAAAGAAGTAAAACATTGGATGACTAGTAATTTTCTTCTATTAAATTCAGATAAGACTGAAGTATTACTTATTGAACCAAAGACCTGTACACAGAATCTCTCAGACTACAATCTGCATTTAGAAGGATGTGCTGTTACTCCATCCTCGACAGTTAAAGACCTGGGTGTTATATTAGACAGCAACTTGTCCTTTGAAAATCATATTTCATATGTTACAAAAACAGCCTTTTTCCACCTCAGAAATATTGCTAAGATACGGACTATGTTATCCATTTCTGATGCAGAAAAGTTAGTTCATGCTTTCATGACGTCTCAACTAGATTACTGTAATGCATTACTAGCTGGTTGTCCTGCTTCATCAATAAATAAGCTACAATTAGTACAAAATGCAGCTGCTAGAGTTCTTACCAGGTCAAGAAAATATGATCATATAACACCAATTTTATCATCTCTACACAGGTTACCCATTAAGTTCCGTATTGATTATAAAGTATTGCTAATGACCTATAAGGCTCTAAATAGTTTAGCTCCTGTGTACTTAACCGATCTTCTATTGCCCTACAATCCTTCACGCTCCTTAAGATCACAAAACTCTGGACTTCTGGTTGTACCTAGGATAGTTAAGTCCACTAAAGGAGGGAGAGTGTTTTCACATTTGGCTCCGAAACTCTGGAATAGCCTTCCTGATAATGTTCGGGGCTCAGACTCGCTCACCCAGTTTAAATCTAGATTAAAGACGCATCTCTTTAGCCAAGCATTCACATAATGCATCTCATATCAGATCAATTGCACATGACTATCTCTGCTTAATGTTATGAACAGCAGCTACGCTAATTATTCTCCTTTTGCTTTTCCGTTTTACCTCGGGACACCTGCCCCGAGGTGACTAGAGTGGACTTCACCTTCACCTGTGAAGAGACGGTGCCAATTCCTGTGAGGACTTCAGAAGACGCAATCATCTGGATCAACATGCACATTGCCCAATTTCTATATCCTAATTATTGTTAATGTAATTCATTTTTCCAGGAGCTCTTTGCTTCTACCTTCAGTTAAACTGCTAACTCTGATTGTAAATTAATTACCTACATTATATTATTTGCTTACTGCATTCTTTAAATTGTAATGTTGGCATCCATTCTCTGTAAAGCTGCTTTGAAATTATATGTATCGTGAAAAGCACTATACAAATAAATTTGAATTGAATTGAACTATTCATAATTTATCCACCTCCACCTCTTCCCATCACAGCCAATTCATATTTAATACAGCGATTCCTCTGCGTACCACTAGTAGGAGCCTGCGTACCACTAGTGGTACGTGTACCACACTTTGAGAATCACTGTCTTAAACAGTTTACTGAACAGGTTGATCGCCTGATACAATGTCACACACTTGCGCGCACACACACACACACACACACACACACACACACACGAGACGAGGCGAGCCGAGCCACCCTTATATTCAAACTACCCTATCTCGGGAACCGAGCCAAGTTGGCGCTCTGGACTCCGGCCCCCAGGTGTAGGTCTCACTGGCTCATCCAGGCCATCAAAAGTGTTAATAGAGTTTAAAGCACTCATTTTGAAGACTGAGCACAAACAAACTCCCTCGCTTCAAAGAACCGCCATGTTAGATTGCATCGAACGCTCACCGAATTCTGATTGGTGAAAGGACTTAACGCATTTAGGCTAAAAACAGGTTCGGCGCTTATAGCGATTTGGCATGAAACATTGATGGAGCAGAGAATAGGTTCAGTACACAGCAAAATGGCATGACAAACTCTTTTTTTTTTTTTTGGCGTTTAACGCGTTTTGGGAAAGAGCTCTTCAATATATATCTTTTAAGTTATTAATCAACATTTATCTTTCTGTTAAATTATTTGAATGACTTCTTCAACGTATGTTAAAGTATTTATTTTCCTTTTCAAACACTAGAAAATATTGTCTGTACCTCTCACTGAGAGAAAAGAACATGTTATCAGTATATTTTGGGGAAAGTTCCCTACTCAGAGCAGAGCTCAGGTCAACTTCAGCCTTGAAGAAGCTGTGAATCATGTGTATCTGTGTATGTGCTCTAAGTGTTCTGTGCAGGTCCTTTACTGGTGGATAAACTGGCATTCTGCTTGAGAACAGCAGACGCCATGTCATGACCCCAACGGGACATCCGGTACCTAAATCCAGAGTCGCCTCGTCAGCATCGTGACGAATGGAGATATGCTTCTGACTATCTGTCCATGTGTGAAGATTACCAAATTTGTCTATTTTTTTTTCTTATCCAATCAGAATCATCCAACCTGAAGTAATGACGTAGTTAGTTGACTCTGTTAGAGTATAATTGTTGTGGAAATATGAATGTACGCAGAGCGGCCTACAAACTCCTTGTGAGACTTGAAGCTGGCTTCTGCTGATGAAACTGCAAACTATTTTTTTTTAAACTTTGACTCCAGGTCTTTATTCAACATATCTGGTTTCAAGCATCCTAAACTGTTTATCCCCAAAAGTGTTTTTTGACCTCCCTGAGCTGTTGTTTGTGCACCAGTCTTATGCTCCAAAAGCATGCTTTCATTTGATTTCAATATGTGTGGTATAAAAAATTTAATTATAAAATTAATTAATAGAGTCAAATCACAGCACCTGCAAAGACGATTTTAATGTCAGTCTCAGGTAATAGTAAGGTACATGTCTAAATTTTTCTGCTCACTTATGCAAGTTTATTTTAAACAGGCACTTTTATAAAATCAAGTGAAATTTACTTAGTGATTTTTAATAAATTTAAATTATATCAATAAATAATAAAATTTAACCCTTATAGGGTCTTTGGGGTCTGCACAGACCCCAAACGAGGTTTGCTCAAATAAAAAAAATAAATGTTCTCTTTGTCCAAATGACATGAAACTTTGTACAGTTGTTAACACTTTCTAGACCTACAAAGAAAGAAAACTGGAGTGATATCTTGTTTTTATGTTAGTGTAAAAAAAAGTCACACTCAGGGTCTCCACAGACCCCAGGCAACAAAATGTAATTTTGTAACAAAATAATTGTTTTTTAAAAAACAAATGTAATTTTACTCTGTTTATTAATGTTTTTACTTCATATTTGTGCAGTTTTTGGAGGATTTGTCATATCTTTTAAACTTATATAAATAAATAAATAAATATTTTTTTTTATACAAAAACAGCTTATTATGTACAATTCACTTTATAAAAGACCCACATTTCTAACTTTAATTCATGGGGATAACATGGATAATTTGACATGGTTAAGTGTAAGATTTTTGCCTATCTTTTGGAAAATGCAGTTTTAAAAGTAAAAAAAAAAAAAATATCACTTTTACCAGTAGATGGCGGCAGAGCTCCACTATTTGCTATGTGTTATTTGACTGACTGAAAGACATTTTTTCACATGTATTTTTCAGTTGGATTTATGTCTAAATATTGAATGATGATGATGAAATGATGAAATCACAATTATGACAATAAAAGACAATAAAAAATACTTATTGTCAAAGTTTAGCATTTTTTGTACTGATTTTTTTTTTTTTTTTTTACAAAAATGTTGATTTTGAGGATAAATTTTGTCCAATTTCTAAGTGGGGTGTCATCATAATGTAACAATACTGAAAAACTGATTTTTTTTCATTACAAAAAATACTAAACTTTGACAAAAAGTAGCCTTTATTGTTATAATTGTGATTTCAGAATATTTAGATATGAATCCAACTGAAAAATACTTGTGAAAAGATGTCTTTCAGTCAGTCAAATAGCACATAGCATATAGTGGAGCTCTGCAGCTGGTAAAAATTGCATTTTCCAAAAGATGGGCAAAAATCATACACTAAACCATGTCAAATTATCCATGTTATCCCCATGAATGAAATTTAGAAATGTGGGTCTTTTATAAAGTGAATTTTACATAAAAAGCTGTTTTTGTACCCATTTTTAAAAAAATGTTTTTAATTTATTTATATAAATTTAAAAAATATAATAAATCCTCCAAAAACTGCACAAACATGGAGTAAAAACATTAATAAACAGAGTAAAATTACATTTAAAAAAAAACAAAAAAACAAGTATTTTGTTACAAAATTGCATTTTGTTGCCTGGGGTCTGTGGAGACCCCGAAGACCCTGAGTGTACTTCCCAAATGAAGACCGCACAAGGGTTAAAGACATACGTTGTATATGACGTTTGCAAACACAGCACATGACATTCTATAACACCCATGTTGAGAAAACACAAACTCTCCTTTGTAAAAACAAAACAAAACAAAGATTTAAGTCTTGTATGAATCAGAACTTGAAATCACAGGTGTTGGTAATAATAATTGTACCTCAAATGACATTTGAAAACTAGTCCTGTCCAAATAGTGATATAACGTCATGGTTCAATTTCAAATGAGTGTGAAGTGATCATCTGCAGTTCAATATTTCTATGAGTTCATCAAAAAAATGGGTAAACACACACACACACAAACACACACACAGGTTTGTATCGCTGTCTTAGTGAGGACATTGCATAGACTTCGATTGATTTTAAATCGGGTCAATGATGTTTTCTATCACCTAACCACACACACACAGAAAGAGTCAGACTGAGGGAGTGAGGGGGGAGGAGGGAGTAGGGAGTGAGGGGGAGTGGGGGTACCACAGAGAGAGGGAGAGAGAGGGTGAAAAAAATCCACATTCAAACCAAAATATCGGACTTCCTGTTGGTCAGAGCTAATGAGTGTAAATTAGAAAGTTGTCCGGCTTAATGAGAACAGTATGTGCAATAGTTTGGTGACTGTAGGTTAAACAAACCCCCCACTTTTTTCAAAATGTGGTGCTATAGAGCCCCTGCTCCCCACCTGTTTCTGAGGCTTTGCCCATGTCTACTGGATGACAATCCTGACCTATGAGTCGAGTTTCATGCAATTTGAAGCATGCCAAGTGTCTCAAATCCATCCAAAACAAATATTGAAGTTTGATCTGTTGCTATGGCAACAGTGTTTGAAAAATATTAAAAATCTTTTTACAGGTCTACATTCATTATGTCTTCATTATTCTAATGAAGTTTGAAGCAACATCCATGTGATCAGCTTCCTACAATGAGCACACAGCTGAAGTTTCATAAAAATCAATCAATGTATGCAGAGGCTATAACACATTTCCTGTTTCCCTTTTCTCGCCATAAATTTTTGCCTCGCCACGGCCAAACCGTTCGAGATATCAAAAATCCGCTGGCAATTTTACATCCTCAATGTCTTGACTTCATTCTGACAGAGTTTGGTGGCGATCGGATTAATCGCCTAGGAGGGGTATATCAAATTCCAGAGCATGCGTTTTTCAAACAACCCGTAATAACTGACTTCCTGTTGAGCTGATGTGTAACTTAGAGCACGAAAGTTGTTAGGACTGATGAGGTCTATATGGTGTACCGAGTTTCATACTTATACATGCAAGCGTGTTTGATATACGGACCAAGTTTTCGCACACCATTCAAGGGGGCGCTGTCGAGCCCCCTGTCACGCCCGGGTCCCATCCTTTGTGGCGTCCTAATGGCTGCAGATTCCAATGTGTGTGCCAATTTTCAAGAGTTTTTGAGCACGTTAAGGCCACAAAAAAGCCCCGGATGAGCCCCATTAGTGGCTTGGGCCCTAATAATCCAGGCTAAGTGATCATTAGATTTAATCATCATTGGCAGCGCGATTTATTGTAGGCCTAATTTGGTCAGAACAAAAGTGGCAGAAATGTTATTTCCAGTGATAATTTTTATATTGGTCATACTTTCAAGACGTGGAATCTGTGAATCTGGAGTACAGTATCCACACTGGTGTAGTGATTGACAGCAAACATTAGATTCATCCATGCTGAGCCGTGCCGAAGCACAACGCATGTAACGATAATAATTCCGCATATGACTGCAATTGCAGGTTTGTAGAGATGTGTGTTTGATTAATTGGAATTTATGAATTTACTGAGAAAATTGAAAGCATCAGAAATACAATTGTAAATGAACAACCTTTGACAGAGTTTTGTGATTCAGCCTCAATTATCGCCCCTCAAGAACAGTTGCAGTGCTTTACAACTATAGGACAGGAAGAGCTAAATAAATTCATCACTGCGTCTAAACCAACAACATGTTTATTAGATCCAATACCCACTAAACTACTGAAAGAATTGCTACCTGTAGCAGAAGAGCCTCTTTCCAATATTATCAACTCGTCTTTATCTCTAGGTCACGTCCCACAACCGTTCAAGCTAGCAGTTATTAAGCCTCTCATTAAGAAACCACAATAAGATCCAAATGTATTAGCAAATTATTTCAAATCTTCCATTTATGTCTAAAATACTAAAAAAAAGTGGTGTCGGCCCAATTGTGCTCCTTCTTGCAAAAAAACACTATCTATAAAAAATTTCAGTCAGGATTCAGATCTCATCATAGCACAGAAACTGCGCTCGTTAAAATTACAAACGACTTAAGGACAGCCGATTAATGACTGCTGCGATCAAATTTTACCTCTGACGAAATTCTGGCAGTGTCAAAAGATTTGCTGCACAATTCTTCACTGTGACTTCTCCTACGACGAATGTCAAATTGTCTTTGTTTTTTTCTTTGTTTGACAACCCGTGATCAAAATTAACGATAGAGATGTTTTTGTAGCCATTTTTTTCCCCCATTTTGTACCAGAGTGATACCTGGGATTTGGTAATGTTTCAGTCCCAAGTGGCGGTTCACTGAAATGAAATGTTAAAAGCTTTTCACAATACTTTGGTATGTCCATTATAATGAATAAAAATAATTATTGCATTTAAATACAATTTTTTTTCCATAAAATAATGTCTTATTTCTATCATACATTAAAGTATTTTGTCATGTCCCTGATGTCACTTTTATAAATTTGTACTTAGAAAATATTTAACAAAATGTGCACAGTGTCTATGTCAATATTGTTATTAATATATTGTTAATATTGTTAAGTATTTGTGTTACTTGAAGAAAAATATTTTTCTAAAAAAAAATGTAAGATATATATATATATATATATATATATATATATATATATATATATATATATATATATATATATATATATATATAAACTGACTAAGTTGCATCCTTCAGTCTTAACCCTGTCACATCAACCATTCTCTCCCTGTAATAATTTAGGCTCCACCCATATGTGACATAATTTACCAGAAATGTAAATCTCTTTAACAGTGGTGCAGAAGATGGTAAGAATAAGCACAATTGTACAGTTCAGTCAAACATAAAGCACTAGTTATTAAAAAAAATTAGGTCACCATTTACGCTTGTATGTGGGTTTTACAAATGTTTAACAAATGAAAAGGATTTTAAAGATCTTGTGACAAAACCTCCTAACTCCATTGGATCCTCAAACTGTCAATCAAGCCTCATTAATCTGCCTCACCTCCTGAATGAAGTGCGCACACAGTTTGGACATTTCTGTGCAATGCAATGGTAAAGATCTGATGTTTGGAAAAAAATTGTAAAGCGTTTTCTTTACTCAAAAAATCATATGTTTATAAAGTTTAATGTTTTACTTATTTGAAGAGCGGAGAAGAGTCTGATATGTCCCGACTAGTTGTAGCCAATATGCTATATAAGGATGTAACGTAACGTTTATTATTATCAAATTTAACATAGCACAATTCGACTTGCTTTGGAACAAATAATAGATTAATAAGACCAAAGATTGCCCGTTCTATGTACTCAAATTGAATTATGTCTCATGTTTAACCACTATAAGAGCCAGCGGCAAATCCCTGAGGCACTGGCCGAGATTAAGCTGTTCTCGGCGGTTACAGAAGCACTGAACGGCCGCTGACGCACTTGAGCTCGCATCTCCGAAAACGTCAAAACAAATTGTAAAATAGGCGTTGTTATTAAATGAGTCACATATTTCAGGTCTAAACAACTACATTTTCGCCTTAAAAACTATTAAAACTACAGTTTGTGGTACAACAAGTAGTATTTGTAAAAATTACGGTTGATTTGATCGGCCGCCATGACGGTCACTTCAAGCGGAGTGATACAAACGGTGAAAAGGCAGTAGGAGTGCTGTTATCACTGAAATATCGCAAGGCTATCAGCCAATCAGATTCGAGAACCAGACAGAACTGTTGTATAAATACATACAATATGTGTCTAATGTCAATGCTATGGCTTTTGTGTAGATTAAAGATGGTCATCTTTAAGCATGACTGTTTGGATTTATATGAAATGGTCACACTTTATAATAAGATTCCATCTGTAAGGTTAATAAAAGTATTGTTCGTTGTTAATTTCAACATTTCAACATTTTAATTACAGTACCTCATTGATCATTTTCAGAAACTGTATTTTTGTATGATTTGTATTTTTATTGGACTACTGATGACTGCAGGGTTCAGTGAGTGAAGGGAAGCACATTGGTCGAGAAGCGTAGCGCACCACGTCTTTAAAATTCGAACACATTGTTTTCTTTGGGGCTGTTCACACAGAACGCGCTTTTCCATTCCAATGCGCTACTTTTTCTTTGTTTTTCTATGTAAACATGCACTAGAAGGACGTGCAGAACTGTTGCGCTCGCGTCTTGCAGCATCTCGCGCATGACATGGCGTTCTAAAGCCATGAATCAGTTCAGCTAAGTAAAATCAGTTAAAAAAAAGGACCGCACAAGTATTAAAAGCAAAGCGATGTCAAAGGGACAGTCATCACATTATAAAATGCGGTTATATTTTTTCCGGCATCACCGGGGCCCTCCCTCAGCCCGGGGCCCTGGGCTTAAGCCCAGGTAAACCCATGCATTATTTGTTGTTTGTCACATGTAGTAGATCATTTTTGTGCCGTGGGTAACAGGAGGATTTTCCACCTGGCTACCACCGCAAGTGTGTTTCAAACCTGTGGGAAGCACTGTGTATTATAGTCAGGGATGGTACTGTCAATCTTAACAACTCAACCCAATCACATAAAATTTAACTGTGTAAAAGACAGGATAGTGAAAAGATTGTTGAATAGAGTGGTTATTTTTGTTTTATTTTTGTGCACAAAAAGTATTCTCATCTCTTTATAACATTAAGGTTGAACCACTGCAGTCACATGACTGTTTTAACAATGTCTTTAGTACCTTTCTGGTACTTGAATGATGGTAATTACTTTGCTTTCTATGGGGGATTAAAAAAAAACCTCATGGATTTCATCAAAAATATATTAATTTGTGTTCTGAAGATGAATGAAGGTCTTACAGGTGTAGAACTACATGAGGATGAGTAATAAATGACTCATATGACTCGTAATAAATTTTCATTTTTTGGTGAACTAACCCTTTAAGGACTAACAGAATAAAATTGTGGTTTTACTTAAACATCTAAATTAAATACATTAACAAAAATAAAGAGGCCACAGACACACAAATTGTCTATTTTTAATTTCAGGCCCAAAATGATCATAAATATTACATGTTATTAAAATATTATGAGGGAAACATGAACAATGGGTAAATGTTTGTTTTATAACAATTTTTGTGTTTGGTTACAGTGAGAATAAAAGGTGTTTAAATATGAAAAAAAAAATTGTCTTTAATTGCTGAGGAGGGAAAATATGATTTGTTGTTGATTGTATTTGATATGTGCCTAATGATATGAGGTATTTAGGGGGGGGGAATCCAAGTTGAAATATTAGCAAATCCCAGGAATGACCCACCTACAATATTCATTCATTCATTCATTCATTCATTCAAGGAAGCATTCAAAATGGCTACATTTGCTCAAAAATCTGATAGGGCATGTGCAAATTATGCACCAAAAAATATATGAAAAATAAAACCCATATTATATTACATAAAGAATTAAATAAAATAATAATTATAAACAAACTTTGGGGCGGTTTCCCAGACAAGGTTTAAATTAAGACAGGATAGGCCTTAATCTAGAATAGTTAATCGTGTCTTAAAAAATGGCTTTCTGAAACACAGATTAAACACAGATTAAGTACAGATTACTAAAACCTGGACTATGGAGTCCTAAAAAAAAAAAAATAGATTAATTTACAACCAACTGTGTTCATCTGGGATGGGAAGTGAAAGTCCTGTTTGATTGGGTTACTTTACTGAAACATGTTATTTCAAAATGAAAACATCAGGTGAGTTCTAGTAACCATTTCAAGTACAATTTAACATGAAGCAATCACATCTGAACCAGAAACAATGGTGTTAAATCTAAATAAATTGTTTAAATAAATTGAACAGCATAAAAAAGTGAGTATATATATATATATATATATATATATATAAATATATATATATATATATAAATATATATAAATATATATATATAAAAATATATATAATGAAATACATGCGTCATCTTTGAAACACAACGTTAATCTGAAATTAAACCTCCTCCTGGTAGGTTTAATTTAATCCTCAGTTTAGTCCTGGAGTAGCTCTAGTCTTCCTCCAGGAAATCAGCTTATTAAACTCTGGACTATACTAAGTTCGGGACTATTTTAAACCATGTCAGAGAAGGCAGATTTGTGTTAATCTGGTTTAAAGGGCCATTTTTTTCTAGTACTAGGCTTTATCTATGTCCGGGAAACCGCCCCTAAATGTTTACAAATTCCAGGACATTTCTACAGTTAGTTCAGAAAACTAATATTTTTTACAGCAGCAAACAGAAATCCCAATTGCTATATGGACTAAAGAACAATAGCATTAGTTATACAATATAAGTTAACATTCTTGTTAAACTTTTCGCCTCACCTGAAACACCGTGTAGCCTACAGTTGATGCTCCTTGTTTTATTTTGGTGTACTGCGAGTTTGCGACTGTTGTCTACTCTTTTCAAAGCAAAGTAGCTAAACCCTGCCCAAAAAGTCGTCATGCGTCAATTATCATATTCATAAAGTCGTACTGACAACGCATGGAGGTCGAAACTGGAATGGGGAGTACAGGGCGCCATTTTGAGTGTGGCAGCCGAAGCTTCATCGGACCTTAGAAATAAATACAAACGGGTAGACTGTCAATTAACGTTGAATGTGTTTTTCTTAAATGGACAGAGTTTTGGCGGTTTAATAATAATAATTTTATTTTAAACCGTGTATTTAATTCAGTTCCATTATGTACTTGTGCAAATGTTATCAAAGCGATTCTGAAGCGCCCCATAGTGTCCATCTCATTTATCCATGCTTCGTCTGTCTTGGAGAAACCTGATACCTTTCCTTTAGAAATAGGAAATCTAAATTTGTCACACTATGTACGTTATACTGATTGTTTATCTTGGTACTTTTATTGGGTATAAATGTGCTTATATAGTCAAAACAGGTTTCCCATCTATAGAGTTGTGCAATATTTTTTAATATAAAATATTTTAAAAGAGATTGTTAGAGCCTGTAATTGTTTGTTATATATGTCATCTGAAAGAAGAGTAAGTACAATCACTTAGCTAGTAAATTAAAATATTTAAAATGTATGAAGTTAGTTATTCAGTATCGTTCGCGAACGAGCCGGCTCTAAGTCGATTCTTTGTAGCGAACGAGAAGAGCCGATATTACAGAGTAAATAACTAACCTAATACATTTTAAATATTATTGTATTGTGTATAATCTTCCAAGCCAAAGACGGGGCGGGACTTTATTTGGATTGGCACACATGCGGTCAATCACATGGGAGGACAGACTAGGTTCATACCATTATGTGAAAGAAGGAAGGGGACACAGGCTCAAAAGGAGTAGTGGTACAGGCCAGGTACACACAGAGCGACAGACTCTGCCCCTAGCTGTGTCCCAATTCAGGGTCCGCGCACTTCGAAGTGCATGAAAGGGGTGGGGTTTTGGAGTGAAGGGTTGCCAGGTCTGCGCAACAAAACCTTCCCAAAAGTAGTGTAATCACAGCACAAGTGTAAAAGTATCCCAATCCCAGACATGGCAACAATGAGCCGAGCGTCGTTACATGGCTATCGGCTGTGTGACAGACAGCTGACAGTTGACGTTTATGTGTGCATTTTAAAGCTTATGACTTTTTATTGGGTTTTGACATGCTTTACTGCCGGCGACGACGGGACACTGGACCAAAATATGTATGGTTAAACTATATTTCTTGCAATTGCGAGTTTATATCTCTCAATTTGGACATAATATATCTTTGGATTTGGATATAATGTTAGTTTTATATCGTTAGCAATAGTTAACCTTGTTTGTTTTTTTATATTAAATTATGTTAAATTTATGTTAACTGTGAAAATATATACATTCATATTTCTAGATCTGTATTTAAGTCTGAATTTAAAGTACAGTACTTTAGGATTTTATTCAACTGCACTCCATCTCAGAGACAAATACTGTATTTATGAAAACCAGATGTTACAGTTTGATTTTGATATTGGTCAACACAGGGCATTGCTTACATTTATGTGAATTCACACAGAACTCCTGTCGTCACTGGCGCGCAATGAACTGTGGGATAGTGTAGACCGCGAAGTGTCTTGAAATCGACGCTTCATTCCGCGGGGAAACGGAGAGGGTGCACTTTAAGTCGCTCTCGAATTACGTCATCCCTCCTCGCGCCGCGGTGAATCGCACTTTAAAAGGCTGCTTTCCCCCCACTTTTCTCAAGAACAGAATACAGTGCATAAAATGGGCACATTAAAATGTGTTGATATCAATATTATTTAAATGTCACTTTGTCAATGAAACAGCCTAATTTCTGTACAGCTTATTTTTGTGATGTAAGTTAAAAATGAAATGCATAAGTTGTATACATTATATTTGTAAAGTAATTTATTTGTAAATGAGCCAGAGTAATTTCTAATTACTATAATTTCTGTTCGATAATTTATTTTTTTACGCATGTTCACGTCTGTAAATAAAAGAATTGTTCTGTTCATTGTTTATTTCTTTTATGCAACTTATAATTTTACATGAAACATTATACATATACAACATATACAATCATTTTTTCATCATGTAAATTAAATATTTTTACATTAAAATACATCGTCCTATACATGGGCGAGGCTAGCCCTTTTTTAGGGGTGCTTCAGCACCCCTAAAAAGGAGCTCAGCACCCCTAAAAAGGAGCTCAGCACCCCTAAAACTTGGAGTAAGAAATGTCATTCTAAAAATTTTTGTTCGTCTTTTAAAAGGTTAAATAATGTCCAAAACATACTCCGTAGTTTGTGGTTTAAAATGTATGTGTTAAGGATGAAAATGAAAACATCCCCCTTAGCAAATGTCATCCTCTTCTCTTCTTCTACTTCTCCGTACCTGCACCGCTCAGCACGACCGTAATCCAGCGCGAAACACACGCAGAGTGAGAACCCGTTATGTAGTGTTGTGAATCAACTAAGCTGCTCCAAAGCTGTGTCTCACACTTCTTTCCTTTTACCTAGAGTTGTTCCGATTCCGAAACCATATCGGTGAGTAGCCTACCCAGCCAGCAATGACACGTGGGGCCCAGATGGGTTAACTACGGGTTCCATGGGTACTGTGTGGGCATGGGCTTTGGCTGGGTGAAATCAGCGGGTCCCATGTAGGTTTTGTAGTACGAGTCCCACATAGGAAGCCCATATTTGCTGATTACATGGGCCCCATAAGGGACAGGCATGGGCCAAGTGGGCATGGGTTTGATCTGGGAACACATATATGGGTCTTGCATGGCATATTTATGGGCCAAGTGGGCATGGGTTTGAACTGGGAATGCACATATGGGTGCTGCATAGAATTTTTATGGGCCAAGTGGGCATGGGTTTGATCTGGGAACACATATATGGGTCTTGCATGGCATATTTATGGGCCAAGTGGGCATGGGTTTGAACTGAGAATGCACATATGGGTCCTGCATAGAATTTTTATGGGCCAAGTGGGCATGGGTTTGATCTGGGAACACATATATGGGTCTTGCATGGCATATTTATGGGCCAAGTGGGCATGGGTTTGAACTGGGAATGCACATATGGGTCCTGCATAAAAATTTTATGGGCCAAGTGGGCATGGGTTTGATCTGGGACTATATGGGAATACATATGGGTTTGATGGGTCTTGAATGGCATATTTATGGGTCAAGTGGGCATGGGTTTGAACTGGGAATACATATATGGGCCAAGTGGGCTGGGTTTGAATGGGAACATATTGGGTCTTGATGGCCAAGTATGGGTTTGATGGGTCAAGTGGGCATGGGTTTGAACTGGGAATGCACATATGGGTCCTGCATAGAATTTTTATGGGTCAAGTGGGCATGGGTTTGAACTGGGAAAATATGGGTCATATATGGGTCTTGCATGGGTCTTGATATATTTATGGGCCAAGTTGGCATGGGTTTGAACTGGGAACACATATATGGGTCATATATATATTTATACAACAGTTCTGTCTGGTTCTCGAATCTGATTGGCTGATAGCCATGCGAATATTTCAGCGATAACAGCACTCCTCCTACCTTTTCACCGTTTGTATCACTCCGCTTGAAGTGACCGTCATGGCGGCCGACCAAATCAACCGCAATTTTTACAAATACTACTTGTTGTACCACAAACTGTAGTTTTAATAATTTTTAGGCGAGAATGTAGTTGTTTAGATCTGAAATATGTGACTCATATTTAATAACAGTGCCTATTTTACAACTTGTTTTGACGTTTTCGGAGATGTGAGCTCCAGGGCGTCAGCGGCCGTTCAGTGCTTCTGTAACCGCCGAGAACAGCTTAATCTCGGCCAGTGCTTCGTGGATTTGCCGCTGGCTCTTATAGTGGTTAAACATGAGACATTATTCAATTTGAGTACATAGAACAGGCAATCTTTGGTCTTTATTAATCTATTATTTGTTCCAGAGCAAGTCGAAATTGTGCTATGTTAAATTTGATAATAATAAACGACGTTATGTTACATCATTATATATAGGCTAGCATATTGGCTTCAACTAGACGGGACATATCAGACGAAGACTCTTCTCCGCTCTTCAAATACGTAAAACATTAAACTTTATAAACATAGGGTTTTTTGAGTAAAGAAAACGCTTTACAATTTTTTTTTCAAACATCAGATCTTTATTTACCTTGGCATTGCATAGAGGAGATGTCCAAACTGCGTGCGCACTTCATTCACGAGGGGAGGCGGATTAATGTAATGAGGTTTGATTGACAGTTTGAGGATCCAATGGAGTTAAGAGGTTTTGTCACAAGCTCTTTAAAATCCTTTTCATTTGTTAAATATTTGTAAAACCCACATACAAGCGTAAATGTTTTTTGTTTTGTTTTTGTTTTTTGTAAATAACTAGTGCTTTGTTTGACTGAACTGTACAATTGTGCTTATTTGTTGTTCAATAAATATTATTTTATATAAATATGTCCATTAGTAAGTAATATGGATTGAGTGAAAGTTACATTAATACGCCATTAGATGGCGGCAACACTTTACAGGAGGAATGAGTCAGTGAAGCACAAGAGACTTTTAAATTGAAAGGAACTTTTGCAAAGGAAGTTGTTTTTAGCGCTGTGGTGTTATACAAAGATCGCTTTCCTCAGAGGACATTCAAACGGACTTTTATAATGGATATAATATTATGGACATCGACTTGAAGAATGAATGTAATGCAATATATCAGACAGGTAATAGCCTACTCTCTCTCTCTAATACTGTATAAAATTCAATGTGTTTCAATGAAGCGACTCGACGTTCCTTCGTTACTAGTTCTAAAGTGACGTTTTAGAGTTAGTAACGGAGGCTTGGTCCAACGGACTATATGACAGCGTTCTTTAGAACTTGATTAATATAAGATCGATAACTTCCGGTGAATGTCATTTGCGTGGTTGAGCATCAGTAGTGTAATACTTAGTTTATAATCAGAATATAGTACTTAAATAGTCAGCTGCATTAATTTAGTTATTCAAACGTAGACAGCTTAGAAAATAAATAAATAAAGACGTACCTCAATTTCCTCCTCGGCTAAATTCAATTCGACATTAGTTTTCACACTTTTATGTGAAAAAAAGCTTCAAAAATTAAAGTTTATTGTGCACTTTAGTTCGATTATTGAATAAAATTTGTTTTCACAAGTGTGCTGAAATCTTGATCTTGCGCTGCCGACTGACACTGCTGGATTACAAAGGGAGAGCGCGGTGCTCGCTTTATGTGTAATTAATTCACAATAAAAATTATTGTTTTTCATAAGATTTTGTGAGTTTTCATATTCACATTGCAAAATGTTTTTTCAAACCTAGTTATTTTATAATGTTTAATATTTAGTCAAAAACGAAGTGAAAAACTTTTAGAGGAAATGGCTGATATGTGCGCAAATAAATGCTACTTTGCCGCCACCTGCTGGTTAAAGTGCTAATTACTGCTTTTTTATTTTTAAATAAGTGTTTTTTATCAAATGTTAAATTTCCTACATTTTTAAACGTTCGGTTTTACATGGGGACAATCTCAGAAGGATGAACAAATTATGTTTGTGGTCATCGCATTAAAAATAACATTTAAAGTGCTGGGGAAAAAATGTGTGTGTGTGTCTAATTACAGACAAGGCATTTTTAAACAGTCCCAGTAGCTTCGTCTTTATTGCAATCAATAAAACTGGTTTATTGGCAAATAGGTAAATGTAATAACTGCATTAAAATATAAATACAACATTAAAAAGTCAACCATAGATGGTTTTGTGTCGATGTACAACGACTACAGAATAAACAGCTAACAGTTCACCGAAGTGCCCGAGCTGGCTTAACGACAACCAGGAAGTAACCCGTGCATATAGTCCACTGACAACTTGAGATATGAATCCGTGGCGGAAGGAAGTAGTGCTGCACAAAAGAGGGTTTTAAAGACACTCCGTTGTTGTTCTTATTTATTTACACACTCGTGCCGTCACTTGGGTAAAGTTGGTTTTATATTCGCACATTCAGACATCCGTATTCAACAGCCTTGTTAATCACACTACATTGGACATTCAGTGGACATTCACAAGTAAATATGCCATTAAAACAATACTTGCCTATTTTGATCGGCTGTGAAAAATGTTGTAAGTTGACAATCGTTGGTTGTCAATATCATGTCGCTGCTTAAAATTCGCAAACATTAATTTATTGCACATTTATTGGAAAGTTTGAATTTATCATAAGTCCGAATGTGCGAATATAAAACCAACTTTACCGAAATCGTGCCATCGAACTGTTGTATAAACGCAATATCACACTCGTAGCCGTGCGATATGGCTGTATATCAGCACGCAGTGATTACCTACGGACGAATCACAGCGTGCTGATATACAGCCATATCGCACGGCTACGAGTGTGAATATTGCTCATATATCTATGGGTAAAAAAGAACATCGATAACACAAACGCCATGACTGTTTTGGATGTATTTTTTGGAGAGATGTTTTGTTTTCTTTTTTTCAGACATTTTTAAAAAATATATATTTCTTATTTATTTACCGGTACGTTGTAAAATTTAAATTGTTTTTTTTTTAAATAAGTATATTTATTAATTTTTAAATATTTCAAAACAAGATTTAAAATCGAACAAGAGGAAAAAAAAAAGAAAAAAAAAAGGGCTTACCACCTCATTAAATCAATTTAAGAAATAAATGAGATAAAGAATGACATCAACATACAAACAACATACCTTAGACATTTTTGCTCCAATGTGCCGCACATATGTAAACCTCATTAAACAAACCCTCTAATAAGAATAGAGGATATATCTAAGCCCATATATACCAAAAATGGGTCCCACCTTCTA
The DNA here is from genome assembly GCF_018812025.1 of Megalobrama amblycephala. Lineage (NCBI taxonomy): Eukaryota > Metazoa > Chordata > Actinopteri > Cypriniformes > Xenocyprididae > Megalobrama > Megalobrama amblycephala. The sequence goes on along the minus strand of NW_025953338.1, from coordinate 384,565 downwards.
TGAAAGAGGACATCTTTATTATAAGAAGCACAGGTTAAGTAGTCTAATGATACATATTCCAATGTAACCCTGTGCCATAGGGACCTAGAAGGGGCTTTATCGACTAACCAATTTAAAAGAATGCATTTTCTTGCACAGAATGTTAAGAATTTACAAAGTGCCTTTTTATGTTTGTCTACGATAATGTCATCGTATATTCCAAGCAACAAGTGTTTTGGACCGTAACCAATATTAATAGATAAAATAGCATTAAGTTCTTGTTCAACCATAATCCAAAACTTCTGAATCTCCCTACAGAACCAAAGACAGTGATTAAGATCTCCTTCCTCGGTTTTACATTTTGGACACATTGGCGAGCAGTCTTCTTTAAACTTATGCCTCCGTGAAGGAGAAATGTGAGCTCGGTGCAAAATTTTCAACTGCATTGCTTTTACTCTGTTACATATGCTTAAGGTCCCAGCATTCTTCCATGCTTCCTCCCATTGATCGTCTGTGATTTGTATATCAAGTGTCCTTTCCCATGTCTCCTTCAAGGAATCCGTATTTGAAACACCACAGTCCTTGAGAACCTTGTAAAAAGAACCAGCAGAACTGTTCATTTGTGAAAAAAAAAGATGTCTCTCCACGGCCGAAGTGTCCTGGTTTGTGAGCAAGGTAGTGTCCTTTTTCACAAAGTCTCTCAATTGTAAATAACGAAAAAAATCCTGTCGTGGAATACTATACTTAATGACTAATTGGTCAAATGACATTAAAGTGCCTCCCTCAAATAGATCACGTAAAGTGGCAAGACCTTTATGTGCCCAGGCTCGAAAATTTGGGTCTACAGTCCCTGGCAAAAAGTCATAGTTATCACAAATGGGAGTAAAAATTGAGGTAAGTTGGAGCCGGCCCTCCAAACGCCTAATAACTTGCCATGCCTTGATAGCACTAACTGTGATGGGATTACTACAAACGACTTTCAAGGATTTAAACTTTTTAAGAAAAAGCAAATTTACTAAGGGAAGTTTACTAAGTGAACTTTCAATATCAAACCACACTGTTCTGGACCCTTTATGTACCCAGTCAGAAATGTAACGCAAATGAACACTTAACTGATATTTCCGAATATCTGGAAGGTCAAGACCTCCCACCGAAGATGAAAGCATTAAAGTTGAAATTTTTATACGTGCTCTTTTTTTGGCCCATATAAAGGAACTAAACCAGCCATTCAATTTCCTAATGGTTTTATGTGTAAAATTTATTGGAATCATTTGAATGGGGTAAAGTAATCTTGGAAGAATATTCATCTTCAGGAGGGAGATCCGCCCCAACCAAGAAACAGGAAGGACATTCCACCTTTCTAAGTCCAACCGAATACGTTCAAAAAGTGGAAGAAAGTTTGCTTTATACATCTGTTCAAAGGAGGGGGTAACATTAATGCCCAAATATATTAAACCCTCGGGGGCCCATCTAAATGGGAAGGATGGTAAACCTTGGGGTATTTGTTTCAAGCCACCTATAGGCATTGCCATTGACTTACAATAATTAATTCTATATCCTGAAAATGTACCGAATTTGTCAATTATGTCTAAGAGAGCTGGGGTAGAGGTATCAGGATTCACCATGAATATCAAAATATCATCGGCATATAAGGCAATCTTATGCTGATTGTTTGCTATCGTTAACCCACAAATTTCATTATTTGATCTTATAGCCTCTGCCAATGGCTCAATTATCAAGGCAAATAAAAGAGGTGAGAGAGGGCAGCCTTGTCTCGTCCCTCTCCCAACTTTAAATGTAGAGGAGCGACATCCATTAGTTAGCACGGCACTAAGAGGTTCATTATACAATAACTTGACCCACTTAATAAATTGCTCACCAAGACCAAATTTATATAACGTATGAAATAAGTAGGGCCATTCGATGCGATCGAATGCCTTCTCCGCATCTAAAGAAATCACAAGACCGTCTACTGACCGCTGTTTAGCAAACTGTATCACATTCAACAGGCGACGCATGTTATTGACAGAGTTACGTCCTACAATAAAGCCTGTTTGGTCATCCTTTATTAGAGCAGGGAGAAGGCATTCTAATCGTGTTGCTAATATTTTAGAAAGAATCTTCAGATCTACATTTAGCAGTGAAATAGGTCGATATGACGAACAGTCCTCCGCTTGCTTGCCTTTTTTCAAAATCAGGGATATATTTGCTTCTCTCAGGGACTGTGGCAAGTGGCCTTTTACAAATGAGTCATTGAGCATATTTAGCAAGGGGTCAACTAATAAATCTCTAAATTCTTTGTAAAATTCACAACTTAGCCCATCTGGTCCAGGTGCTTTTCCAGATTGCAAAGTCTTTATGGCTTCTAAAACTTCCTTTTTAGATATGGGAGCGTTAAGGGATGAGGTCTGATCCTCTGATAAAGTGGGTATGTTAAGGGTGGAAAAGAAGAGCTCTGTAGACTGTGTTGTATCCCCTTCTAATTCTGACTTATATAAATTTTCGAACCATTCTTTGAATATATTATTAATAGATAAGCTGTCCAGGAAGCGTTTACCGCTACTATCAACAATGGACAGGATAGACTGAGAGTCAGACTTTTTCTTCGTTAGATATGCCAAATATTTCCCCACTTTATCTCCCATGTTCGAATATTTTCTGTTTAGCAAAACGTAATTTAACTTCTGCTTGTTTTGTTAGAAGAGAATCTAAAGCAGATCTAAGTGCAGAAATTTCCTTCATCTTACCAGGGGTTGGTTTTTTAATGTATAATCTCTCAGCATCCTTAAGCTTCGATTCTAAGATCTCTTTTTGTTTGGCTTGTCTGCGCCTTTTACTTAGTGTGTATGATATAATAAGGCCTCTAGAAAAAGCTTTGGCTGTTTCCCATAATAAAGATGAGTCTTCAGTTGAGGCAGAGTTAATAGACATGAAAGAGTTAAACTCCTCTGTAAAATATGATATAAAATTATGATCAGCCAAAATGAATGGGTGAAATCTCCAGCTATTAGACTTAACATTCTGGTTCCCAAAAGAGTATTCGGCAAAAACTGCTGCATGGTCAGATATAGATATATTCCCTATATGACAAGACATTATATGCTGTAACATATTTTTTGGTGAAAAGAAATAATCTATCCTAGTATAAGAGCTGTGGACCCTAGAGAAAAAAGTATACTCCTGATCTGCAGGATAGGCAAGCCCTCCAAATGTCTACATAGTCAAAGTCTTCACAGAGAGCCTTAACAGTTTTAGCCTGAGTTGATAATAATGGTTTACCCATTGGGAATTTATCTATAATGGGGCATAGATGACAGTTAAAGTCTCCCCCAATAAACAACGTCTTAACTCCCCACTCTGCTAATTTGGCAAATGCTGTAGTCAAAAAATCGCCCGGATGGCCAGGAGGCCAATAAATGTTCATGAAAGCAATTTCCTCCCCGTACAATAACCCCCTTACGAATTAAATAGCGCCCTCTTGTGTCCTGTAAAATTTTAAATTGTTAAAGATTATGTTTGTTGTTCAATGTATTATATAATGAGTGTATTTTGTATTGTATTTTTGGAGGGTTTTTTTCAGAGATTTTTTTAAAATATATTTTTTTAGTTTAACGTATGTTATGACATTGTTTTTTAAAGATAATTTTTGTTGTTCAATTTAATATATTTCTTGCAGTTCAAAGCATCAAGTGTCTTGTATTTATCTTGTACTTACATTCATTCTTCATTTTTAATTTTTCTTAGATTGTTTCCTTAAATGAATGGTTGGGCTTACCTTGCATGAATTGCCCAGTTAGGACCAACATAAGATCCTTACAGAGCCCACTTTAAGCCCATATGGGCATTCACGGTTGAATCCTGGTGCAAGCCCACTTTAAACCCCTTTAGGCAGGTGGGGCCCAAATGGGTCTGGCACAAATTGCCTGGTTAAGACCCACATAAGACCCTTACAGATCCCACTTAAAACCCACCTGGGCATCCACGGCTGGCCCCCATGTGGATCCCGGGTGCAAGCCCACTTTAAACCCCTTCAGACTGGTGGGCCCCAAATGGGTTTGGCATGAATTGCCCAGTTAGGACCCACATAAGACTCTTACAGATCCCACTTAAAACCCATCTGTGTAGCCATGTTGCAAAGCCCACTTTGGAACCCTTTGGGCAGGTGGGGCCCAAATGGGTCTGACATGAATTGCCCAATTAAGACCCATGCAGTACCCTTACAGGTTCCACTTTTAGTACGTCTGGGCTTCCACGACTTGCCCCAATGTGGATCCCGGGTGCAAGCCCATAATGGGGCCCACATTTGCCGCCCATGAAGCCCTCATCTGGGCCCCACATGTCATTGCTGGCTGGGTGTTGTTCTCATGTTGATTTGATTGATTCTACTATTCTCATTTGTAAGTCGCTTTGGATAAAAGTTCTGTTGAATTCTGTTGGTAAGAACGGAACTTGTGATGATGATTGACTTTCTGTGAAATAAAAATCTAATACTTGTCCCATATTTTTGTTTTAATTTATTAATCTGTTAATTATATATGTAAATTTGTTACATGACTTGCGTATACCTATTTATTCCCTTTGTGGTTTTATTCTGATTTCCTTTATTCAAGCGCTGCAGGTGTGTGATGTGATGAAGTGTCAATCCTCCTGTTTTGTTGTTTATCCTGCTATCTGCACATAATAAAAAATACAGACCTGGAAAAACAATATTTTTAATGAGTCACACCGAAAATAACATCCCTAGATTTAATACAATCTTCCATTTGCACTCTCCGCTACACTAAATAACAAGGTTGCTGTCTACACACGTGGTGCTGAATGCCTGCGATTTTGCAACCTGTAAATCATGTTTCTCACACTTTCTTTTTACGTTTCAAAACAAACGAAAATGTACGCTTGTAGTATCAAATAAATTACACTTTTCAAGATGAAAAGACGAAAACATTATAAGGGGTCGTAGGAGCGAATTATTTTATTTTATTAAAATAATTCTCATTTTCACAGATTCTGCAAGGAGTTCACATACTTTTTCATGCCACTGTATATAAAATTATACACACACACACACACACACACAATATTAATATATTATTTTTCTGAAATGGCAATAAATAAATATAAATCATCACGTGATTAATTCTAACCAATGAGACTGCTGGAACAGCATCAACGAACTGTCATTCCAGATTCGACTGGTACTGCAAACAGGTAAGCTTTTTATATTTCTGTAGTAATTTCTGAGTTTTCTATTAAAATTAGTGTAACAGATTCAGTGAGAAGCATTTGAATTCGCTGATTTTTTTGTTATAAAAGATCAAAACCCTGACGAAAGAGCGCAGTCGTAAGGCAGTCCGCTTTTTCAGCGGAAATTTGTACCAGCGCCCCAAACTAACATACGCCTAAAACAGACCTTTAAAAGGGGAGAGTAAAATAGAAGCTATTCGTCTTATTAGAAGTCATGTATCAGAATGATTTGAAAGTTATTTTAAGGTAAAAAAAAAAAAATCTTACATGCGTAGTTATTTTAATATAGCCAATATGCATATTTAATACAATATGCATATTGTATTAAATACATTGCAGGAATAGGCCTAATGGAATAGCCTGTAATTATAGTAATTTTTTTTCTTATGAAGCTATAACAATTTTGCATTCATATTAGACCTGTTGTATAGGACTTGATGTTGATATCCCTTAATGCATCCCTTAAAATGTGTTATACTAACCACGTTTATACTTATGTTTTAGATAAATGGATTCCTTTGTAAAGGAAAGATTACAACAGTGAACCTCTGCGATTTAATAGAAACATTTCAAGGTAAGTAATTATTTAATTCAGTGATGTATAAGAGTTTTTAAAAGACTTTTGTTTGTTAATGGTAATGCTCTGCCACTACTGTTTGTTCTGCCTCTGGATATAGTCCAATCAGCGTCGAGTCACTCTCTGTGGAGTACCGCCTCTTTTTGGGCGATTTCAGTCTGGCCGAGATGCTCCCATAGACTTCCATTCAAAAAGCTTTTTTTTCGAGCTGCAGGCACTGCAATGCATTCTCTATGGGTTCCGGGAGGGCTCGCACTAACGTGCTTTCGTCATCATACGTAACCTTAACTTGACTTGTGCAGCGATTGGTGGAAACAAACATACCTCTATTAATAATTTTTTTCAAGCTGAAGTGACATCCATTAATTTCCTCATGAATAACTTACATTTCACAGACATATTCTCCATCTGTAAATGTTAGAAAGTCGAGAAAATATTTCCATTTTGCAGTCAGGCATGGACGAGCCCTTATCAAGCACAAACTTCCGTGAATGAGCGCCGCCGCGCGCACGCGCGCCAAACAGACGGATTTCAATCTGAGTAAAATACATTTTGCTAAAAATATTTGTTGTTGAAATTTTTTTTTTTTTTTGACGAACATAATAATTATGCCATATGTAGAATTTCGAACCAACAGCTAAGTGTATTTGTACGATAGCAGTAACCATGTAAAGTGACTGTAGGGTAATCAAAATAATAATAGCCTAATTAGTCTGTTCTTTTGTTTTTATTTATTTTCATTTTTAGTTTAATGTATTTAACTTCTGCTTTAAAAACATTTTGTTTTTAGATTGTAAAGTTACAATTTTAGAATATAGCCTAGGCCTAATGTGATTTGACCCCTTTTTTGCACATATAGCATTTACTACACAGTAACATTCATGTTTGTTTTTATACACAAATCCGGCGAAACACGGAAGTAAAGCAGTGCCGCCATTACTGCGTGCCTTGCTGCTAAGGAAGTAGCAGAAGTAGCGATGGTATGCAGTATCTGGCCAATCCATCCGGAGCTCATGTAATTCTGACCTTCAATCAATGTCCTGTAGTTTAGGTTCTGAAGCTCATCGCATGCCAGATGATTAATAAAATAATCTTGAGAATCTGAGAGCTGAGATTTTTTTCTATCATAAGTAACCTGCTCTGTCTAGTCTGTCGGTCTCTGTGTCCTCTTTACTTCGCGATTTTTCTGTGCGTGAGAAAATGGATGTGTGGCGTGAGAGCGTGTGAAAAGCGTCAATTGCGTGTGTCTAACATTTTATTGCATTTGTATTAGCTGTTTGAAGAGTAAAAAAAAATCCGTGGGTCTTAACACAATTACAATCGGCAAGTCGGTCGGACTAAAAGGGGAAAAAATAATTAATTGGGTCGGTCCTAAATTGACAGGGTCGGTCGGGTTATGGCAAACAAGAATATTTTTAAGGATGGCCTAATAATTATTTGAAACTTGTGAAGCTTGTGAACATATTAGCAACACAGCTAATGACAGCGTTCGGTTTTATTGTTGTCATCAATTAATACACTTCTTAATTACATTACATTACATTTTTACATTATTACATTATGTTGTCAATAAATTACCTTTATCGGTAAGTTTTAGCCACTGCCTGACATCATCTACCCAATGTTCCCTTTCACCAGACATTTTCTTTAATGAGCAGGATGCGCTTTCATTGAAATGTCATTAGAGGGCACCGACAAGTGTCACACCGTCACACTTCGCAGGCACGCAGTAATGGCGGCAGGCAAGATGGCGGCGCCCATAGAGTTCGCGGCAGAAGGTGAAATATATGATTAATGCAAGTTTTAAGATTAGGCTACTCCCTTTTTTTTTTTCTTTTTTTTTTGGCATAAACTACGAATTATAATGACATGGGATGTAATTTTGTCACAATATGGCTACTGTAGTCTATTTTACATAGGCTAAACATTTCGTCATTTGTCTGAACTTATCCAGTCGGCATCATTTGAGGTTGGACATGGCCCAGGTGAAAAAATACTATAGTAATTAATAGTAAATAGTGTTTTTGAACCATACTATAGTAAATTGTTGTACTGTATATATTATAGTATTTACAACACTTGTAGTATACTTTAGTTTTTACTACAGTAAACTGCGTGTATTATTCTATACCCTATAGTTTAAAGAAAACTTAGTACAGTATTGGGTAACGTAATTTGTTTATATTACTATAGTTGTTATATTACCACAGCAACTAGCCGAATTACCACAACAAATTAAATCAAGTACTAATCATTACTATAATATTTTTTCATCTGGAGGGCTACAAGAATTATCATTAGTCAAATAGTTTCTTAAGGCTAGATATTTCGCCTTCTTTTGCTACAAGTCTTGTATAATAATTGATGCTCTTCAATATGAATAACGCACAAGAACACAACCAATGGCACGCAATCAACAGCCTTTTTTATTTAAATCTCTCACATGCCAAATTTCACGTGATAGTGTAAACCTTTGTCATAAAAGCTATTAAAGTGACATACTGCACTATATCAACAGACGAGCACAGAGAGCCAAATACGTAGGCTAGACAGTGCTTGTGATTTATATGTTAACTTAATTTTAAGTGCAATTGTTTTTTATAGGCTATCAACCACACATGACTGCCTCAGCGTATATTGTATAAGTATGAGCTTTATATGCATTAATGAGACTATTTTACTGACCTCGTATATGCATTAAAATAAAGGAAATGTGTTAACCTGAAATGATGACTCTGAAGATTTTAAACTTTATAATCATTTTATTGACCACAGACACTGTAGCCACAACCTGAAACTAAAACAAATCAAGTGACCAACAGATTCATCAAATAGAATAGCGAATGTTAGCTAATTATAGTTATCCCTAGAAGTGAGTGGAAGTAGATTGCTTGGAGCTTTTTACAACGGGCTAGCAATTATATTGACGCAAAAGAAACTGTTAGTTTACAATAATACAAATTCATATACAAGACACATCTCTTGCTGTTTTTCCGGAAATCTCTCACTCGATTTTAGCAAATCAGGTAAAGAGGTTGAAAAACACCTATTCCTGTGTGACAACACCCCAAAATTGGGAAATGCCCCTTTTTGTTCCGCAGAGACCTCCTTCTCCGGCAGGTCGCAGCGCTACTTCTGGTGACATTCCCAGATGCCACAGCAGCTGCCAAAGTTTGTGAGAGCTACCACGGTCTTTCTCGCCATTTCTGCTGTTGGCTCGTAAAAACTATCTGAACTTGAAATATTAATTCTCATATGCAGCCTATTCATTACCAATATATTGAATCATCTGTTTATATTTTTCAAAACACCTGAAAATACAGTCCAGTTGTCAGAAAAAAATATCAATCTTTATATTTTAGATGGAGGAAATACACAATACTAATTTAGTCTGCGCGCTAAAGCAAAAAACATAAGCTTGCTGCAAAGCACCGGCAAAAGTAGCCTAATGATTATGAATGTGTCAGGAAAAATTCGACATTTATATTTTTTATTAATGTTTTCTGAGTCAGTGTCGGCTGTAAAGATGTTTACAGAACCACAGAACAGCGGATGTGCCTTCAGAGAGAAATGCAACTTTCATATATGGATTACATAATCAGACTGTTGCATATTTGATTTTGATATGAATTGGTTCATTTAAAAGTAGACATTTCAAGCTTTCATTGAACAAATTTCTCATATCTGTGAGGCAAACATCGAAAATATGTGAAATAACATTTGACTAATTGTTAATTTAAGCCATTACACTGCGTTCCAAATTATTATGCAATTGACATATCAGTAAGATTTCAGTACAATAAACATTCAGATTTTAGTTTTTCTAAGAAAATGTTTGTTTGTTTATTTATCCATGTCTTTTTAGATAACTGGTATCAATCTCAGACAAAATAATTTGCCAGATCTATGGAAACCCTACTTAGAGGTTGTTCCACATTATTAAGCAAGTCACAGTTCTCATGCAATATGGGGAGGAAGAAAGATCTTTCTGAAGATGAAAAGCATGAAATGGTCCAATGTTGTGCAAAAGGCATGAAAACAACTAATATTGTGTGAAACTGAATGGAGATTATCGAATTATCTTAAGATTTGTGAGTGATTTAGAGCACAGCAGAACTCGGTCATATAAAGGCTTATTAATGAAAGTTCCTGTCAAAAAAATGTATTGTATTAAAAGGGAAGCTATAAAAAAGCCAGTGTTGAGCAGCAAACAGGTATTTGAAGCTGCTGGTGTCTCTGGAGTCTTGAGAACCTCACCATGCGGGCTGGCAGTTGTGTGTAAAGATGCATTTGAGACAGCACTAACCAAACCTCACAAAGAGAAACATTTACAGTGGGTGTAGAAATACATTTTCAAACAGTTTTATTGCTCTGGTGTTTTTTTTTACAGCATGGGATAGTGCATAGTGCATTGTACAATAGTGCATTGTACAATGCACTATCCTCCTTTTTATACCATAGTTGAAAATGGCCAGTTATGAGCTCCACATATCTTGCAAAAGTCATTTTAATACCCTCCTTCTCACTTCCCAGTATTCCAGCCCAAAACATCACCCACCAGCTTCTTGCTGACGTCGCAGTCTTGTTGGAACGTGGTGGCCATTCACCAACCGTCAAGAAATCCATCCATTTAGACCATCCATTGTAGTACGGCATTAGTCAGTGAATAAAGCTATTTAAAAATGAGTCTTCATTTATTTCTACACCCACTGTAAATGTTTCTCTTTGTGAGGTTTGGTTAGTGGTGTCTAAAATGCATCTTTACGCACAACTGCCAGCCTGCATGGTGAGGTTCTCAAGACTCCAGAGACACCAGCAGCTTCAAATACCTGTTTGCTGCTCAACACTGGCTTTTTTATAGCTGCCCTTTTAATACAATTAATTTTTTTGACAGGAACTTTCATTAATAAGCCTTTATATGACCGAGTTCTGCTGTGCTCTAAATCACTCACAAATCTTATGATAATTCGATAATCTCCATTCAGTTTCACACAATATTAGTTGTTTTCATGCCTTTTGCACAACATTGGATCATTTCATGCTTTTCATCTTCAGATGATCTTTCTTCCTCATATTGCATGAGAACTGTGACTTGCTTAATAATGTGGATCAACCTCTAAGTAGGGTTTCCATAGATCTGGCAAATTATTTTGTCTGAGATTGATACCAGTTATCTAAAAAGACATGGATAAATAAACAAACAAACATTTTCTTAGAAAAACTAAAATCTGAATGTTTATTGAACAGAAATCTTAATGATTTGTCTCTTGCATAATAATTTGGAACGCAGTGTAATTGACTAATCATATTTATTAGTTTTATGTCTTAAATACTGGAGGGAATATACCATTATGATGAGCATTTACATAATTGCTAGCATATATAGCACTCAAGCGCACACATAAAGCTTGCCATAAAGAACCGACAAAAGTAGTTATTATTATTTATTATTATCTTTATTAAGGACACAGGTGCAAACACAAGTTCCATAGATAGAAAAGAAAAACACTGTTAAGAACACTGTAAACAAGTTACAATAAAATTTACATCATATTAATAAAAGAGTACAAGATGTCTTCAGTCTCTGTTTACAAACAGGCAGGAGCGCCAGTGACTCCACAGTTTTGAAGTGAACCTCACTGAGCTCATCTCAGGGCAAACCAGAGTCCGTACAATTACATTCGGGGACTTCACAAGTCGACACATGAATTTATAGTAACAATGGCGCAAAGCAGCGGAAATTGAGCAAACTCCACACTCAACAAACATCTGACTGGCACTACTGTATCTTGATACCTTCAGCAGCAGTCTCATAGAGTCATTATATGCAACTGTTAGTCTCTGCATACTAGATTTATAACTCCGCCACAATTGGGCCGTATACAAGGGAGAGCAGTATGACTGAAATAAAGCAGTTTTGACTTTTACAGAGCACATACCAAATCTCCTGACCAGCATATGTGATTGTCCGTATAATTTGCAACACTGTCTGTGTATGTCTCGGTCATCAGTGAGGTCACTACAGATATAATGCCCAAGGTATTTTACCTCATCTGTGACATTAAGCGTACTGCCACAGAGAGTAAACTCAGGAAAGACTGATTTCATATCACTTTTGGTTCTCGCAATCATAACACAGCTTTTAGAGGCATTATACTTAATGTCATTTTGTAAACCATATTGAGAACAAATATTGAGGAGCTGCTGAAGCCCTGCACTGTATGGGCAAAAAACAACTAAGTCATCATGTAGATGTTGAACAGCAGGGGGGACATTATACCTCATTATACCTCGGACACTGACTCACCCCATTTCACCTGCACACTCTGCTGTGAGTACCAACATATGAGGATTCTAATGAGGTAACCAGGGACACCTCTGTTAAACAATTTCCTAAACAATTTCTCATGATTGATTCTATCAAATGCCTTAGATGCATCTCAAAAGCATGTAAACATTGTAGAGCCCTGACTATGATACTTGTCTAATATTTCCTTTAGTGCATATATGCATGTATCAGTACTATGTTCAAGTTTAAATCCAAACTGATTGGCAGCTGTATATAGATACGTTTCAAGTCTGTCCAGAATGACTCTTTCAAGAACCTTGGAGACAGAGCTGGCCAAGGCTATGGGACGATAGTTATCCTTGCTGTTTAATTTACCAGCTTTGTTTTAAATCACTGGGACAAGACAGACAGACAAGAGTGAAGGTACTTTGGACTGTATGCTTTTTAACCACTAACAAACTCACACAGGAAAATCTGACCCCATTTTAAATCTTGTGACTCAACCGATTTGGCTGATTGTTACAACATGACAATAAAATGGTACGGTTGCCAAGATACAGGCGGTGGGTCAACTTACCCGACTCTCCCTAAGCCACAGCAAAGCAGCAGCTGGCAACTTCTGCAAAACAACAAATAAACATTTTTCTTCTGCTTCTCCCTCCCCACTTTTGTCCCCTCAAACATTTTAGAATATACATACAAGGCAAAAGAAAATGTACCTTTCATGTGCACAACACTTACATTCTCACTAACAATGCCTGGACGCACATGACTAATCTTAAATTACATGAAACAATCACATTAATCCAAGTACGAATTTGATTAATTTCCCCACAAACACTCATATTTTAAATGTATAATTCCCTTTTCTCTAAAAGACTTTAAAAGCGAATGAGTGAAGATACATGACCGACATTAACAGTTCACATCAGTGCAATGCCACAAGAAAACTGAGATCTCACCTGTGACTATATAATTACGTGATCACCTGACGTATCAACCCACCACACACTCCAACGCACCATTCTTAAAGAAGCCATGTTACTACAGTTATACTAGTACCAACTTCTTTTAAAGTTTAAAGTATTATTGTTTATTAAATCTAACATGTAAGCAATATATTTCATCAAGGGAATGCTGAGGAAATTCGGGCATTGATTTAATGGTGGACGGCAAACGAGAACCTTTTTACTGGGAGGCACAACTCCTCCAAATGTGGATGGGAGTGAGCGTTATTGATTTTGAGTGTTTGTATTGCCTGTATGTAATGCCTTGTAATCTTGTATTGCCAGATTTGGGTTGTCTTCTTAATCCATATATTATTGAAGTGCCAGTGTGTCACCCTTTATGGTTTTGTTTTGTCCAGGCACTTTGTGACCAGTTCTGGTTTGGCTATAACTTCTAAACAAGCCAAAAAGAAACAGAATAATCTGAAATACAAATACAAGGTAATGTCCCTGTTTCTCTGCTGTGTTATTTACTGGAAGAACTTTCGTGAGATTCATGTAATGTCTAGCCTGCAATATATGAAATCTAACACTGATGCAGTGGTTCTCACATTAAAGGATTAGTTCACTTTTAAATAAACTTTTCCTGATAATTTACTCACCCCCATGTCATCCAAGATGTCCATGTCTTTCTTTCTTCAGTCGAAAAGAAATGAAAGTTTTTGATGAAAACATTCCTGGATTTTTCTCCATATAGTAGACTTGAATGGGCACCAAACGATTAAAGGTCAAAATTAGTTTCACTGCAGCTTCAAATTGTTCTACACGATCTCAGATGAGAAATAAGGGTCTTATCTAGTGAAACCATCAATCATTTTCTGAAAAAAATTGAAAATTATATAAGTTTTAATCTTAAATGCTCATCTTGAAATAGCTCTCTTCTTCTTCTCCTCTATTTGAATTCCAGCAGTGTAGACACTGCTAAGCGTATTACTGCCCTCCACAGGTCAAAGTTTGAACAAATTTTTATATGCAATATGCTAGTTCAATAGTATATAACAATTAGCCCCGTTTCGACTGACAGGCACGCGATTGGTCCAGCCATCCTCCTGTCAGACTAGCGCGCGCTCTGTGTAAACAGGCTAGCAGATCTCCTCAGAAAGATTCAAGTTCAGTACTGTAGAGTGTAGTGTAGTATACTGTGTGTAAGTTAGTTCTGTTTATTAATAATATTTGAGAAATGTCGCTGTCAAATTTGTCACGACGAGGATGAAAATGTTGAACAGCCTGTGACTGATGTTGGGGAAGTTAATAGAGTAATGTCTAGTTGTGAAGCAGTTAGCGGTGATCGAGATGTCGAGTTAGCCAAAATACGTGCCTTTTGCTGTAAAGGGTGTAAACTCAACGATGGAGAGCTGTGTTTTCTGTCATTTGATGAAGATTTCGTTTACGAGATTACGAGATGTCTATGGCAGGGCTGGGCAAACTCGGTCCTGGAGGGCCACTGTCCTGCAGAGTTTAGCTTAGGGCTGCACGATTAATCGCATGCTATTCTCACGCGCATTTCGTCAGTAAAGCCGGTTCCCTGATTACCGCTAAATCGCCATCACCTGCTTTCAAATGAAGCGGCATTTAATAGACAGAGCCGTAGGTCACTGAAAAGCCACGCAATATCGCGTTCATATCGCAGATGAATCGCCTGCGATAATGAACGCGATATTGCGTGGCTTGTCCGTGAACTACGGCTCCGTCTATTAAAAGGCGCTGCGTTTAAAAACAGGTGATGGCGATTTAGCGGTAATCAGGGAACCGGCTTTACTGACGAAATGCGCGTGAGAATAGCATGCGATTAATCATGCAGCCCTAGTTTAGCTGCAACCCTGATAAAACTCACCTGTGTGTAATCCTGAAGACCTTGATTAGCTGGTTCAGGTGTGTTTGATTAGGATTGGAGCAAAACTCTGCAGGGACAGCGGCCCTCCAGGACCGAGTTTGCCCAGCCCTGGTCTATGGCCTCTCTCACCGAATACGAGAAAGACCTGGTCCTGTTGGGGAAACTAAGTTGCCACTTTCACAATTCCAAGATGACAAGATGCTCAAAGAAGAAAGTGCAGCAAGAGCGTCAGCACCAAAGGACAGATAATTACGTTAATGGCAGGAGAGTCTGTCGTGAGACATTCAAGTTTTTACATTGGTAAGTAAATTTAAAATTTAAGCAGCTCTTAATTCAGAACTAGGGCGAAATGCATTGTTCTACATTTTAGTGACAGTGGGCTGTTCTTGTTTTTATTTTAGCGTAAGCCCAAACAAGTTGACAGCTCTCCTGAAAAACATGGGTTGACCCCCCCCTGTAAAAACATCTGGTGGCCGTCAGAAATCAGATAAGCGCCTGCTCACGGATGATGACATCTGTCCAGGGGCGAATCTAACGGGGTGGCAACTGCCAGTGGCGCCTGCAGCTGTACGGCTGTACCCACTGTGCGTACCATTTTTTTTAAAAATAGGCTCATTTTCCAACTCTCCTAGACTTAAACAGTTGAGTTTTACCATTTTCTAATCCATTCAGCCGATCTCCGGTTCTGGCGGTACCACTTTTAGCATAGCTTAGCATAGTTCATTGAATCTGATTAGACCGTTAGCATGTCGCTTAAAAATGAGCAAAGAGTTTCAATATTTTTCCTATTTAAAACTTGACTCTTCTGTAGTTAAATCGTGTACTAAGACCGATGGAAAATGGAAAGTTGTGATTTTCTAGGCTGATATGGCTAGGAACTATAGTCTCATTCAGGCGTAATAATCAAGGAACTTTGTTGCCGTACCATGGGTGCAGCAGGCACAGATATATATTACGCAGATATGATGATATTATCTCCTTTAGTGATACAAGCTCAGACTCATTCTGAATCTCTTGATGTTTTTCATATAGTGCCTTTACTTGGTGCCTTTATGGATATTAAAATCTTATTTATTTATCAATTTTAAACAGTATATAGATGACTATTTTGTGGTAATGCATTGTTTGTGAACACAATTGTGTAAGTCAGGCAATAAATCTCCAAAAACTAAGCACGGGCGCTTGCTTTGGTGTTGCCACCCCTCATTGACCTCATGCCACCCCTTTGCCACCCTATAAATAATTTCCTAGATCCGCCCCTGCACCAGGTAATACTAATCCCGTGCGAATAGGGCTATAGAATGTATTGACAGTATCGTCAGTTGAGGCTCGTGCAGCCTGTCTAACTCGCTGAGAAATCAACACTATATGCGCAACAGCACACACAAAAGAAACATGAGCAAACATACTGCGAAAAGATAAAAGATAAATATTCTAGATAATATATGCAACAGTGAGCCATTCATTATTGAATGAATCAGCTGTTTGAACGAATTGGTTGAATCAATGATTCACTCATTAAGACAGTGACTTGCCACCATCTACTGGTGGTTTAATTTCATATTTAAAAGTATCATTGCATTTTTCCAACATTTCATATTCATATGTCAACAAAAGTAAAACATTAATCTAATAAGATTATTTATGCATTTGTAATTTAGTAAATGAATTTATGGAACCTCATATCTTCATTAAACAGTCTGAGTAAATACATCTAAATGGCACTTTCGATGCAGCTTCTGTGTTTTCTCTGCAGTGGAAAGATGGAGTTGATACTGATTTCATTTGAATAGTAACAACCATATAGTGTCTTATTATTCTAACTTAATTTCATGTAAATGGTGACATGTACATTTAATCAGGTTAGGAGAATATGGTTCTTCATAAAGTTAAAAACAGCAATCAATTTAAGGCAAATATCACACATATGCTGATTAAAGCAATACCTGACAGAGCACCGATGAGACGATTGCTTCAGAATAAATTACATTTGTGCCAAAGAAAATTAGATTTTTTTTTTTAAATAGAAATTTTGTCATTATTCACTTACCCCCATTGTCGTTCCTAAGCCATAAAAGCTTAGTTTGTGTTCAGAACACAATTTAAGCTATTTTGGATGAAAACTAAGAGTCTTTTGACTGTCCCATTGACTGCCAAGTAAATTACACTGTCAAGGTCCAGAAAAGTATGCAAGACAATTTACTATACAGTCAATGGGACAGTCACAAGCCTCCTGGTTTTCATCCAAAATATCTTAATTTGTGGTCCGAAACGGGTTTAGAACGACATCGGGATGAGTGATTGACAATTTTTTTTATTTTGGGGTGGAGTATGCCTTTAATTGTTGGTTTTGTTTTTTAACTTGGAAATTGTTAGTACATTTTTACAATTACAAAGATAAACATACTTGTGTTTTGTTTTTCCTTGTGTTTTAAATCAGGAGGAAACTGACAGAGATTCTGATGAGGAACAAGATCCAGAATACCTTCCAGACTCCGAATCAGATACAGACGATGACCCTCACCCATCACTATTTGTTGACCCTATAAGACCAGTCAACAGATAAAAAAAATCAACAGATAAATCTTCAGAAGACAAAACTACTGTTTCAACTGGAGGGCAAAATTTCTGCTTTGTTTGCCAAAAGCCAGTTTTCAAAATAGCACAACACTTCAGAACACACATAAAGGAGGAAAGTGAGATTGCAAAGGCTCTTAGACTCCCTGTCAGGTCAAAAACTAGAATGGAATTGCTTGAGAAGCTTAGGAATAGGGGAAACTTCATGCACATGTGGTTTTAAAGAATGGATCTGGTTCACTCAAAGTCAAACGAAAGGCTAAAGGTGACGTTAAAAACTATGAGTACTGTATCCACTGCAAGGGGATGTTTTTACGGGCCGAGTTGTGGAGACACATGAAGAGGTGCTCCTCCGAACATGGGGACTCTGAACATTATGGCAGAAAGCGAGTTATTGGCCTTGCAGCACTGGTAAAATCTGCGTGCTCTAGCACTGAAGATGGCGTGCTTAAAATGTTAAGTTGCATGCATTACGACGAGATTTTAGATGTTGTTCGCAACGACTTTAGCCTGTTATGCTTTGCAGAGTCTCTTTATAATAAACATGGTCATGATGCATCAAAGCATGACTATATACGTCACAAAACCTGCCAACTTGGACGTTTCTTACAGACTTTGCAAATAAAGTCCTCAATCCAAACTCTAGAGGATGCTATAATACCAAGCAACTTTATGAAGGTCATTGAGGCGGTAAAGGAGACAGCAGGATTTGACAAAGACAACAACAGTTACAAAATTCCAAGCCTTGCCTTGAAAATAGGACACTCTCTTTTAAAAGTGAGTGACATTATATGGTGTCATGCTTTAATGGCTGGAAACGAGGACCTCATTAAATCATCAGAAGCATTCCAGAAACTTTACCAGGCCAAATGGTCTTACATTTCACACTGTGCTCTGAGTACAATTAGTGATTTGAAGTACAATAAACCAGATAGTCTACCACTCACTGAAGACATCCAAAAGCTTCACAAACATCTTGACAAAAGGGCAGAATTGCCAACTGCAGAACTAAAGGAGGCAACGGTACAGAACTATTCTAGTCTAGCAAATACAACATTGTCCTCTTCAACAGAAGATGCATGGGAGAGGTGTCAAAGATGAAACACAGAAAACAAATTGGCACTTTTTTTTTTTACTTTTTTTTTCTTTCTTCCCATTTCCCCCTCCTCTACAAAAACCACACTTTACAGTTTCAACTTTACTTTTCAAGTCTTTTAGTCTGAAATGAAAGTAAATGCTGCTAAGAAAAATTCAGCTCAGTTTGTCTCATGGAATTGTAAGGGGCTTAATGGAGCTATTAAACGGGGTAATCTATTATCTCATCTCGGAAGACTGGAGGCTGATATCGTGTTTTTACAAGAAACGCATATAAGGAACCAAGACCATGGCCGATTAAGAGGAAAGTGGGTGGGACAAATCTTTCATTCAAACTTTAACTTTAAGTCTAGAGGTACAGCAATACTCATAAAAAAAAAAAATGTACAATTTACTGCAACAAAAGTTATTTCTGACTCCAATGGGCGTTATGTTATAGAGAAAACTCTATAACACATTAATATTGTTAGTTAATATATACGCCCCTAATATAGATAATGAACAATTTATATCATCCGTTTTAAACATTTTGCCCAACCTAGATACTCATCAATTGATAATGGGGGGGGTGACTTTAACTTTGTATTAGACCCATTCTTGGACAGATCTTCAAGTAGAACAGTACCCCTAGCTAAATCAGCCAAATTGTTACAAATGTTTATGAAAAGCTTTAAAATGATAAATCCATGGAGATTTACCTTCCCGAACCAACGAAAATATTCTTTTTTCTCACCCGTCCATCTATCCTATTCTTTTCACTTTGGCCTGCGGAGGGCAGTATTACGCTTAGCAGTGTCTACACTGCCGGAATTCTAATAGAGAAGAAGAGAGCTAGTTGAAGATGAGCATTTCTGGTTAAAACTTATATAATTTTCCATTTTTTTCAGAAAATGAGCGATGGTTTCACTAGATAAGACCCTTATTTCTCATCTGGGATCGTTTTGAACAATTTGAAGCTGCAGTGAAACTGCACCTTCAACTGTTTGGTGCCCATTGAAGTCCACTATAAGGAGAAAAATCCTGGAATGTTTTCATCAAAAACCTTAATTTCTTTTCGACTGACGAAAGAAAGACATGGATATCTTGGATGACATGGGGGTGAGTAAATTATCAGGAAAAGTTTATTTAAAAGTGGACTAATCCTTTAATGATACAGTGGAAAAGAGCAACTTTAGAATTCTCTAAAGATTCTTTAAGATTATAAATAAATACATACAAATTCACATATAGTCCTGAATAGGGACCCAATTGGATCCCATTAAAATCCTGTAAATTATCCTACAGGATATTTATGTATTGTCTTATAAGACAATTCTCACAGAATCCTATAGGAATCCATTAGGAATCTTTTAGGACAAGACATAAATATCCTATAAGACAGTTCCTTACGGAATCCTATAGGAATGGTTCCAAAATATGATAGAAATTCTAATTGGAATCCTGTACAGATTTCTTATTGGAATCCTTTAGGATTTTTTTGACAAGGGCCATGTCAGGATTAAATTGCCTGCTGCTATATTTGCTTTATATTTATTAAAAAAACATTGATTAAAATTAAGATCCAGTTTTTACCAAACGAAATTCACTTTAAAGAAAGACTTTCTACAAAACAAAACTTAAGTGGTCAAAATCATGTCTGACCCACTCCATGCCTCCCAGTATCTTACTCACATGCTGTTCACTTTTCATAATCAAGTAAATAAATTAAACATAAATATGAAACTAAGTTATCTAGGGGCTACCGACACATATACTGTACAGAGAAATTTCATGAAATTTCAAGCGGATCATGAGTCACGAGTCAGATCAAGAATAATTTAATTTTAGACTTATATTTAATATTGGGGGCATTCAAGTTATTTGACATATTTTATTTATTTATTTATTTAAAGTAACGAAATTGTCACTTTCCCTGATAATTAGTTACTTTTATAATAACTAAGTTAGCTACTAACTCCGTTACTATTTGTGAGAAGTAACTAGTAATAACTAATTACTTTTTTAAAGTAACGTGCCCAACACTGCAAGGAGTGAACGAAATGAAGCGAGGAATTCGGACACTGACGAATCGCGTCAGAGAGCTGTCGCAGAAACTTTGTCACATGTCACATTTATGTAGCTTACTTTAGAAATAGATAACAGTCATAGTGAGTTTGTAATTATACATAGCCTACCTCCTTGTCAGCTTTAGTAGGCTTATTGATGGTAGCTTATATTATTGCAATAAATAGATTTGATTTTCCATAGTTAACCGTGTTCATTAAACTAACCATTCATAAAAATAATAAAAAAACTCAATACAATATTATTAATAAGTGTACACATTATTGTTTGCATTTTTATGTATTGTAGCCTATTAATTTTAATATCTTTTACTCTCGTGTACAAGCAATTTTAAGACAATGATCCTGTGCGCCATCCCCCGACCATTATAATGAGATGAATGCATTAAAGAATCCCTGCTTTCTCATTTATTTAATTCTGACATAATATTCGACCACAGATGTTTTTTGTCACTTGTTGTGACTGGTTTTAATGAGGGGATTTTAAGGCTTCGCGTTAGGGAAAAATAAATTAAGTGTGTAAGGACTGCCATCTCGGCTTATTTATGACTGTTTTGATGTACAGTAAATGGAGTCGAGGAGTCCATTCCATCGACTCCAACAGTGGGAGTCGGGAGTCGGAGTCGACTCCAAAAAACCTGGAATCGAACACCCCTACTGATCTTCCCAGATGTCTTTGCATCTCCCGCGGACATACCGGAGACAGAGCAACCCATCAAAATAAAAGTCCATCAGTGAAAAATATCTATGTTACATGTGAGATATGTTGATATTGAACAAATATGTCTTTATTATAGTTTTCAATCCTGCAGGTCATTAGACATGACATAGAATAACTCCAAGACATGGTGGTGCCTAAAGAAAAGTCTGGATTACAAAGGTTAAGTGATTTCAGCATTTTAACTAAAGGTAACCTTAAAAATGATCCTAGCATAAAATATTTCAAGATTTTTGTAATGGTTTTTATTTGGTAGTTAACATTTACATTTGAACATTAAGGGTTTTATATTGTAATGAATTTAATATTACATTCTGTCTAAGTCTTAGGAGACCATTAAAAACATTACTTGTGCTGTAAGAGAGAGAGAGAGAGCCTTAGTGGAAGCAGAGATGTTATCTGCTAAAGCTTAAACAAAACATAAAGTAATGATATCACAACCAAAACAATCCCAGCTGACTCTTTTAAAACTAATTTATAATGATCAGGCATGCTTTAAAAATGGTTAAGAGACCATGTAAAGAACTAGATAAAACCTGAAAAATGCCAAATTTAAATGTTTTTAGCGTTAATACCAAAAAATCAAACCTTGAAATGAGCAGTTAATAGTCATGTGTGTCTAGTATGAGAGTGTGTGTGTGTGTGTGTGTGTGTACTGTATCATGCTTTTCATTTAGTTTTCTTTGACCTTTTAGTCATTTGCATTTAGACTGCTGTATGTTTGCAGTATGTAAGTACTGTATATACAGACATTCAATACTATATAATATTGAATATAATACTGTACTTGCAGTACATACAGTATACTTTAAATTCACATTACTTGTGATTTCTATACATTTTATGTAATGGCAAAATGTGTTTACTGTGTTAAAATATACTTTTTTTTCTGAAACCTCATGTTCTGGATGTTGTGTTTTCCATTTTTTAATGTAGTGTCTAATGAATGATCTGTAGTGTTTATATTTTGCTTAATGTGTGTATGATCTGAAAGCTTTGTTTGATTTTGCCAGAAGAGTCAGAAGTTTTGTGAAATTAGTTTGAAGATTGGATTTGTGTTTAATGTTTTGAGAAAATGAGTGATGGTTTCAAGAAATGTGTTTTAGCAATTGTGAAATACTGTAAATTAGACCTACACTGTCTTAGTTTTTCTCGTTCTTTTCATTATAAAAATAAAACAAAATGGTAAAAGAATGCTAGATTTCTAACTTTATTTTTTTAATAAAAAATGTATAGGGTCGCTAGTGACCCAAGATTTTAAATTTCTTTTTTTCAGAGCAACAATATTGAGTCTTTGACATCTCAGTAAGGGTAATTCATCTTTATTCCTCAAGGTGGCAATGTCTGATAAACAATTATGACATGATACATCAATCATAGTAATTAGTCTAGCCATAAAACTAAAGAATGTACAAGTAGCAAATCATGACATGGCTCGTCAAGCTTTACTGTAGAGCAGGTACATAAATATATAATACTTGATAGTGGATCTGATAACAAATCTCAAAATGTAGATTAAGAAAAACATCAAAACAATAGTTTTGAATGTATCAAATGGTTTAGAGCCAGATGCTGAATTGCGTTCTGAAGATTACAGCGAGGATGGTGGGGAAGCAGCTGCTCAAAATGAACCCATCCAAATTTCAACAGACAACAAAATATGCTTTATTTTGTGATTGTTATTAAACTATTGTGACAGATTTAAACCACTTGGACAGTTTAGATATATATCTGTGATAAAAAAAAAAAAATACCCTCCGGGTCCTGAATTTGTTATAATGTCCGAAACAGTCATTGTGATGGATCTGCCAAGAGCATTAGCAAATCGCAACCCAAGAATAGTCCATAGCCACAAACAGGGAGCAAAGTGATCTTCAGTTGTCACAATCCTTATCGAATCTTGCATAAGCTAGAAAGGTGATCTCAAGCCTCATTAGACAATAAAATTAGGCATAAATTGTAACCGTAAAAAAGATAAAGAATTTTGGTTAAATCACAGGAAATATTTCCAGGGACATAATTGAGCTTGAGCCTCTCAAACTGACAGAAGACCAAAAACCGCAGCACCTTTCCAGAGTATAATAAGTATAAAAGACATACACTGAATTGATAGAACAGGGGAAACAAAGCCATACAAAGTCTAAAAACAGTAACAACACAAACCCTAGAATGAACATAATACTCTTAACTAAATTTAGAGCCATATATAAATTTTAGTTAATGCAAAAATAATTTGATAAGACAAAAGTCATATTAATCATGACATCACATTTTCCTACATCCCCTCTAATACATCAAAGTTGCCTTTAGAATTCCCATAAAAACTGTGTGAAATGCCGATCTGAAATTTCAGCAGAAACCGTGGTCCCTGTTGCTGGCCTTTCTGAAGTTTTAAGTGTAATTCAATCCTTGGAAGTTTGAAATGTTACTATAAATGTATTGTGTTCTTGTTCTGTTAAGACAAGACAGATTTAAATGTTCTGTGCCATCAGATTGTTTTATGGGATGTACTTAATTTCCAAGTCAAAATTCTATAAGATTAGCAATATGTACATAGATGGTGTACAAACCTAATTTGTTCTTGATAATGTTCTCTGTAAGCAGATTCTTTATGTATTCTACACAATCTACATATTGAACTGTTCATTAGTCAGTTCCTAGGTTTCTGATTGTTTTATGCTGTTGCATGTAAATTTAAGCCATAGTTTGCATGGAAATTATCTGTTTTTGACAATGAATATTAAAGTGAGTGAATATTAAAAATATGTTGTACTGCATTTATGTCATGTCTGAGAACAGTCCATTGACATTACATTTGTTAGTTGTCACTTTGTTTTGCTGAAACCCCAAACATCTGAAAACTAAAATAATTATACCTCTAAAGTGTTTTATTACAACCAGAGAACTTTATTTTTCTCCAAAACGACATAACTGGGATTTATCATTCTTAAATAACATGTAATACATGTACAATGTTTGCCAAAAAGCAAAATATTCTGAGTGGTCTGACAAGATGCAGCTGTGAAAATGCAATGTCAAACAGCTCTATGCACATCTTCTGGTGATGTTAATAGGCTCAGTTAAACAATCTTGGTATGGCCTGTAGTGTTCATTTACAGTATAGTTGAATACATTTGCCAGGTCAGAATAAAGTAAATTAAATTCAGTCTCTGCTCTAATTTTGCCCTCTTCAGACTGGAATGGATCAGTGCCAAATATGGATGGAGCCATCAAACTGTGTCCCACATACCTAGAATATTATGGCTATTCCACACACAAACAAATCGCTGTACTCCAACCCTGCTGATCTCACATGTAAGATTGGACACACAGTATCTTGCCAATCCATCCTCCATATCCAAAGACTCCTGGTCAACCATCTGGATTAGAGCACTCTTGATTGAGAAATTAACCCGCTTGTTTATTTCTGGCCATATTCTCTCAACTGTATGGTTCTGTGGAAAGATAATGATTTTCCACAATATTACTTTAAATTTTACAGTATAAATTGCTTATGTTGTAACAGCATGGTGGTATAAAACGTTCACTTTCCTGTCTTTTGCCACCTTCTGCTACTTATACCAACAAAAATAATTATTAGAGAGATCATTCCTAGTGTTTCCAATATTATTGGCAATATGTACATCTTGCTGTTACACCAAATCAACATTAGCACAGTTGACCCAATGCAGTTCATCTACACAGGTTTGTAAGAGGGAATAGTTTATTAACAGTACGGTCATAAAAAGGTTTCATACAGTGCCCTGCCCTCCATAATTTTTACTTAGTCCTTTTTTCTAACTTTTACTGACCATTTGCTCGTGTTGCGCTCTCTCTGTCCGATGACGTGCTTGATTTTGACTGTTTGATTGACAGGCGATCTAACCAATCATAAAGCCGTATCCATATTTATGTCCGACAAGCATTTAGATCGTCGTGGACTTGAATTTGAAAAATGGTGTGTAGTGTCACAGGCTGCTTGAACTGAGGCGCTACAGCAATCTGTCAAGACACATTGAAGAGCCACTATTGTTTAAATTTCCTTGTCAGTGTCCTCTTTGCTCCAATGTATTTTTCACTATGAGAGAACATGATGCGTGGCGTGAGAGCGCCATGGCTATGCAACAGTAACTAAAAGGGGCGGGCCGGTCGGCCCATCTCGGGACCGGCCCGGCCATTGCCAACTGGGCCGGCCATTTCTTAACATTTATTATTATTAATATTAACCATAGTGAAATCGTCCTAGCAATAAAAAAACGTCCTATTAGCTGTCGGCCTGTAAAAACGATTTATTTATATATATTAAAAATAAAACTGACCAGCCCACATTAAAAAAATGGTCTGGCCCCTCTGGCATTTGCCAGAATTGCCCGATGGCCAATCCGCCCATGATCAGGGTACTTGTCCCTAATCCGCCAGACACAGCAGCTGGGGATGACAAGACGATTGCCCTGACCTAATGCCCCATGTTGCCAGAAGATGTACTGTCGATAGGCAGCATATCTGAATTCCCGATTGTCATCCCCTGGCTCTCTTGACTCACCGATCACCAACACATCATGTCTGCATGAAGCTGTTATCATTTTGTTTTGTGTTGTATATATTGCATATTTTGTCAAGATCCTTGAAAATGCAAACCTCTGTCTGAACCCTTCTTTCATTTTGGAGTGCCTGTATTCTCTCCTCGTCAACTGCATCTCTGGCACCTTTCTTCCTGCCTCTTCTGCCACCTCTATCACTCTTTGTTGTAACTGTAGTTCTTTCTTTTGCTCTTCCTCTCTGGGATCTACCTCCTGGACTATGACCTACATCTCTTCTCCTTCTCCTCTGCCTGCCACTCTTCCTCTACTTTGTCTTCTTCGCCCTCTGGCATTTGACCAGCCCTCACTGGCTTCACTTGACGAGGGCACATTGTTATTGGAATCTGTTTCGGCCTGCAGTGAGAAAGAACACAAGGCTAGGAAGGAAGGCAAGGAAAATGGTAAAAAATAGTAACTCCAGAGTGTGGTTTTGCGGAGTAGTGGGTTTAAGTTTTCGGCATAACGGGCTTATGTTCTTTTTTGTGTGTTTTATGCTTAAGTCACTAAAGCAGTGTAGTTTGAGAAAATGAACCATTAGATTTAAAAGTAAGAAATAAATTATAGTATTTTACACCTCACAATGAATAACAGTCTAAACATTACGGTTTACGACTTGATAACGGTTACAACTGGGCAGCTTAATGTATGCAGCCTCCGAAATGAAACGCAAATACAGAGTTATAAAAATCCATATGAGGTGGTTTATCATTTTGAAAGAATATATTGCAAATGTATACATTAGCTGATCAACTTACAGTGTAAGGCTCGCTGCTTTCCATCATCAGGTACGCTCGTTCCTGCTGGTGTCGTCAATCTGGCAACCTGCGTGTGCTTCAAGAGGGCCGGGTGAAAAAAAAACGCTCCAATATTTTGAATTTGGATTGCAATACCTAGTTCAACCACTGGGTGTCCATCCTACATAAAGGCCCTTTAATGAACTCTCTCTCTCTCTCTGTGTGTGTGTAGAATCAGTAGCAAGGGCTGCCAGAGGCAATGGACATCGCCCAGATAATGGAAGACAAAATCAGTCATGTAAGTAATGTTTAAATGGATAATCTACCTCTTCTCATCATTTATTCCTCCTGTCCCAAATGCATTTCTTTCGTAGTAAACAAACAGATGTTTAGAAATTTTCTGAAATTCTTTAGAAAAACAGTTTAAAAACACAGCTGTATTATTTATATCAACATGAGAAAATACACACTGGTGTGGGAGAGTACATGTGCTTTGAGTGTGAGAAGATTTTTATTTCAGCAAACCAATTAAAACTGCACCAGATAATTCACAATGGAGAAAAACCTTTCAAGTGTTCACACTGTGACAAGAGATTCAGTGATTCATCAAATCTGAAAACACACAAGAGGATCCACACGGGAGAAAAACCTTACAAATGTTCACAGTGTAACAAGAGATTCAGTCTGTCATCAAATCTGAAAACACATGAGAGGATCCACACGGGAGAAAAACCTTACAAATGTTCACAGTGTAACAAGAGATTCAGTCTGTCATCAAATCTGAAACGGCATGAGAAGATCCACAGCAGAGAGAAGCGGCACACGTGTGATCAGTGTGGAAAGAGTTTCTCTTTTAAAAATCAGCTGAAGATACACATGAAGATCCATGCAGTGGAGAAACCACATCACGATAAGTAGTTAATCTTTATGTGCTGAGCAACAAAGTAGTTTCCTTACAGCCATAATATGTGGCAGGACAGTTTGGTGGTTGCTTGGAAAATCTGAATCTTCTCGTGAAACTACAACAGAATGATCAAGTCACTCTTAAAACAGACTGTATGGATTTTTCCCTTAAGGTCATTGTGACAAACTAGTGACTTAAACTTAGTGAACAAACTGCCATGTTTCTTTATATTATTGTCATATACAACATAACAATAAAACAACCTAAAACTGACTATTAACTTGTTGATGCTCATCTTCATTCGTTCCATGATAAATCTCCCACCATTTCCCATCATCATTCCTTCGATCTTCTGCAGTAGTTCTTGTACCTGAATGTCTGATTTACTCTTGATATTGAAACAGTAAAATTGTCCTCCACATTCAGTCAACATCACAATCTTTTAGTTTTAGATGTTCATCACTGCCTGTTCCAGATCCTCCAGTTCATCTCCATGCGTGAACAGAATCATGATGCACTTCTGAACTTCAGGACCAAATAAACACTTCCAAATCCAGGATCTTATCCTTATTTCCCACAGGTTCCTCTAGAGCAGTGGTTCCCAACCACATTCCTAGAGGCCCACCAACACTGCACATTTTGCATGTCTCCTAAATCAAACACACCTGATTAAAGTTATCATCTCATTATTAGTGATTTAAAGATATAAAATGGGTGTGTCAGACAAAGGAGACATGCAAAATGTGAAGTGTTGGTGGAATGTGGTTGGGAACCACTGCTCTAGAGGAATGGTGAGCAGAACTGAGACCTGCTGAACAACCAGAGACCAGCTGCTCTTTATTTCTCCAGATCTACTGGATCCAGATCTGAATAATCACATGCACCTGCTTTTCTCCCATCTGTGTTTTACCATCACACACACAGACTCGTGCTCTTTAAACCTGGTATCTCCCAGTATAGTGTTTTCAGATGAGCTTTTCCCAGAACCATTTCTGTCCAGATCACTGGATTATCTGGATGGGAGTTGGTCTCGGAAATGTCTGAAATAAAAACATAGAATATGGGATTTAAGTTAATGTCATTCTTCTCACTGGAGGTCAAGAGTAAGAAAAGAAAATGTCTATGTTTCACATACAAACAGAAAATATTGTTTTAAATGTGTAAATGAGTCTTAAAGCAGAAGCATGTGAACTTTATATCCACTGGAATAAACAACTGCAATCATTTAAAAAAAACTCTATATTAAGTTACAAGTGATCAATCCAATCAGCCGATCTAAACAATGATCAATCAATATTGGAATTAAATGTTTTAATGTTTGACCTGAGAGCCTGTTTACATTCAAACTGGATTGAGTCTGAATCAGATCTGAATCATTGTTTTATTAGTGAATTAGACATGTTTATCAGATGAAACTTGCCTGCAGTTTCATTCCTCTCTGAAAAACACATTCACACTTACAGAAGATTCACTTCAACACAGTTTGATCTGAATCAGGACAGATTGATGTGTTTTACTGAAGTGTCTCTGTCACCTCTGAACATGCTCTCATGACTGTAATGAAAGAAAAGAAGCATTGAGCATCATTCATAATGTTAATGAACGTTTCATTGATTAACACTGCATGAGTTTGTCTTCACATTAAACTGCAGCTCTAATGATTTATAGTTAACACCAAAGAACATATTCATCTGTTTTAATGTTTAAACAGAAAATATGATTGAGTTGTTTAGAGAGATTGAGTTGATTTACTGCATCTGCAGAATCACAGATGAATCTCATCTGTAAATCTCATGATTCAGATTCACACAATGAGAAGTGATGAAATGATCAGAAGAGAAAGAAATAACAGGATTGTAGGATTTGGACTTTTAAATTTTATCTCTAGGACTGTTGGAAAGGAAACACTAGCCCTGGCGGACCGGTCAGAACCCAGGAGCTCAGTCAACCACAGTTCTATCCTTTGATGACTTTACTGAAGCATTTGTGTGTGGTCTGTAAAAAAAAGTAGTATGCGTATTTGGCGTGCTGTCCGAGGATTTGGCCCAAACCCAGAGTACTCCCCAAAAATTGCAATCCAATGCAGGACAGCAGCCGGAAACATTACTGATGACCCCCAAAAATTGCACTGCGTATAGGCTAATTGTGCTGTTTGGTGGGTTAGTTTGAAGGGCCGGGAAAGTTCTCGTCATATTTGATGAAAACAATGCTGCAGCAGTGAAGGCGATTTTAGACAGGGCTGAGCTCCTGCAGGAGTCGAGGCGACATCACTGCTGCGGCAGTGGAGAGAATAGCCAGAGGAACTGAGCTCCTGCGGGAGCCAAGGCGACATCACTGCTGCGGCAGTGGAGATATTAGCAAGAGGAACTGAGCTCCTGCGGGAGCCGAGGCGACATCACTGCTGCGGCAGTGGAGAGAATATCCAGAGGAACTGAGCTCCTGCGGGAGCCGAGGCGACATCACTGCTGCGGCAATGGAGATATTAGCCAGAGGAACTGAGCTCCTGCGGGAGCCGAGGCGACATCACTGCTGCGGCAATGGAGATATTAGCCAGAGGAACTGAGCTCCTACGGGAGCCGAGGCGACATCACTGCTGCGGCAATGGAGATATTAGCCAGAGGAACTGAGCTCCTACGGGAGCCGAGGCAACATCACTGCTGCGGCAGTGGAGAGAATAGCCAGATGAACTGAGCTCCTGCGGGAGCCGAGGCGACATCACTGCTGCGGCAGTAGAGAGAATATCCAGAGGAACTGAGCTCCTGCGGGAGCCGAGGCGACATCACTGCTGCGGTGGAGATATTAGCCAGAGGAACTGGCTCCTGCGGGAGAGAATATCCAGAGGAACCAGAGGAACTGAGCTCCTGCGGGAGCCGAGGCGACATCACTGGTGCGGCAATGGAGATATTAGCCAGAGGAACTGAGCTCCTGCGGGAGCCGAGGCAACATCACTGCTGCAGCAGTGGAGATATTAGCCAGAGGAACTGAGCTCCTGCGGGAGCCCAAGGTGACATCACTGCTGCGGCAGTGGAGAGAATAGCCAGATGAACTGAGCTCCTGCGGGAGCCGAGGCGACATCACTGCTGCGGCAGTAGAGAGAATATCCAGAGGAACTGAGCTCCTGCGGGAGCCGAGGCGACATCACTGCTGCAGCAGTGGAGATATTAGCCAGAGGAACTGAGCTCCTGCGGGAGCCGAGGCGACATCACTGCTGCGGCACTGGAGAGAATATCCAGAGGAACTGAGCTCCTGCGGGAGCCGAGGCGACATCACTGGTGCGGCAATGGAGATATTAGCCAGAGGAACTGAGCTCCTGCGGGAGCCGAGGCGACATCACTGCTGCAGCAGTGGAGATATTAGCCAGAGGAACTGAGCTCCTGCGGGAGCCCAAGTTGACATCACTGCTGTAGCAGTGGAGAGAATAGCCAGAGGAACTGAGCTCCTGCGGGAGCCCAAGGTGACATCACTGCTGTAGCAGTGGAGAGAATCGCAAGAGGAACTGAGCTCCTGCGGGAGCCGAGGCAATATCACTGCTGCTGCAGTGGAGAAAATAGCCGAGGTGCATCACTGCTGTAGCAGTGGAGAGAATAGCCAGAGGAACTGAGCTCCTGCGGGAGCCGAGGCGACATCACTGCTGCGGCAGTAGAGAGAATAGCCGAGGTGCATCACTGCTGCAGCAATGATAGAAAAAATCCATTTTATTGGAATGATGGTATTAGTTGAGTTGGATATGGTGGCTTGTAGGTATGTGTGAAAGAACGAGCTGGAGCTGAAACTAGCTCATAAGTGTTTGTTGGGAAGCAATTAGATTGGATATAGTTCTTAAAGCTTCAGATGACCAGTGACCAAGTGTTTGAATCTGATGCTGGGAAAGGCCTTTTTGGGTGGCTGTAGTTGCTGCTCCTATGGGGAATGGATTGTAGAGTTCTTGGGGAGGCAGCTTGAAGAATGTAGTTGGGAGGTGTCAAGGAGAGTTTTTAGTGGGTGGTTTATGGAAATATCAGCTCTGAATATTAAGGTACCAGGGTTGGGAATGGGTCCACCTCTGGTGCCAACAGCTTGAATTTCTAAGAGGATCTGATGTTGTTGGCAACGGAGTTTGGTTCCAAGACTGTAGCATTTGGTGGGATGGGCATCAGGTTGTAGTAGACAGGGTGAACAGCGTTTTGTTTGTGGGACAGTGAAGAAAGGCCGGGACCGAGGCTGTTAGCGGAGATGTTAGCTGTTTGCCTCTTGCTCGGGCTGACCCCTGGGAAGGAAAAAGGTGGTTAAAAAAAGAGGGAAGCTGGGGAAAATAGGACGTCTGGGCCTGCGGCGATAGCGAAGGCAGCCTCACACTACGGTCCGTAGTTGAACTGTAGACCAACGACAAAAGAGAGGTAGGGTGAGAGATGGTGGGATGAAATGGCTGAGATGGCTAAGCTAGTAGGAATTCCTGTTTAGAACAGTTTGGACTGTTTAGGAAGGTACATAAATATCCTATTGATTACTTATGCCGTGAAGCCTGGAAATGAACTGTATTCAAGTTAAAGGGTCATGAAACCCCAGAATAATTTTTTTTTTCATGTATAGGCTGCACATTATTGAAAACTCTAAAGGTATTTAGAGTTTTATTTATAACTCATTTTATTTAAAAGTTTTTATTTAAAATTTATTTTTATTTTATTTAAAAGTTAAAATTAGTTATTTTTGCATTTTTCAGAGCGATTTCTATCTTCCGGTTAGAAAAGCAAAGTCGGAGCAACGTCACAAAACCTGACGTCATCGTATACTACCGGCAAGATCCGGAGTCCTGGTTGGCTCCAAGTATGGGCTGGTTGAACATGCTGACGTCAACAGTTTCTAATTTGTGACTGATCAGCAAAATGAGTCACAGTGACAATTTCAAAATTGAGATTTTGGTATCAATGGAAAGATGAGACTAAGCTTTAAAATGATATCCTAGTCAAAGTCATACCTTGAATGGTTTTAAAGATATACCCATTTGAATTATGGTCTCTCCTCTTTTTCATTGAAAACCTGAGAAAATGCTTTTAAAGTTTTTTGCCCGTTTTTTTGTTGATATCTTTCAAGATCCATGCATTTAAAGGGATAAACTATTTATTTTACAGCTTAATTTGACCAAAGACATTTTTATATATGTATAAATGTATTAAACCAGGCTGAAGCTAAATTATTTTAAAGATTTATTTGAATTAACCCTTTAAGACCTGAAGGCTTTTTTAGAGTTCTTTTTTTTTTTTTTTTTTTTTCCTGAGCGAAACACAAAAGTAAAGACTCATAACTCCAAAACTCTAGCAAGGAGAGTCAAAAGGTGTTCATTTGATACAAAACATTCAATACATTTCAAACATTTTCATATAAATTACATTACATTTGGACATTTTCTTGCCAGAAACAGTGATAAAAGCGCATGGAATAACTCAGGACACAATAAGATCGCTAAAAAATTATTTTTTGGTGATGCTCTCCTATATGGAGCTGCATCTGGTTCAAATTTCTGGTGATATTATAAAGAATAGTTTGAAAAATTGTTGTTCATTTTTTCGCAGCCAGGTGGCGCCAACGGGCGGTAAACTCCGGTTTAGAGGTGCTTCTCAGCGCTCGTTAGGAGTTTTTCAAAATGGTTAGATGCATTAAAAAGATGAGATTCTAAGCTTTAAAATGATATCTATTTTGTGTTATTCCACGTTGGAAAACGAACATGGATGGGTCCGGGAACATCGGATACATACTGCATCCCGGAGAGATGAGAGACATGTTTTTAGCCAAGTATGTTAAATCATTTCGTGAGTAATATCTTGTGATCAACGCAATATATTATATTGATTTTGGATTCATTTTAATCTTGAGAATCTGCT
This sequence comes from Megalobrama amblycephala, assembly GCF_018812025.1. Classification (NCBI taxonomy): domain Eukaryota; kingdom Metazoa; phylum Chordata; class Actinopteri; order Cypriniformes; family Xenocyprididae; genus Megalobrama; species Megalobrama amblycephala. Next base: position 351,106 of record NW_025953338.1, on the reverse strand, counting down.
TTAAATATTGATGTGCCATTTTTATGATTGTGCATTTTTCATGAAGTTATGAGCACGTGAAATACATACTTGTATTCAGTTAGCTGCTGTGCTATTTTTGTTGTAAACGCATATTTCTCAGACTCATTAGAGGGTGAAAACAACGCAACAGAAGCATGTTGGAGGCTTGATATGAAAGTTTAAAGTCTTTGGTTTTGTATGCAAAAAGAATTTTTGTGCTACCTATATGGATTCAATTTTTATTGGCTTTTAAAGAGGCTTTTAAACTGGGAGTTTTATTTTATAAGGCGCGCTAGTCTGACCGGAGGATGGCTGGACCGATCGCGTGCCTGTCAGTCGAAACGGGGCTTCCCATTGTTAAAAATCAGCGTTTAGGTCAGTGTGTTTACATTTCTAAGCTTTTTGATCGGTTCTATACAACGTGTAACACCACGTAGAGCAGAGATAATGACTTTTCAGGGGATACTGGGAAACGCTCATAAGTGACGAGAGGAGTTGAGAAGTTCATTTCCAGCTAATTTAGTAAAACCATGTCAAATTTAATAGCCATTTAAATACCTTTACTCAATTATCTGGACTACGAAACTGTGGGAGATTATTTTTGAAAGTCTGTTCTTTGAAATTAGCTTAAAAAAAAATCGATTTTTTCATTGTTTTTCCACATTATCGGCCCATATCTTAAAATAGAACGTTGCGACTTCCGACTTCCGACTCATTTCGCCAGATCGGGTCACATTTATTCATGAGAAAAAGCTCATTCAATCCAATCACTGTGCTGTAGCATAAGACTATAATCGCGGTATTATGCAAGAGGAAGTATCACTTCTCTTGGCTCTGTCTCTTGTCATTCAGAGACATACCGTTGGTGTTCATTTCCTCAGCGCTACAATACAATGTGTTTTCCTGCGACGTGACCAGAGCAGAAGTTTGGGTGCCTGCGGTTTGTGTTGCTGTAATCTACCAGCACAAATGGAAAATATGTTCGCATGAGATTGCATTACAATGGAGAATTCAAATATCACAAAAGCGCTGTTCATCACCTCTGCGTTCGGACATGCAAGCCGTATGTATGTTTCCCTCAGCACAGCAGCACATGAGTGTTGTTTTGTTTTTTGCCCACAATGCAATCAGAACTGAAGTTTGAATACGAACACATGAAAAATACGATTGTTATGCTATACATGCGGAGTGCGCATATGATCGGTTTCAGCGCAGAGCTTCACGTTGTGTTTAACAAACACTAGCCACGTGGCTCATAGCTCATACAGAATAAATTATTCATGTTTAAAGTTTTTATAGACATATTTCACACATTCGCCTGCACCAAACATGAACCAGCACAGTGTATGCACACATATTTCATTAAGTCTTCTTCAAATTAATTGTATGTGCAAACTGGACACTGATACAATGGTGTAGCTGAACGCAATGACACAATTATTCTAATAGACAAAAGACTGATTTTGAGAGTGCAGTGCTCGTAAACGTAATCAAAGTAGCCTATTATTAGCCACATTAAATATTCTTTCGCATTTCTCCATTGTGCTTGGGAGTTTGTTGTCATTTTCTCTGTGCTCATATATTAATATTCATTATTGTGTATAATGAGTGTGTTCTGTGCTTCATTGGTTGTTCAACCCAGCACCTTAACTTTTACAGAAACAGTTAAAAATGTGAATTCCACCAATCAACATTGATCCAGATGGCATAACAGTGGAAATTAATTCAGGGTCAGAAAACGAGAAGAATTTTAACTGTGCTCTTGCAGGGTTCAGTTGATAGAGAGGAAAGTGTGAGCTGTCTGGGACAGAATCTGCGCTGCGGCACGGCTCTGGCTTGCTGAAGGCCTGCTGCGGTGGCCTGATGTTGGAGGAAGGCCTGTTCCTTCACGGGAAGAGGCGGTATTGCCTGAGACTCGAGCTTGGTGCTCGACTGCCTTGTTGTCCATTACTTTATGGCAGTAATGATAATGGGCAGGACTAGGGAAATACACGGAAGGAGATCGCTGATGTTTCAACCGCAGTGACGAGAGTAGGCCTCGGCGTCTTGGCGTGTGGGGACCCGTTTGTTTGGGCTGACGCCCCCCGAGATAACTGTGGGATCGGCGGCAATGTAATTGCTCCTAGTAAGGCCAGAGGATTGTAGCAAATATTCCTTGAGGACGAAAGATTCTTCATTGGATGCAAAAAGAAATTAATTTCGGACATGTTGGGAACTGGCCCTTTGAAGTGGCCAGTTTTGAGCACTTCGGTTTGGAACGACCCTTCAATATGGCGGCCATGATTATTTTCACTCCAAAGAGCCCTTCGGAGGGTGATATCCCGTTTGGAACGCACCGCCTGTGTGCCATGAAAAGGTGACAATGGTGAACCGGTGACCTCAGGTGGGGAGTAGCAGGAAACAGCAGGCGCAGGATACATGACAATATATATGCTTTCACTCATGCTGATTGGGTAAATATACTGCTAACAGCTAGCTAAAGTGATGATTAGCCAGGTTATTTGAATGTTGCTCCTCCCGAATTTTGTCAGTCAAACATTAACACTCTGAGGTCTGAAAATGCGCCGGCGCGTTTTGCATGGTTTTTTTTCACATTGCAGCAAAACAGACTTAAAATACTCTGTCATTTTTTGTCATAGAGACATAAGTAATACATCAATTGAAACCATAGAATATCTCCTTTTATTTGTATACACTCAGAGTAAAAACAAAATGTTGTGCTTTTTGTAAAATAAAGAAAACTAACATGATGCGTGATCTCTCATCTCCCTCTGAACGAAGTCCAATCTGATAGTTCTCAGAAAATGAAGTGTAACTTAGTGAATACTAATCACAAAATATTCATACTTATGTCTAACAAAACGTTGAAATGTCAGGTTTTAAATCGTGCAAGTCAAATCGAAAACAAACATTCTGTGTTTATGTAATCTGTATGAAAAGAGAGCCATGTCAGAAGTCCGTGATTCAGCTCATTACCCACTAATGCGGCCACGCCCACGGAGCCAGCGCTATTCACAGGCAAATTCAGAGACAACACGTGCATTCATCATCTCAATCGTGAATTTATTGCCTTGAAAAGTGTTTTATCTGGATGAAAAAGCCATGGTTAGCGATCTCTGGAAGACATGCAGTAAATTCCTGTTTGTTTTCTTCTATTGATAAGTTTTAGGTGAGTTTTTGTTTCTTTAGCGCCCTCCGGCTGTAGTATGAATTGGTAAACACCATTCATGGAATATCGTCTTCTTCTTAGGTGAATTTGTGGACTAAAAATGCACAGAGCGCCCTCCGGCTGCAGTATGAATTGCAAACACCAGCGTTCATAGAGATAACAATGAATATTAAATAAAAAATAACTCCTCTGTATAGAAAATTGACATAAACATATGAGAATCCTATATTTCTCCAATTGTGCATGCTTTTAAACTAAAAGCCTATATTCAGACTCTTTGCATCACATAAATACATTATATTTTAAAGTATAATATAAAACCATTATTTTATATTGTAATAAAATTTTTCTGTATGTTTCATATACCATGATGAGCTTGAGACATCACAGAAGTTTTTTTTCACAGCCTACCTGACTGAAATGCCTCATTAATATGCAAGTCTTTTCAGGTCATTACTATTCAATTCTTTTGTCTTCACAGGTGAGAATGAGCCATTATTCATGGAGATTCACGCCTCCACGCATACCGTGTTTCTTGGCAAAAAGTGTCTTACAAAAACTAAATCAATATATTGTTATAAATGAAAGAGTAGTCAGCATAATTTTTACATAATTTTGAAGCAAAAACTCTAGTCTACAACCTCCAATACCCAAAAGTCTTGTGAACACAGATTTAATATACTTTTATTGGCCTTATATCAGTGACTTAAGTTTTTTGTTTTTTTCAGTAACCACGCATAAACGTTATTCCTTCAAAAACACAAACATGTACACACATGTTCCTCACATATTATGGTAGCCTAGTTTGTGCTGAATACAGTGTAATGACACTTGTGTCATTAATATGTTTATGAACAACTGAAAAAAGCACAAATGTCAGGGCATGTCAAAACTTCTCCAGGCCCCAAATCAGCCTCAGACTCCAGAGGGTTAAGTGAAATACTATAGCTCCATGATTAACCATTTAACTATAATCTTCAACTCACACTTATACTTGCAATTTACTGCAAACATCTAAAACATGAATAACAATCTCCCTCAACAGAAGACGACATCAGTATAATCAAAGTGATCGTATAATCTGATGTAAATAATTTACAGATGTAAATATACACGTGCACGAACAGATAGTTCATGCACGGTAGTTAAACATGCTTAATGTTTAGTTACAATAACGTCAACACTCAATTAAATGCCAGATTACAAGCTAAACTTTCTCATAACTGTATATCAACAGTAAATAACTCACTTTACAAGATGAACGCACCAGAGACTAGTGAGGGAAGGAAATTGTGCTAGACAAAATGCGGCTAGTTTAACAGTTTTACCACAAATATCGTCTTACAGATGATCCTTGGAAGCCAAAATCGAAATCAAAAATAAAATTAGCTTAATATCACAGGCCTAAAGTGTATGCAGATGTTTGAATGTTTAGTTCTCTCCTGGCTCTCAGCTGGGCGCTGGTGTTGCAATGGAACGTTCTATTGTCGCTTCTTGTCAGTGTATATTCTTTGGTATAAAGCCCTGTTCAGACCACAAGCGACACACAGTGACAAAGCGACAGTGACCGTTGGCGACAGAATGTCATTCTTGATTCAGCCTTTTGAATGAATCGTTTGAATAAACAACTCAATGGCTCACTCATTAAGACAGTCACATGCCACCATCTACTGGCGGTTTAATTTCATGTTTTAAAGTATAAATTTCCCACCAACATTTCTGTTGTAGGCGTGTCCAACGACAGGAGACACGCAACGAAAGTAAGGAAATCTCTATTTTTATGCAAATGAGGAGTGCATTTTGTGAGCGACACAACCAATAGTAGTGAAGGCTCTGGAGCTCACGTCACCGTCTCGAGTGCAGGCAAGACAGACAAGAATAGTTCCGGAACGATTTCACTGTACATGCATGGATATAATAAAACAATGCGTGGAAAAGAAACTGTCGGCAGTCTTGTGAATTTGATTAATACATTTTGTGTTGTTAATTATATGATGTTGTGAGCAGTTTAGCACTGTTACAGTTCATATTACAGTTTCCCTGCATTGTGTTGATTATTAGGGACAAGACAATTGTATAAGGTTTAATGCACTGAGCTCTGTGGTCACAACACTCTACTTTTAATTACTTTAAACCTAATTCCTAGTCAAATTAGAATGATTTCTTATTTTTACCAATGATATTAGAGCGACAGCATTAGGAACGCCCACAAGCGACTTCACAGTACAGAGACTAGTGACATACAGCAAAAAAGTCGCTGGCGGTGAGCTTAAGCTTGAGTGCAGAGGCAATATTCCTCTTGTGTTCGTGAGTTATGCTTTTTAAACAGGGATTGGGGATCTGAATTTTAATCTTTTTATAACTCTGAGAAGAATCTGCTGAAACAGTGTAATGTTAAGTCTATTTACTGTACATTTAGATAAATAGGCATGCAGCGGTGGTTTGTGCGGAAATGGGAGGCTGATATCTAAATTAGTAATGATCAAAACAAAATTTATTACTTGATAATTTATGTTTCATTGACCAACCGAGGGCAGATCTGATGACACACTGAAGTGATAGTGAAAGCTGATTGACCTTAAAGTGTTAGTTCACCCAAAAATGAAAATTCTGTCATTTATTACTCACCCTCATGTCGTTTCACACCCGTAAGACTTTCGTCAATCTTCAGAACACAAATTAAGATATTTTAGTTGAAATCCAATGGCTCTGTGAGGCATTCATAAGCAGCAATGACATTTCCTGAAGCAGTGTTTTGAAATCGGCCGTCACTAAATAAGTCATTATTTAGATTTTTTTGGCGCTCCAAAAATATTCTCGCTGCTTTATATTAATATTGAACCACTGTACTCACATGAACTGATTTAAATATGTTTTTAGTACATTAATGGATCTTGAGAGAGGAAGTGTCATTGCTCCCTATGAAGTTCGCTTTGGCAAGCCGTTTCGAACTTCCAAAAAGAACATGTTTTGGCCTGATTTTGTTCGAAATGACGTCACATCAGTTCGTTCTTCGATTTCGTTTGAAGTATACCGGGATCTTTATGTACCATCACTGCATTTGCCACCGTACCCATCTGAAATAAACATGTTTACTCCAGAGGGAGAAACTGCCACTAAATATTTCAGTGTTGTTGGCATAGTAGTGACTGTATGATGCACTTCTAGGGTCCAGGTTTTTGGCTTTCTGCAAGACAATCAATTACACAGGTTGTGTTTGAAAAGTGTTCTTTAAATGCTTGGGGCAACATCGCTTTGATTGTTTCACGACCACATATCATGCAACCACATAACAAGATCCTAGGTGTGTTCAGACATTTTGTCTGTCCAGATTCCAACAGTCTTGCTGACCTGACCTGATGTTTTAAATTGTCGTGCTAAATCAGCCATGACAAAGTTTTGCCTTAGTCGGTCCACAACCGACATGAATGGTGAAGTAGGGGCAAATACTTGCAGGCGGGATACAAGGGGTTTAAACTCAATGAGTGGAATCCCTGTATACAAGAGAGAGTCTGCATCACTCTTCAAAATACTATCTGCAACGGCCTAATGCTGGCAATGGTGGAGCACTCATTCTGCAGGTGATGGAAGGCCTCTTGAATAGGTGTGGTCCTCTATCTCTACGTCTGACCACTGTGTTTGGGCATCAGAGCACGGCTCCTCATCCCAATCCATCTAGTCAAGCTCATCTGAGAGTACAAATACAGTTCACAATTATTAGGGCATTAGAGACATCATCACTTTATTTTTTTCGGGTGGTCTTTCATAGCCCAACCACAAAGTAGGATGCGGATTTTCCTCTGTACATGTGCTCATTTCATTTCGTCAACAAAAAACTAACAGTGTTTTGGGTGGTCTCTTCAAGTTTAGTTTTTTCAGCCACATTCTTCTGTATTTCTCGTCTGTTGGTAGGCGAAGGAACCTGTACCGTTTGATAAGAACAATCCCTCAAGGTTGAATCAGAAGATTTTTTGTAAAAATGTTTCTGTAACAGCTGCCAAAAAATAGCTATATAGCTCCACTGTGGTTTTTAACAAATTTTCAAAAAAAAAAAAAAAAAAAAAAAAAAAACTTTTCAAAACATCCCTTCTGTTTTTTTTTTTTTTCACAAATCACACCCTGTATATGTGTGTGTGTGTGTGTGTGTATATATATGTATATACTGGTAAACACTGACTTTTAATGTGTTTCAATTCGGACACATGAATGAACTCATACAACCTTTTAAACTTTGTTTGTACCATATTTGTCACTGTTTTAATTTTAATATATAAAAATTATCTGGTAAAATAGTTGGATTTCTGTGCACTTCTGTGATTGTAGACAATGCATGACTTCTATTTTGGAGTGGCGACATGACGTCATAAGACTGCGCCGCGCTCCTGCATCTGTTGTGATTCTGCTGAATAAAGGTTTAAGAATTTAAACTGTTTTAATCGACAGAAACAGTTTTGTAGTTTAATAGTTTTACCAGCGATGTTAAAATAGTTTATTTACTATTTAATGTTGTGATTCTTTATCTAACTGTAATGAAGGATAATTGTGTGAGTAAAACTCATATCCACTGATGAGAAACAGTAAACCTGCGTCTCATTTCTCTCTCTCTATATCATAAATCAGTTTATCATGAACACGAGTTCAGTCTCTGGAGAGTAATGATGGAGAAACTGAACTTTTCATCGTCATCTGAACTTTTCAACTCCGAGTCAATTGAATCAAACACTGTAAGATGATTCAGTGAATCACGACTCGTGCTGCTCAAACAGTGAACATGAACGAGAACAACAAACACTAACAACTAACTGTTTTCATCGAAGTGTAATCATTTAAATATAATATATAATTCATTAAAATACCAAATGTAGATCATAAATGCCTGAAATATGAAGTTTATTAATTTGCATCGTTAGTTTTGAGTGTTTTTGGTCAATACAACCCATTAATGCAGTTTTACACTTAAAATGGCCATAAAAGCCATAAATTGCAGTTGCCGAAAAGTGATTGCAGCATCTATTTATTGAGTAAACTGTTCTTTCTGCCTCAGAATGACTTGATTTCAATCATAGCTGTTATATTTGAAATATTATAGCTCATTCAGTCCTTTTTACCTGTTGAAATACCTTTAAATGGTAAATAAAAGCCATAAATTGCAGTTGCCAAAAAGTGATTACAGCATCTATTTATTGAATAAACTGTTCTTTCTGCCTCAAAATGACTTGATTTCAATCATGGCTGTTATATTTGACAGATTATAGCTCATTCAGTCATTTTTACCTGTTGTAACACCTTTAAATGGCCAATACAAACCATAAATTGCAGTTTTACTCTTGCCGAAAAGTGATTACAGCCTCTATTTATTGAGTAAACTGTTCTTTCTGCCTCAAAATGACTTGATTTCATTCATGGCTGTTATATTTGACAGATTATAGCTCATTCAGTCATTTTTACCTGTTGAAATACCTTTAAATGGTAAATAAAACCCATAAATTGCAGTTGCCGAAAAGTGTTTACAGCATCTACTTATTGACTGAACTGTTCTTTCTGCCTCAAATTGACTTGATTTCAATCATAGCTGTTATATTTGACAGATTATAGCTCATTCAGTCCTTTTTACCTGTTGTAACACCTTTAAATTGTCAATACAACCCATAAAATGCAGTTTTACACTTGCCAAAAAGTGATTACAGCCTCTATTTATTGAGTTAACTGTTCTTTCTGCCTCAAAATGACTTGATTTCAATCATGGCTGTTATATTTGACAGATTATAGCTCATTCAGTCATTTTTACCTGTTGTAATACCTTTAAATGGTAAATAAAAGCCCATAAATTGCAGTTGCCGAAAAGTGATTACAGCATCTATTTATTGAGTAAACTGTTGTTTCTGACTCAAAATGACTTGATTTCAATCATGGCTGTTATATTTGACAGATTATAGCTCATTCAGTCATTTTTACCTGTTGAAATACCTTTAAATGGTAAATAAAACCCATAAATTGCAGTTGCCGAAAAGTGATTACAGCATCTATTTATTGAGTAAACTGTTCTTTCTGCCTCAAAATGACTTGATTTCAATCATGGCTGTTATATTTGACAGATAATAGCTCATTCAGTCCTTTTTACCTGTTGTAATACCTTTAAATGGTAAATAAAACCCATAAAATGCAGTTTTACACTTGCCGAAAAGTGATTGCAGCCTCTATTTATTGAGTAAACTGTTCTTTCTGCCTCAAAATGACTTGATTTCATTCATGGCTGTTATATTTGACAGATTATAGCTCATTCAGTCATTTTTACCTGTTGAAATACCTTTAAATGGTAAATAAAACCCATAAATTGCAGTTGCCGAAAAGTGTTTACAGCATCTACTTATTGACTGAACTGTTCTTTCTGCCTCAAATTGGCTTGATTTCAATCATAGCTGTTATATTTGACAGATTATAGCTCATTCAGTCCTTTTTACCTGTTGTAACACCTTTAAATTGTCAATACAACCCATAAAATGCAGTTTTACACTTGCCAAAAAGTGATTACAGCCTCTATTTATTGAGTAAACTGTTCTTTCTGCCTCAAAATGACTTGATTTCAATCATGGCTGTTATATTTGACAGATTATAGCTCATTCAGTCATTTTTACCTGTTGAAACCTTTAAATGGTAAATAAAACCCATAAATTGCAGTTGCCGAAAAGTGATTACAGCATCTATTTATTGAGTAAACTGTTCTTTCTGCCTCAAAATGACTTGATTTCAATCATGGCTGTTATATTTGACAGATTATAGCTCATTCAGTCCTTTTTACCTGTTGAAATACCTTTAAATGGTAAATAAAACCCATAAATTGCAGCTGCCGAAAAGTGATTACAGCATCTATTTATTGAGTAAACTGTTCTTTCTGCCTCAAAATGACTTGATTTCAATCATGGCTGTTATATTTGACAGATAATAGCTCATTCAGTCCTTTTTACCTGTTGTAATACCTTTAAATGGTAAATAAAACCCATAAAATGCAGTTTTACACTTGCCGAAAAGTGATTGCAGCCTCTATTTATTGAGTAAACTGTTCTTTCTGCCTCAAAATGACGTGATTTCATTCATGGCTGTTATATTTGACAGATTATAGCTCATTCAGTCATTTTTACCTGTTGAACACCATACAGACTTTATCAAAGAATTTGCTGATTTTCTATCAGAGTTAATACTGGCTGCAGATAAACTCCTTGTTGTTGGTGATTTTAATATCCATGTAGATAATGATAAACACTCATTGGGATTTACATTTACAGACATTCTAAACTCTATTGGTGTTAGACAACACGTGTCAGGACCCACTCATTGTCGTAATCATACTTTACATCTAATATTGTCACATGGAATCGATATTAATGCTGTTGAAATTCTGCAGCAGAGTGACGACATCTCAGATCATTATCTAGTCTTGTGTATACTACAGTTAGTCAAGGCGGCTAAACTGCCTCCCTGCCATAAATATGGTAGAACCATTTCTTCTACCACTAAAGATCGCTTTATAAATAATCTTCCTGATCAGTTTCATCGCCTTAGCATACCAGACAGCTTAGAAGACCTCGATGTTGCAACAGAAACTATTGCCTCTGTCTTTTCCAGCACATTAGACTCAGTTGCTCTATTGTGTTTAAAAAAGATTAAGGAAATTAATCCTATGCCATGGTACAATGAGCACACTCGGGCCCTAATGGTAGCAGCCAGAAAAATGGAGCGCAGCTGGAAGAAAACAAAACTAGAAGTATTTCGCATTTCGTGGAGAGAGAGAATGATACGTACAGAAAGGCCTTAAAAACTGCTAGATCTGTCTATTTTTCAAAACGTTTAGAAGAAAATAAACACAACCCCAGGTATTTATTTGATACAGTGGCTAAATTAACAAGAAATAAAGCTTCAACTTCTGATGTTTCCAAAGAGCACAGCAGTAATGACTTTATGAACTTCTTTACTTGCAAGATTGATGATATTAGAGAGAAAAATTATAACCATGCAACCGTCTACTATGGTATTGTGTCAGTCAGTGCATTGTAGTATTCCATAGAAAAAAATCAATTCATTTACTGCTTTAGGAGAGGAAGAATTGTCTAAACTTGTTAAATCATCAAAATCAACATATATGTTAGACCCTATGCCGACTAAGCTATTGAAAGAGATGCTTCCAGAGGTCATAGATCCTCTTCTTAATATCATTAATTCATCTTTACCATTAGGATACGTACCAAAAACTTTTAAGCTGGCTATTATTAAACCTCTTATTAAGAAACCACAACTTGATCCTAGAGAATGTCAATTACAGGCCGATCTCAAATCTCACTTTTCTGTCAAAAAATACTAGGAAAGGCAGTTTCATCACAACTATGTTCCTTTTAGAAATAGCATCTGTGAGGATTTCCAGTCAGGATTTAGACCGTACCATAGTACTGAGACTGCTCTCATTAGTTACTAATGATTTGCTCTTATCATCAGATCGTGGTTGTATCTCTCTATTAGTGTTACTGGATCTTAGTGCTGCATTTGACACTATTTGATCACAACATTCTTTTAAATAGACTTGAAAACTATGTTGGCATTAGTGGAATTGCATTGGCATGGTTCAAATCATACTTATCTGACCGTTATCAGTTTGTAGTAGTAAACGAAGAGAGGTCATATCAATCACAAGTTAAATATGGAGTACCGCAAGGCTCAGTACTAGGACCGTTGCTTTTCACTCTGTACATGCTACCCTTGGGAGATATCATTAGGAAGCATGACGTTAGTTTTCACTGTTACGCTGATGATACTCAGCTCTATATTTCTTCGCGCCCTGACGAAACTTACCAATTCACAAAATTAACGGAATGTATAGCTGATATAAAAAACTGGATGACCAGTAATTTCCTACTACTAAATTCAGAAATTCTAATTTTTGGGCCGAAAACTACTTCACGTAATAACCTAGAATATTGTCTAACACTTGATGGCTGCTCTGTTAAGTCTTCGTCGTCAGCTAGGAACCTGGGTGTGCTCTTTGATACCAATCTTTCATTTGAAGGCCATGTTACTAGCATCTGCAAAACTGCATTCTTCCATCTTAAAAATATATCTAAACTACAACATATGCTCTCAATGAAGAATGCAGAACAGTTAGTTCATGCGTTCATGACCTCGAGGCTAGATTACTGTAACGCTCTACTGGGTGGTTGTTCCTCCCGCTTGATAAATAAACTACAGCTCGTACAAAATGCAGCAGCTAGAGTTCTTACTAGAACTAGGAAGTATGACCATATTAGCCCAGTTGTGTCATCACTGCATTGGCTTCCTGTTAAACAACGTATAGATTTTAAAATCTTGCTAATTACTTACAAAGCACTAAATGGTTTAGCCCCCCAGTACCTGAGCGAGCTCTTAATGCATTATAGTCCTTCAAGTTTATTGCGATCTCAGAATTCAGGCCAGCTGATAATACCTAGAATATCAAAATCAACCGCAGGTGGTAGATCCTTCTCCTATTTGGCACCTAAACTCTGGAACAATCTTCCATTGTTCGGGATGCAGACACACTCTGTCAGTTTAAATCTAGACTAAAAACGCATCTCTTTAACCTGGCATACACATAACACATTATCAATTTATATTTTCAAATCCGTTAAAGGATTATTAGGCTGCATAAATTAGGTCAGCCGGAACCGGGAACACTTCCTATAACACCAGATGTACTCGTTACATCAGAAAAAAAATGGCATAATATTAGTCTTTCTGTTTATCCCAAGGTTTACCGTAGTCAACCGGATCCGGGCCATATCCAGCTGAGACCAAGGACCGGCGCCATGACACGACCACAACGCAGTCCTGAAGTATCATCGGAGATCGAGTCAACTAGATCATCCATTGTGAAGGCCTCATCAACACGACAGCCAGTGCCACAGATCCTCAACAGACCGTCCATCCCGGCGTGATGAATACGATCCTCAACTGGATGGAACTGAAATAAATACTTTGATTGTTGCGATCCTATCAGATTTATGATAGCAACCTGATTCGTAACAAAGCACTGTTCGCCAGAGGAGAACTGGCCCCCCGACTAAGCCTGGTTTCTCCCAAGGTGTTTTTCTCAATTTTAACACCTGTTTGCCACCTGATGTCACCTGTTGGAGTTTGGGTTCCTTGCCGCTGTCGCCTTTGGCTTGCTTAGTTGGGGACACTTGACATTGACTTGACATTTGATATTCAACAGTATTCTTGACATTTATTCAACAGTGCTTTGATCTGCCTGCATTGACACTATTCTTTAAGAGCTGCTGTGCAGCAAAAATAATGTACCAGTTATCACTGTAAAGCTGCTTTGACACAATCTGCATTGTAAAAAGCGCTATATAAATAAAGGTGACTTGACTTGACTACTCTTTTATGATCACTTGAGGTTTCTGACACACTTATTCTCTCGCCTACTGTATAGTAGAGAAGTAGACGGTTTGAGACTCTTTCAGTCAGAGTGTCTCAACTCTCATATTTAATGAATGAATAGTTGTTCTCACTGTCCAATGACAGCGCGTGTTACATTCACAGTGACAGAGGATTGGCTCTTCACACTGAGGTGAAAGCTGATTGGTTGCTCCACGTGTGTCCTGACCAATGGCGTTTTTAACTCGACTGACAAACGGATAAAGAAAAGCAATTGGCCAATGCTTTTAAAAAGAGATTTAAAATGATTTATTAATGTACGTTTAAAACATGAATCAAATAAACAGTTTTAAATGTGTGTATTTATTGATACGTGTAAAAATGTCCATTTGTGTGTGAATGATTAAATTGATGAATTGATTGTTGATGTTATTTTTCAGTGGGTTAGTGGATCTAAATCTGTAAGTGTCACTCCTGCTCCTCATAACGACACCACATGACACAATATACATGAACACTGAGTTCAACATTTATTACAATATTTCAACATTTACTTCATCATGTGATTCTGAGTCATTAACACACATTTATTGTGTCCTGATATTTCAGTGTTAATGTAATGAAGAGACTCTAGAACAGTTTCACTGATGATCCAGACCAAACATTAAACCCAGGATAGAGCGGTTGAGTGAATGTGGTCTGGACTGTGTGGATGAGGATCATTGTGTCTCCAGAGACGCTGTAGAAGGACAGAGTTCCTGCACTGTGATCCACATACACTCCTGTTCTATAGTAATTCTTCTCATTCACTGTTCTGCTGATGATGGACTCTACAGGGAGATCAGTGTGTATCTCATTGTGTCTGAATGAGTAACTGTCAGGAGAGCATCTCAAACTCCAGGACTGATCATTAGATCCAAACAAACACTCATCACCCCGTCCCTTCCTGCTGATGCTCTTATATGACACTGATATACACACAATATCTCCACTCCACTCAATCTCCCAGTAACAGTGTCGATCACTCACACTCTCTCTACACATCACCTGACAATACCCATCAAATCTGTCTGGATGATCAGGATATGACTGTGGTGTGTCAGTGACAGTAATCAGTGTGTTCCTCTCAGACAGACGGAGGAGTTTATTCACTGTGTTCAGATCCGCAGTGATCCGATGGGAATCTGATGGAGATAAAACACATCACAATCAGGAATCATCTTTTAATCTACACTGTAAACATGATTTCTGCTGCTTGTTAAATGAACTTCATTAAAATGAGTTAAAGCACACAATTACTGCACATTCTGTCCTGATTTAATGGAGTAAATCCACTTAAACACGTCAAACTGAAGTTCACTTCATCATTATTGGTGTTGAACGAACTGAAACTGGGCAGTTCCCAGCATGCTTTGCTCTGGTCTGGATCTATCCCAGAATCTGAGGAGTTCATGTAGGATTTGTCTCAGATCTGAACTTGATTTAGGATCTTCTGGTCTCTAGTTGTGAATCTTAAAGCCTCCATCAGTTCGGTGATCGACTCTCAGGTCTGTTACCAAGAGCAGCTGCTGTGAAGAAACGCTCCAGATTATTGTGAATTCTTATAAATTCAGCAGCAGTTGATTTCATGTTGTATTGGTGCCCTCATGTGGGTTGTGAGAGAACTGCAGGCAAAAAGGCAGTTGCAATGTGTACTGCACGCTGTGGGTCGGTAAGCTTATGCTCTGTCCCAATTTAGTTAAATATAATATTCGATTATAATGCCAAATAAGTTGAGTGTTTTATGTTTATGATTTAGTTAGGGTAATATTTTGACCATTTAATTTGACTATTAAGATATATTTTATAAGTTATTTGGCCTTATTTTTGTGAACTCTAGCAAGACCACGGTTAATGTTATTTTATTTTTATTTAGGTCACTTATGCCTGCAGCAAAAGAAACCACTAAAAGGGTGATTTATTTATTTCTGCAGCCTGCAGTAAAAAGAAGTAATAATAATGATGATAATAATAATTCCTTACATTTATATAGCGCAGTAATACACTAAACCAGCATTTGTGTTCATGCATTTATTGTTCTGCCAGAGACTGAGTCTGTCGCAGTGTTCGTACACATCACAGAGCGGAGGAGAAAGACCACCTCCGTCACATTTGTTCACATGCTCCGTGTCTGTTGTGCAGCGCATGTGTGATCGGTCTCTGTAATAATAACTCAAAAGTTTGTGCATCTCTGTGATAGAGATCAAAACAGGTGTGCTTTTAATGAAGTGCTGCAGAAAGACAAGTTTTGATAGAAAAGACAAAGCCTACCCCTGTATTTCATGAGTCTGTCATTATCAGTGTTTTGAGTCAAAGTTTCTCCTTCTCCAGGAAGAACATGAACACACTCAATGAGTTTATCTGCTTGTTTTCTCAGTGACTTACATTGTAGGAAGTCATTCCTGGTCCTGGGATCAGTTCCTGTGGAAATAAACAGACATGAAGAGTGTGATTATAATCAGGAGAAAATGATCCCTGCATCCATCGCTAACACATGCAGAAATCCTCCAACACAGAAGATATTTAAAGAAATGTCTCTCCTCTTTACAGAACCTAAATCCTGACACAACCACTACTGAGGGATTGATATCATTATTGACACACATGTCGCCATATTTGATTTGTCTTCTGTAGACATGAACTGATCACAGATCTGATTAGAGAGGTAATGTAACCGTCTGTGACACAACCCTTAAAATCTGCAAACTGTGAGAAATAACATGGAAATTTACGGTGACTGGGAGCAACCTGGAATTAAGAATGATAAAATAACTGCGGAATTAAGAAATTATTATTGTTTGAATGCTGTCTATATAGTCAACATCGCGCGCAATTGTTACGGTACACAGGAGGCAGACACAGATGTAAACAGGTATTGGTAGTTTATTGACCACAGTAGAGCATGAGATATCAGACAGGTGAGTAAACAGGATGCAGATGATGTTAGACTGGTAGTATGAGGAATAGTTACTGTCCTTTCCGTTGCAGGTAGAGATATGTTGGAGCTTGGAGATCGCTGGAGTAACTTGGAGCTGACTGGAACACACTCACACAGCAGACGAGGCACACAGAGGGAAGGAGACACGCTGGAGACAGGTGAGTATACGAAGAGGAGTCCTTGAGGTAAGCATAACAGGAAGTATATGCGAACGAGACCGGACATGGAGTGCTGTGTGTGTGTGCTCTTTATGATGCTGTTGATGAGTGAGGTGATGAGGTGCAGGTGGCGGTGATCAGTACTCTGGAGATGGCGTGCGTTGTGATTGGGTGATGTTGGAACCTGACGTGTCCGTGACAGCAATGTAATAAGCTATAAATAGCCTATTGCGCGCGATGTTGCCACTATAGCATTCAAATGAAGTTTGTTATTATCAATTTGATAACAAACTTCATTTAATGATAATGAACATTTATCCATCCCATCTCACAGCCTTTTAATCTGATTGTGTCTTTATTATAATAATAATAATAATTATTATTATTATTATTATGCCTATTAAACCTGAATAAAATGATGAACAAAATTAAGTTTTTGTCTAGGCTATATCAGTGAATGGATTAACTTTTTTTTTTTTTTTAAGCTTAAATATTCTTTTAACAACCAATTAATAATAATAAATTATTTGAACTTCATTCAAATGCTGTCACGGGCACGAGGGTCTACAAATGATAACAGACGCTCATTTATCCTATCTTCACGGCTACAATACAGTCATAAAGTCACATTTTATTGGCATGATCTGGCATTTAAAGTATTTACAAAATATAGCTAACAACATAATATAGGCCTACAGAAAGGATACACGAAATGAAGGGGAAAATAAAGCAAATAGGGCTACATAACAATGAAACTTTTAACCAATAATGATAGCCTAATAATAATAATAAATAATGTAAAAATATGAAATAAAAAAATTAACAATCAGTGAATGGATTTAAAAGACTGTTGGATGTGATAAAAATATACTTTACTATACTATATATATACTATATATTTATTGATAAACTTCATTCGAATGCTGCTGTAGGCATCGCACACAACACAATTGGCAACATGTTACTATAATCACTTCTTAATTCCGTGCTTTTTCTTAATTAAAAATAAATATTATTATAATCTTA
This sequence comes from Megalobrama amblycephala, assembly GCF_018812025.1. Taxonomy (NCBI): domain Eukaryota; kingdom Metazoa; phylum Chordata; class Actinopteri; order Cypriniformes; family Xenocyprididae; genus Megalobrama; species Megalobrama amblycephala. The sequence continues at coordinate 333,372 of NW_025953338.1, read as the reverse complement.
TCCATTTCTGATAGTTCCAGGTTGCTATGGTAGCGCAGATTGTTTACACATGTAACTCGTGGCCATGAGAAATAGATGTCGTTCCCTCAACATGACTTTACATCGCGTGGCCACGAGATCGTTTTGTTGAGGTCACAACATCCTTATGTCGTGGCCACGAGATCCACGACTTATTATCACGTTCCCACGAGTTTATATGTCGTGGCCACGACAAAACTAAGTGAACCGAACATGTCCCCTCCTGGTCACCGTAGAAATTGAAGAGAATAATAGTTTTAATCTCAGACCTCCTTGTTAGTCTTTTTCAAAGAGATACCGAGTATGACACATTTATTGATCAGTCAATCATTGATTAGCCTATATTATAATTCTACTGTTTACTATGAACACTTCTGTGAATACATGGAAGCCACAGTTTAGTTCTAATTAAATATGTTTTAAATACTGATATCTTAAATTCTTAAAACACATTGTTATCAGATATTCATTCAGCTCTTGGTATCAGTAGAATCAACAGTATGTAAATGTGTGATATTAACAGTAAATATGGGCTGCAGTCGACTCTGTTAGTGCTGTTAGAAGTGACCAGAGTTTGATGAGTCCATCTCTTCTCTCCTTCAGTTCACCAGGATCAACCGGTTTAGCCCGTTTTACTTTTCCCCTCTTACAATTGCCATGTGATTTCTCAAAATTTAAAGATTTAAAAGGTTGTCATGTTTTTAAAAATCTTTCCAATTTTTCCAACATTCAAGGCAACAATGGCTGGAAAGATATATATGCATTCTGAGCTCTTTCTCTGTGAAATTATGTTTATATTGTGCATCAAAAATGTACTTTCACTTTAATTGAGCGTGAGAAGTGAAGCAAAAATAGACTCGGCACAGAAAACCCTCACTTTGCTGCTCATGTGACGCACCTGCTCCCGGTGTGAATGCATCCATTGGCTAACATGCATGCTAAAAAAACACACTGCTCATGCTTGCAGTATGAAACTGGCGTAATACCAAAGCCACTGGAAGGCAAGCCTGCAACCTTTAGCCAAAAAAGTGTAACAGCTAACGCTAATGCTCCGCCCCCCGTGGTACACAGGGAATGAGACCGGAGGCTGTTTTTTGAATGGATGTCAATGGATGAGAGGGTTAATCATGCTGATTAAACAGCTTTTGTGGGGAAATAGCTAATCATTTAAATAATCCACAGCCTGTTTGCTAATCTTCAGCATGTTTTACACTAAACAATACTTTTGTTGGGAACTATATGTAGATTTTAGCTTGATTAAAATGTATTTTTTTATAGAAGGCAGACTAGGGAATGTTGTGACTGATGTCACTGCCATTACACGATAGGCTGAGAGGTGAGCATGTGATTAAGTTAGCCGTTACGCTTTCTCCAATGGTAAGAGATACAGACCCTCTCATCTCCCTATAATATACAATCTCTGGTAATACTTGGAGTAGGTGCATAAACCTTGCGCACTGTATACATACTTTAGTAAAGCTTATAGACTCGGTAGCTTCTGCGGCACGAACACAAGCATGTGTTCAGATTTATCCATTCTGGGACCCGGTTTAATAAAAATAGTGGCTCCAGGCTCCCAAAACACTGGATCTGTCTGGACGAAACACCGATACAGTACAAAATCTTTACGGATACATCTATATGCATCTCTGTGTGGACGGGCTCTCAGAGAGAAAGCCGTTTTCTCACACAGCGCACCGCTGCTGCTCGTCAGAGACACAGAGAGAGGCGTGTCTGTGCAGGAAAACTGAAGTGTGTTCAGAAAAATCAATTCTTCAGTTTCACTTTTATTCTTTAAACAGATTTCATTTTAACATTAACCTGTTACCTTGCTTGTGTTTCTTCTCCAACTTATCAGCCAGATGGTTTTGGTTCATCTTTCTCAGGATGTCCACCGTGATCTTCACAGCTCTTTCTGGTCCAAAACACCTCATGATCAGGTCCACTGTGTCAAGAGTGTCTGCCTTCTCCAGATCAGTCTTTTTAATACAGTAATGTTTCTCTAAGTGCCATTTAAACCGCTTCAGTTTATCTTTTTCTAGCTCATCCAGAGCATCCAGAAGATTTTCACATAAAACAGACTCCATCATTCTTCACGTCTGCAGGACAAGACACAGAAAGTCATCTGATTTGTGTTAGACAGCTATAATTACTTGAAAAGATCAAATAATTGCCTTATTTGACATGTTTAATTGTCACTTACTGATGCTGAAGGTCTGGAATCGTTTCATTTAAATCTCCATAGGTCAGTATTTTATGAAGCATTTTTACAGGTAAGTAGAGGTTAGCAGAGTCCTTGAGGTAAGCATAACAGGTAGGTATGCGTTAATGAGACCGGACAGTGCCTGAATGCTCTGAAGTGTCTTATATGCTGCGGTGGTGATGAGTGCTAATGAGTGTCAGGTGTGGCTTGTTAATACTCAGGAGGGGGAGTACGTTGTGATTGGGAGAGTGTAGAGCCTGGCGTGTCTGTGACAAATAGTTAAATATTGGCATATATTTGGAAATAACCCTTAAAAAGTAAAAATAAATAAATGGATAGAGGTCACATGGAGACATTATCACAGTTGTTTTGTTCCTTTTAAAATCACTATAATAACTGAAAACCCCCAAATGGCCCAGGGGGGTATTCCAGAAAGCAAGGTTATCTTAACGTCACATATACCCTGAATTCTCGGTTGATTAACCCAAACCTTGCTTACTTGAGGTATGCTGATTCCAAAAACTCATCCAGGAGTAAGTTCAGCCAACGCAGAGTATGTTCCCGGTTAACACACAAGACATTCTCAATTCTCAATCGATGATTCACCATGGAAACAGACCCTAAGAAAACAGCGGTTGCAATCTAGTCTCATAGGAAAGACGTACCTGTTGGAACATTTTAGCGAGTCGTCAAAATACGTGCCAATACGTACATATCACTGCAGTTTCCAACAGAAATGAACTTTTAATTGTTTTCATACACGGTTACGATCACAGGGTCAGATTATGCATTAATAAAGACTCGTTTTCACGTCTCCTTGCACAATATTATGTTATGACTTCAAAACGCTTTTTTACCAAAGTGCACGATTTGTAAACGAATATATTTTGGACTATGCATTGCTTAACCAGCTCCATATGTTTCGCTTTTTTGATGTAACAAAGCTTGCTCGGTAACTCACCTGATCGACTCACTTAAATAGCACATGTGAAGGATGTATTGTTGGAACGCGAGCGAAGTACAAAGCCTATAATTTACATAATAAATAATAGTTTAGCATTCAAATCACGAATATGGAAACATTTGGATTTGTGCCGAAATGGAGAGGTAGGCGACATGTTCTTTTATTTTTCGTTATAGTTCTGTTCTGAATAGGCTACCGTTTATAGGTTCCCTTTCAAAAGGGAACTTCTACTCTGCGCTGACTGCGCTACGGGGAACGTCCTCCGTGACCCGTGCTCGAAATGCCAAAAATCACCACACTCCAATCCTATTGGCCGGCGACAGCCTATCACGTCAAACGGCGCGAACCGTGATGTATATAAAGGGAGCGCCTGGGGAAACAGCCGACATCCTTTTGCCTTTTGCTCGTGCCTTTTTCACTCTGCCAATATGTCTGCTAAATCGTTCAGGAAGTGTGCTGATCCTTGTCCCAGGTTTCTGACACCGGAGGACACACACAACTTGTGCGTTTTCTGTCTGGGCGAGGAGCACGCACGGTCAGTACTCGAGGGTGCTGCCTGTGCTAACTGTGAGCGTTTTCCTATGAAAACGCTCCGTTCTCGTTTGGCCCTCTTCTTGAGGGGAGAGGTGCCACCACCGCTGCCTGGTGGTTCCGGCCCCGCTCGTGCTGAGGCTCAGCGGCGATTGAAATCGTGGGGCTTGCAGGTGGAGCTCGCTGAAGAATTTGAGAGGGGTGTCTGTCTTTCTCAAGCTGAAGCAACTGACGAGGACGCGCTTCTGGCGGATGACGACGATGTTTTATCTTTAACATCCTCGGACCCAGGAGCGAGTGCTCTCTTGGTCCAAAGCCCCGGAGAGCAGAAGATGGCCGAGGTGGGAGAAGCGGGCGAGCCCGCGGCTCCCGCTAGGCCTCCCTGCGCGGCGTTTTTCGGAGTTGCTGGAGGTTATGGAACGCGCCTCGAGCAGACTGCAGCTGCCCTGGGAGCGCGTGAGGAGGGAACCCGCTCGCAGCAGGTTAGACGATCGTTTTCTCTCTACCCATGGCCCGGCAACTCTGGCGAGGGCTCTGCCATCCAAAGCGTTGAAGGTGACGTCACGTTTGAATGGCAGGGCTTACGCCGCTGCAGGTCAGCCTGGTGCGGCGTTGCACACTATGGCGGTGCTTTTGGCGTACCAGGCTGATCTGCTTACGGATCTTGATCAGGGAGGCGAAGACGCGCTAGATCTTGCATCCCGCTCAGATCCAGCTCTGGGCCCAGACAGCCGGGAGATCCCGGGCCGTCTCGAGCCGAGGCTCAGAGGCAGACCCAGAGGGAAAGTGTCGCCACTCGTGCGCCTCCTCCTCCTCGGAGTAAGTCGCAGAGACGGCGAGATGCTAGAAGGAAGAAGCAAGATCTGAGGGAGGTGATCGAGGAGCGGCGCCAGCAGGGCCGGTAATCGATCTCCGCTCTCGCGAGGGCTTTTTCTCGCCCTCGCTCTTCCTTCGCCTCCTGGTAGCGTTTGTGACATTTATATGCTGCGGGCTTTACAGTCGGGCTGATGTTGCGGGCCTATGATGAATATATTCCTGACGGCCCGCCGTCTGGCTTGATAGTGAAAGTGCTTTTGGGCTGATGGGACTTTGGATTTTCCCCTCCGTGTGACGAATCGGGGAGGAATCTGCGTTCTACGAGCCGCAGGAGGTGAGCCAGGTCCATTTTTCATTCTCAATATAGACCTTGCTTTTCCTGTATAGCTTCCCGTGCATATAGTTGTCATCTGTTCATGTTTTTATGGGGTTATTTGGGCAAATAACTGTATGTTACAGGCAGGCCCTTTATGGCCGCTTTGTTGTTTAGCGTTGGTGTAGTTTCTTGGCTGATACTGTGTATAGCTAGAAGTAGCTTTCGCTATTGTCAGTTATGTGTTGGCCGGGTTTTCGGCCACCTAATGCTGTCGCTCGCGCTGCTTTCTCCGTGTGTTTGGGAATTTGTAGCCCGAGTGTAGCTTGGTCTACATACAGTCCTTAGCTAGCAGCTAGGCTAGAACTAGGTTAGGTGTGTGTTTGTTTACACCCCCCTGTCATGACTATCCCCCTGCGGTTGTATAGTTCCTAGTTCTGGCCTCCTTCTGAGGAAGTTGCTGGCCGTTTTTTGCCCATATTTCCCCTTCATATGTTTATGCAGGCGTATTATGTAAGCGTGCTTGTGCTGCCACAGGTTACACCTGTTCTCTATGATAGCAGGCTTTATCCGGCCTCTATATTTGAATACGGTGTTGTTGTTGTACTCCCCGGTTTGGGTTTGTGTTTCACTGAGTGCATCACCTGTTGGATCGCACACTCAGGATGAGTGTTGGGAATTTTGTTTACCCGACTTCTCCCGGTCGTTTGCACCACAGCATCTGGGGTTCATTGCTGTTTGATTGTTGGCTATTTGTTTTTAGCCTCTCTGTATACAGCTTGTTTTGGACACAGCGCTGTTGGTTTACGATGCTCGTTACGCTCACGCTGACCAACATTGCCTGCTGGAATGTGTATGCCTAGGCTCAGGTTGTGTAACTAGTTCCCTTAAATTTGTCATTTTAGGTTATACTGGCCCTTCCTTGTAGCTAGGGCCCTGTCATGACCACGGGCTAGTGCCACATGGTTCTTTAAGTAGCAGGCCTCTCCAGGCCTCTCTTATAGCTTCCTGTTGGCCCAGCTACGCTGGTCGTGTACGGGCATCATTCCATGATTGGGTTAATGCACTAGCTATCGCCGCGCGCTTTAAGATTACAGGCCGCTTTCAGGCATTCCTTTGCTAGCATGTCAGAGTTTAGCTTGGTACTCCTCTCACTGAGAGTAAAAGATGTTTTTTACTAAGTATTTTGTGCATTTATTCCCTTTAGTGATATCACTGCCACAAGCTGATGCCACGTGCCGGCTGGGATTATAGGCCCATGGGGCCTTTCCTTAGCGCATGATGGTGTATGCTGTACTCCTCTTGCTTAAAGAGTAGAAAGGTACTTCACAGAGTGCACTGCTCGTTGGTTTGTGTTGGACAGGCTGTCTCGTGGGCACTTGCAGCTGTTATGTCTTGGTGTTTGCTCCACCTTGATATGCAATAGGGTGTCGCCCTACAGACCATCCTGGGCTACCGCCGTCTGCATTCAGTTCTCTGGTGAACTCTGGTTATGTTGTAGGCCCTTTTTCCCGGCCTCCATGACTATGTGCCCGCTTTACGGTCTGTCTGTTAGGTTGAGCTTTGTACTTCCCTTCGGGGTTGACTGCGTAATTGTGCTTAGCTCCCTAAGCTGGTTTGGTTGTAGACTTCTATGAAGTCTCCCGTTAGACCGGCCCCCAGGCTGGTTTGTGCTCCCCTGGGTCAGGGGTCTTTAGCGCACAGCCTCCTCAGCACCTTGTTAACGGCTGAGTAGATCCTTGGTTGAGTGGTTGTACTCCCCTCATACGAGGGTCCATAGCGTTTAGCTGAGTTCCGCTCTCCAGGATGCCCATCTCTGCGTGTGGGTTTGAGTTGTTTACTGCCTTTCGCAGTCGCTCTTTCCTGCTCTCCTCTCTGGAGTTTGCGCTTGGAGATTCTGTATATCAGACAAGGTTGGCTAGGCCAGATTTAGCTTCGCTGGATCTGGCTAGGCCTCCTTGGTGGCAGCGGGATGGGTTTTCCCCCCGAGTGACTGGCCGAGGTTCCTTTGGTTCCTTGGCCACATTCCCTTAAAGGGACCACCCCCTCTCGGGCTGTTGGTTCCAGATGCTCGAGCAGCCTTGGTAGGCTTTTTTCGGAAGGCCTCTTTTAGGCTCAGCTTGGGCTGTTGGCCGTAGTGAATGCTGTCACTGACAGCCTTGGAGTTCTGCCCCCGGTTTTTCCCTGGAACTGCCGGATGTGTGTCCAGACTTTTGGACTGGCATTCTCCTCTAGCATGGCGGCATGGGTATATCGTTCCCCGTAGCGCAGTCAGCGCAGAGTAGAAGTTCCCTTTCGAAAGGGACCGTCTCAGGTTACATATGTAACCATGGTTCCCTGAGAACAGGGAACGAGACTCTGCGCTTTCATGCCATGCTGCGGGATGCCTGCTACAGTCGCTCAAAGACAAGAAGATGTCGGCTGTTTCCCCAGGCGCTCCCTTTATACGTCATGGTTCACGCCGTTTGACGTGATAGGCTGTCGCCGGCCAATAGGATTGGAGTGTGGTGATTTTTGGCATTTCGAGCACGGGTCACGGAGGACGTTCCCCGTAGCGCAGTCAGCGCAGAGTCTCGTTCCCTGTTCTCAGGGAAGCATGGTTACATATGTAACCTGAGACGATTTGTTGTCTATAGCTATATGTTCTGTTTAAACCGTCTAACCGATAGTATTAATTGGTCCAACTTCTTGGTTAACAGTTAAAGGCTCTCTAAGCGATCCTGGGTGGAGTAACTTCCTGTGGACGTTCAAAGTGTTGTCAAACAAAACAGAGGCTAGCTAGACCCTCCCTCCTTCTCCTCCTCCTGGCCCTCCCCTCCATGCTTCCTGAAACAGTCATGAACGCGCATTTAAAATGTAAGTAGCTTGCGTATTGACGCTGCTTGTCGGTTATTGGCTGGAGCATGTTTATTATGCTAAGTGGTACAGGCTGCACCAGTTTGTTTTTATTGCCATTTTCTGAGCTTGTGGCGACTATAGAGACCGCGTTTTTTTACAGTGTGTTCAGGGGACAGGCAGCTAGCGGATAGTGAGGAGATGTTTGCTGTATGTGACAAAAAATGTTTTGGCCTAAAAACACGTGACTTCGCTTAGAGCAAGTTTAACTAGTCAATTACGAGCATCCCTAAATAAAACTTTCCAATGCGAATGGCGTGCTTTTTCTCTCACGATTCTCTTTCTCTATGAGAGTCTTCTTCTGGCTGTAGCATGTTGTCTCGCTTTTCATGAAGTATTTGCCAGTGTTGTTTTTGTTTTTCCGCACGCTGTTTCGAGCAGCAGAGCAGCCTGCCTTAGCTTGTAAAAAAGTAGCTTTTTACTGTGGTAGTGCTAATAAATGTTTAAACTAACATTGTGATATGTTTATATTAGTGTTTCATATCTATGGCTTTTATTGAACAAGTGTTGATTTGAGAGTCTAAACTGATCAAACGTGCTCAACTCACTGTCGGCTGCTGTGGTTGTCATTATAAGAAACAAACTTCAATTTAATAAACAAAGAAGTCCTCCAAACATTTTTCTAAATTAACTTAATAAAGAAATGAAAAGGATTACAACTACTTTGCAAATAAAAACAAAACTGAACATTTTAATGGCTGCAACAAAGGCTGCGTTATGGAGAGGATTAAAAAAAAAAAAAAAAACGAGCTCCAGTCGGGCTCGGGCCAAAAATTCTGACAAGCTGACGGACACAGGCCGGGCTAGGGCCTGAGGGTCTCGGGCCAGGGCCGGGCTAGGGCCAAGATTTGTGGCCCGTGCAGGGCTCTAATACAGTATTGACACAAATACTTCAGCTACAGTCATATTTGCATTATATCTCAGTTAATACCTGTTCAAATAACTTCAGAAAAGTCTGCACATTTTCACACGTTTTAGTGAATAAAATAACTGATTTATGATCCATAATAATTCAACAGTAGTTACAGTAAATATATTTAATGAAGTGAGATGATGAATGTCATATTTGATGATGATCATATACAGAATGATCATATTTCACACGCAGCAGATGATTCATACAGCATTCAGACATTTCACACATTCATCATCAATTCATATCTGACTTATGATTGGAGCACAAACACTAGAGGAACATCACATGACTGATGACAGTCACATGTTCTTCATCAATTTAATGTGTCATGATATTTCAGTATTAATGTAATGAAGAGACTCTATAACATTGACTCTATAACATTGATTTATCATCAGCTCAAAGCATTATGGGTAGAGTCTCTCTGTCACTGATTCATCATCAGCTCAAAGCATTATGGGTAGAGTCTCTCTGTTCTGATTCATCATCAGCTCAAAGCATTATGGGTAGAGTCTCTGTTCTGATTCATCATCAGCTCAAAGCATTATGGGTAGAGTCTCTCTGTTCTGATTCATCATCAGCTCAAAGCATTATGGGTAGAGTCTCTCTGTTCTGATTCATCATCAGCTCAAAGCATTACGGGTAGAGTCTCTCTGTTCTGCTTCATCCTCAGCTCAAAGCATTATGGGTAGAGTCTCTGTTCTGATTCATCATCAGCTCAAAGCATTATGGGTAGAGTCTCTGTTCTGATTCATCATCAGCTCAAAGCATTATGGGTAGAGTCTCTGTTCTGATTCATCATCAGCTCAAAGCATTATGGGTAGAGTCTCTGTTCTGATTCATCATCAGCTCAAAGCATTATGGGTAGAGTCTCTCTGTTCTGATTCATCTTCAGCTCAAAGCATTATGGGTAGAGTCTCTGTTCTGATTCATCATCAGCTCAAAGCATTATGGGTAGAGTCTCTCTGTTCTGATTCATCAACACAGTTTCACTGATGATGAGTCAGTAATCCTAAACCCAGGATAGAGCGGTTGAGTGAATGTGGTCTGGACTGTGTGGATGAGGATCATTGTGTCTCCAGAGACGCTGTAGAAGGACAGAGTTCCTGCACTGTGATCCACATACACTCCTGTTCTATAGTAATTCACATACTTTTCTGTTCTACTGATGATGATGGGCTTTACAGGGAGTTCAGTCCGTATCTTATTGTGTATGAATGAGTAACCAAAGACAGTAGAGCAGTTTAAACTCCAGGACTGATCATTATATCCAAACATCAACTCATGACCATCTCCCTTCCTGCTGATGCTCTTATATGACACTGATATAGACACACCATCTGTTATTAACATACTCCCACTCCACTCAATCTCCCAGTAACAGCGTCGATCACTCACACTCTCTCTACACAACACCTGAGGATTCAACAGACCATCAAATCTGTCTGGATGATCAGGATACGACTTTGATGGGCCAGTGACAGTAATCAGTGTGTTCCTCTCAGACAGACGGAAGGATTTATTCACTGTGTTCAGATCCAGAGTGATCCAATGGGAATCTGATGGAGATAAAACACATCACAGTCAGGAATCATCAATCTGTCCATCTTTTAATCTTCACTGTAAACATGATTTCTGCTGCTTGTTAAATGAACTTCATTAAAATGAGTTAAAGCACACAATTACTGCACATTCTGTCCTGATTTAATGGAGTAAATCCACTTAAACACGTCAAACTGAAGTTGACTTCATCATTATTGGTGTTGAACGAACTGAAACTGGGCAGTTCCCAGCATGCTTTGCTCTGGTCTGGATCTATTCCAGAATCTGAGGAGTTCATGTAGGATTTGTCTCAGATCTGAACTTGATTTAGGATCTTCTGGTCTCTCACAGAATCTCATGTGTAGTTGTGAATCTTAAAGCCTCCATCAGTTCGGTGATCGACTCTCAGGTCTGTTACCAAGAGCAGCTGCTGTGAAGAAACGCTCCAGATTCAAATGGAGGATCAAAACAGCTGTGCTTTAATGAAGTTTGATCAAAGCCTGGCACTGTATTTCACGAGTCTGTCCGCATAACATTATTGAATCAATTATTGCATTGGTGGGAACGAACTAATGCCGTCCAAATTGACTGATCGACTGTCTCTTTCCTGTTCACGCACTTAGAGGAACTGAATCACATTTTTTAGCATTATCTCTGAGCGGCGGGGCACAACCTAACGCTTTTTGACTTTCTCAGTTTGTGTAAATCTACTGAGGGTTCAGGGAATTTATTTTGTTCCACATTAATTTCACACATGTCTGGTACAAATATGTGGCTTTGTTTCATTAATACGGTGTATACTTTCTTCTTTATTTACTCCAAAAGTAGGGAAGTGAAATGTGACAACATGCCCCATAGGCGGGGCACATTATAACATGACCATATGACAGCTAAATCTGATTTAATTAAAAAATATACATGACAAACTAAAATATTGTCATTAAAAGACAATTATTTTTTTCATATAAAATAAATGCCTTTTTTTTTAGAACTTCAAATGTAAATAATTGTGTGTTTGACAGTGAACACTCTCACAGAAGACGAGATAAATAGACGAGCCAGTACAAATGCTGTAAATGTCTTGAAATAATGTTTTCTGGATGTTCAGGTTCTTCCTCTGAGTCTTTATTCATCTTTTTCCATGGTTTCTCAACAGAAATTCATAAAAGTTGATTATGCCAGTTGTATCGTAACTGTATAGAATAGCGGGACACATTGTAATGCAGAACAAACCCTATCTGTATTATAAAACTGGTTAGTGTCTTCTGATAGTTACTGAAGTATCAAATAAGGACTTGGAGACTGTTATGCATGCCTTTATTTCCACGCAGTTAGATTATTGCAATGCTCTTTATTTGGGCATAAGTGAATCCCTGGTTGCTCGTCTCCAATTTGTTCAAAATGCTGCAGCGAGAATTTTATCAAACACTAAAAAACGGGATCATATAACACCTGTACTGATATCCCTTCACTGGCTACCTGTAAAATATAGAATACAATACAAGGTGTTAATGTTTGTCTATAAGGCACTGCATGATCAGGCACCTGGGTATGTAAAAGACTTGATAATTCCCAACCAGTCTCTGAGAATATGCTTTTAATCGTCCCTCGGGCTCGATTGAGGCGTAGTGGAGACCGCGCCTTTTCTGTTGCGGCTCCTGCACTCTGGAATGTGCTCCTGTTTTCTATTAAATCCTCATCAAGCATAGACATTTTTAAAAAGAACTTGAAGACTTTTTTATTTCATCAAGCTTTTGGAGTTTGATTAGGCCAACTGTGAGTAATTGATTGCATGTTTTTCTTGGTGCTCTTTTTATGCTTGTATTAATTTTATAACTTATCCACTATTTATGGACAGCACTTTGGCCCATTTTTATGGTTTTGTAAGTGCTTTAAAAATAAAAATTGAGTTGAGTTGAAGCATTAAAGAACGAACAGATTAGAGATTAAAATAATATCAGATTTGTCTCATTTTACATAAACACAAAAAATATAGATGAAAAATTAACTTAAGTAATAAATTAACTTTTGCTATTGTTAAATAAATGTTCAGTGATATCTTCCAAAGATTTCTGAATTTTGGTGCATTTTTTTCTCTGTATTTTGTCTATATGGCTACTAGTAAATAAGTTTGTTCATGCTAGCGTGTTGAAGTTTTTAAACCACGTGTGTTACAACTAACCCCGCATTACATGATTAACGAACAACAAAGTGTAGCATATGCACACGTATCAGGACAGTCAATAAAATCTGGAATCTTCAGGATGCTTCTCGCATGCTGGACTGTGTTGTAAGCTGACCCCGGCTCCGGCCGGTCTAGAGAAAAACAAACACTCTGACACCTTTGTTACCCTCCGAAGTAAAACAGAAAATGTCTCGGTTACGTATGTAACCCTCGTTCCCTGAAGGAGGGAACGGAGACGTACGTCAGTAGTGATCGACGAATTGGGATATCGCTAGAGAGCCCTATCAGCTTCGAGTGAACTAAAACAAGCCAATGGAATTGGCGTGCGATATTTGCATAATGCGCACCGCCTCCGACAGGTGTATATAAATAGGAAGCAGATGCAATCGCACTCTGTTTTTCGCTGACGAGACAACTGGTGTCCGCACAACAGCGAGGGTACAGAAACTGTGGCGACGGGACGTACGTCTCCGTTCCCTCCTTCAGGGAACGAGGGTTACATACGTAACCGAGACGTTCCCTTTCAGTCGGTCACGTTCGACGTACGTCAGTAGTGACCGACGAATTGGGATCCCAAATAAAGCGCCACAGTTACGAAACCCCTTCCAGTGCCCAGTGCAAGCCTTAGCCACCCGTCGCACCAATTGGGACGGTGAAGGGGGCGAGCTTACGCCGAGAGAGTCTACTGCTGTTCCGACATACCCACTAAGTAAACTAGACTACACTGGGGAAGCGAACCCGTAGGGGACGCTGCGGAGGCCACTACCTACCCAATGGGGGAGGAGTTTACGTGGAGAATACACATATGGACTGGCCCGGGGGCAGTACGCATATGGAGTCCCTGGGATGGCTCCACCTGGGTAGGGGGAGACTCATCTGACAGGTGACAGCAGAGCTGGCTCTGCTAAGGGAAAGACACAGACTCGCCGTAGGGAGTTTTAAACCGTGGACAATTACACATATGGGACCGCTCACGTAGAGGAGTCACGACATATGGAACCCAGCCAACAGACAACGTCAGGGACGGATGTTGGCCTGGCATCAGACACTCCGCAATGTCCGAGCCGAAGGGGGAGGCGGAGGAACTCGACAGGGTTCGCCAAGTGGGGAACACGACTGGAGTCAATAGATGCACGTATCCGGCCCAGGGGGCGGGAATGGCATTGCAAGCCGACACTTAGAGCGGGTTCAACGCGTCTACCGGCTAGTGGAAGCGAGTACACGGGAAGATACCGGCTCTACACGTAGGCTATAGAATCTAGCGAACGTGTTAGGTGTCGCCCAGCCCGCAGCTCTACAGATATCTGTCAGCGAGGCGCCATGAGCCAACGCCCAGGAAGAGGCCACTCCTCTGGTGGAGTGGGCTCTCAACCCAAGCGGACAAGGCACGCCTTGGGAATCGTACGCCAAGGCGATGGCATCCACTATCCAGTGGGCCATCCTCTGCTTGGAGACAGCCTTTCCCTTCTGCCGGCCTCCGTAACAGACGAAGAGCTGATCTGATGTCCTGAAGCTACGCGTTCTGTCCACGTACACACGCAGAGCGCGGACGGGACAGAGCAAAGCTAGGGCTGGGTCTGCCTCCTCCGAGGGCAGCGCTTGCAGGTTCACTACCTGATCTCAGAAGGGAGTGGTAGGAACCTTGGGCACATATCCGGGCCGGGGTCTCAGGATGACGTGAGAGTCACCGGGCCCGAATTCTAGGCACGATTCGTCGACCGAAAATGCGTGCAGATCCCCTACCCTCTTAAGCGAAGCCAGTGCAACCAGGAGGACGGTCTAGAGAGACAGTACTTTTAACTTGACTGACTGCAGAGGCTCGAAGGGATGACGCCGGAGAGATGTAAGAACCAGGGTCAGATCCCAAGAGGGTATGGAGGAAGGGCGAGAAGGATTCAGTCTCCTCGCCCCCCTCAGGAACCTGACGATCAGATCGTGTTTCCCCAGGGACTTACCCTCAACTGCATGGTGATGTGCAGCGATAGCGGCGACATACACCTTGAGGGTGGAGGGAGACAGCCTTCGCTCCAAGCCCTCTTGCAGGAAGGAAAGCACAGATCTGACCGAGCATGATCGGGGGTCCTCTCGGCGAGAGGAGCACCATTCAACGAACAGGTTCCACTTCAGCGCATAGAGGCTCCTCGTGGAAGGAGCTCTAGCGGAAGTGATGGTGTCTACGACCGCTTGCGGGAGATCACTCAGAACCTCCGCATCCCGTCCAGGGACCACACGTGGAGGAATCGGCCAAGGAGGGGCTGTCGTGAGGAGCATGAGGTCCAAAAACCAGGTCCGAGTGGGCCAATACGGAGCCACTAACAAGACCTGCTCCTCGTCCTCCCTGACCTTGCACAGGAGCTGTGCGAGAAGGCTCACTGGGGGAAACGCATATTTGCGTCAGGGAATAGAACCACTGGCAGTAGGCAGTTTCTGGGGAGGCAAACAGGTCTACCTGGGCCTCGCCGAAGTGCTGCCAGATCAGCTGGACCACCTGGGGATGGAGCCGCCACTCACCTGCAAGTGGAGGCTGCCGTGACAGCTTGTCGGCTGCACGGTTGAGCATACCTGGGACATGAATGGCACGAAGCGACCTCAGATGCTTCTGACTCCATAACGAGATGGCGGGCGAGTTGCGACATGCGACGGGAGCTTAGACCACCTTGATGGTTGATGTACGCAACGGCCGCAGTGCTGTCCGAGCGGACCAGTACGTGCTTGTCTGACAGCAGCTTCTTGAAGCGGCCCAGTGCAAGACGTACTGCTAGCAACTCCAGGCAATTGATATGCCAATGCAGTTGAGGCCCTGTCCACAGACCCGACGCTGAATGCCCGTTGTACGTGGCCCCCCATCCGGTGGCAGAGGCATCTGTGGAGACCACAGCGTGCCTGGACACCTGTTAAAGGGGCACTCCTGCCTGCAGGAACGAGGGGTCCGACCACCGGATGAGGGTGCGACGGCAGCTCGGTGTCACGGGGACACGGAGCGTACCGCGCTGCCACGCCCATCTCGGGACCCGGCCGCGGAGCCAGTGTTGAAGCGGCCTCATATGGAGCAATCCGAGCGGCGTGACCGCGGCTGCAGATGCCATATGACCCAGGAGCCTCTGAAAAAGTTTCAGTGGGGCCGCTGTCCTGCGCTTGAGCGTACTCAGGCAGATCAACACCGACTGGACGCGCTCCTCGGTGAGGTGCGCAGTCCGGGCGACCGAGTCTAGCTCGAGACCGAGATAAGAGATCCTCTGCCCGGGGGTGAGTTTGCTCTTGTCCCAGTTGACCCGAAGACCCAACCGGCTGAGGTGAGCTAGAACCATGTCCCTGTGTTCGCACAACTGCTCTCGCGACCTGGCCAGGATCAACCAGTCGTCGAGATAGTTGAGAATACGAACGCCTTGTTTCTTGAGGGGAACAATGGCCGCCTCCGCAACCTTCGTGAAGATGCGGGGTGACAGGGCCAGCCCGAAGGGTAGGACTTTGTACTGATATGCTCGACCCTCGAACGCAAACCGTAGGAAGGGTCTGAGGCGAGGCAGAATCGAGACATGAAAGTACGCGTCCTTCAGGTCGATCGCTCCAAACCAATCCTGGGGACGGACGCATTCGAAAATGCGCTTCTGCGTGAGCATCTTGAACGGCAACTTGTGAAGGTACCGGCTCAGGACGCGCAGATCCAGGATCGGCCGTAGCCCACCGCCCTTTTTGGTACAATGAAGTAGGGGCTGTAAAACCCCGACTTCATATCGGCTGGAGGGACCGGCTCGATTGCATCCTTCGCCAGGAGGACAGCAATCTCCGCCCAGAGAACAGGTGCATTGTCCAGTGACACCTGAGTGTAGTGGACACCCCTGAAAACCGGGGGACGCCGGGCGAACTGAATCGCATAGCCGAGTCTGATGGTACGAATGAGCCAGCTGGACGGGCTGGGGAGCTATCCACGCTTCCAGACACCGAGCCAGCGGGACCAAAAGCACCACAGACGCACCGGGGGTGGGGCAGCGAGGCAGAGTACGGGGACCTGACTCGGACGGCATGGGAGCAGCCCGGAGTGTGGTCAGACTCTGCGAGGCAGCAGTGCGTATGGGAGACGGCACATGGGGTGCGGCCTGAACCACCACACTGGAACCTGGATGGTGAAGTGAGAGAGGGCTGAGAGCGGCAAGGCGGGGCCTTGCACACTACCAGCCACACCCTCTTGGGACCTGGAGGATCAGATAACAGTTCTATTCGTGGGTACCGCTGGACTCCGGAGAGCCAGCGGCGGAACAGACCAGAATTCTCCACCCGGCCCTCCTCCGGGGAAAGAACTGTTTACTTCAGCTTCAGGTCGCCATATCCCCAGGACTGCCTCCCGCTAACCAACTGGGTTGGCTGCGGGGCGAGCGGGCTGGGTTTTAGGCCAGCTTGTGAGATGAGTGCGTCGAGAAAGTGTACTTTGACAACGACACATCCCAGCAAGACTAGCCAGGGGTGTTTCCGGACCACCACAGTGGACACTGTCTGGCCAGGGGCCTGCGCTATGACCTGGATCATGCGTAGCTCAACCCTGACTCAAAACTACCCACATGCAATGAGTGCTTTGGCGTACCACGGACTTGCCAGGGGCCAAGACCCATGCAGGGCAGAGGTGGTGTGCCCGTAGCACTGCCACCCCACCCTAAAGGGTAGTGAGAGAGAAAAAACTTGTAATGCAGATTATGGCCCCTTTGGCGTACCATATTTGACACCAAAGAGGCTACAAACTGCCAAGTTTTTCCATGCACGTCCGGGCTAAAGACAGGGGCGGGGCAAGGCGAGTACGTGTCGCACAACGCCCCCAGGGGCCCGGGAAAGAATGGTTGTCAAGTCTGAATCTGATTCAGCATGAGCACATCACAACTGTGGGACGCTCAGCATCATCTTCATGTTCAGAGCCCAACAATACTCTCTCCAATGTAGCAGTCGACATCTGATCCTCTGCTGGAGCCCAGACTAAGACGCTAGGTCCCTCATGAGAAGGACCAGCAATCCAAGCAGAAGCTACCAGCCATGTTGGACAGTGAACATGGCCGTCCAACTGGCAACTCTCAATTATTTTAGACCAATAGAGGGTAATGTGGGGACAGTTCCAAAATGTGTGTGACAATGTAGCAGGGGCATAGCCACAACGTTCACAAGAGGCGTCCACTCCCGGAAACATCCTGGACAGTCTTTGTTTGGAAAGGTGCAATCGGTGTAGGATTTTAAACTGCAGCAGACCGTGTCTGATACAAACTGAAGAGGAGTGGACCCGCTCTTGAGCTTCAATCCATTGGTCGTCTGTGATGTTTATTCCCAAGTCTTCACTCCAAGCATCCTTTATGTGGTCAAGTGTAGTTGTACAATCTACCTGTGAAAGGTAATTATATATTCTAGAAATAGATCCTTTTTTGAGTGGGTTGTTCAACAATACATTGTTCATAGGACATATTTCAGGCTGGCTGGGAAAAGAGGGAAATGTTACTTTAGTAAAGTTGCGAATTTGCAAGTATTTAAAAAAGTCCTTGTTATCAATATTAAATTTATGTATTAATTGTTCAAATGTTGGAAATATTTTGTCAATGAAAAGGTCTATAATTGTGTGCACTCCTTTAAGGTCCCATTGTTGAAATGTTTGACCTGAGAACAGCTTATGTGCTTGATTACCAGTTATTGGTGTAAGGACTGAACATTGATTCCACTGAAAATGTCTTCTAATCTGAGACCAAATTTTTAGTGAGTGAGACACAACAGGGTTTTGAGCCTTAAATTTAGAAATTTAGAAATGTATCAATGATCTCAGTGTATTAGGAGAAAAAGCTTGATTTTCCATCTGTTCCCAATCAGGTTTGAGAGATCCATTCCAAAATGACATACATCGAATATTGCAGGACCAATAATAGAGCCGGAAGCTGGGCAGTCCCATTCCTCCTATGGGTTTGGGTCTTTGTAAAAAAGATTTTTTAATTCTAGGTGTCTTTTTATTCCAAATAAAGGACGCAACTAAAGAATCTATTTTGGTAAAAAATTTCTTATTAATCAAAATTGGAACACACTGAAATAAAAATAAATATTTCGGTAAGACATTCATTCTGATAATATTAATTCGGCCAGCAAGAGAGATCGGGAGATTACACCACCTCTCGATCTGTTGCTCCATTTGTTTATATAGGTTCACAAAGTTTTTGCTGAAGAGGCCAGATATTTCCTGTGTGATATTTATTCAGAGATATTTAAAACAGTCTGAAACAGCAAAGGGAAAAGGGGTGAGCGTATGTACTTGATCTTTTGCCTTAGAGCTGATCGGAAATAATATGCTTTTTGACAGGTTAATTTTATATCCTGATACTTTCCCGAAGTCAGATAGCATGGTCATAATTTTTGGTAAAGACAGAGATGGATCTGAAATGTATAGAAGCAGATCGTCCGCATATAAGGACACTTTATGCTCCTTACCTCCTCTTATAATCCCCTTATAATTCCCTGTAGAGCGCAGCAAAATAGCAAGAGGTTCTATAACCAGCGCAAACAACAAGGGAGATAAAGGGCAGCCTTGTCGTGTTGAACGGTGAAGAGGAAA
Source organism: Megalobrama amblycephala (assembly GCF_018812025.1). Classification (NCBI taxonomy): domain Eukaryota; kingdom Metazoa; phylum Chordata; class Actinopteri; order Cypriniformes; family Xenocyprididae; genus Megalobrama; species Megalobrama amblycephala. The sequence continues at coordinate 314,421 of NW_025953338.1, read as the reverse complement.
AGAGCAAGAGTCCATATTATTTGTGTGAACACATGCTTTAGGCTGAGCGTAAAGCAGCTGAATTAAAGAAATGTAATTGGGGCCAAATCCAAACCTTGACAGGGCCGAGAAGAGAAAATCCCACTCGACCCTGTCAAAGGCCTTCTCGGCATCCAGTGAGACCAATATTTCGGATACCTCTTTATTTGAATTTTGAGTGTAGATAATGTTGAAAACTCGCCTGATGTTAAAAAAATAACTGCCTGTCTTTAACAAATCCAGTTTGGTCTGGTGACACAACAGTTGGAAGGACCTTTTCCAAACGCATGGCTAAGATCTTTGCCAAAATTTTGTTATCTACATTCAAAAGGCTTATAGGTCTATATGAACCTGGTTCTAGAGGGTCCTTGCCAGATTTATGGATTAAAGAGATGCATGCGTCGTATAATGTTGGAGGTAGAGAGCCTGTAGCCAATGCTTCATTATAGACACTTAAAAGAAGTGTTGAGATTTGATCTATAAAAGCCTTGTAAAATTCAACACTGTAACCATCAGGGCCAGGGCACTTAGAGTTTTGCATACACTGTATGGCTTGTTTTATTTCTAAGTTTGAAATAGGTTGTTCTAATAGTTTTTTGTTTTCTAGACTTATAGTGGGTATCCGAAGGTTATCAAAAAATTGTTCTATTAATTTTGAATCATTTTTGGATTCTGAAGAGTACAATTTAGAGTAGAAATTCTTGAATACGTCATTTATTATTTTGGGATTGGTTGTTGTCTGACCAGAATCTGTTTGTATCTCTGTAATTAACCTTGACGCTGCTTCTTCTTTAATTTGCTGGGCTAATAGTTTACCTGTTTTTTCCCCATACTCATAATTTTTGTGTTTTAATTGTGTCAAGAATTTAGTCGTTTCTGCTGTGTATAGTAAATTGAGTTCGGTCTGCAATGACTGCTTTCTTTTATAAAGATCTGGTGTGGGGGAGTTGGCATAAGCTCTGTCAATTTCCTTAAGTTCTTGGGTAATTTTCAACTCCTTTTCCCTTCGCTGCTTATTTTTCAAGCTATTCAAGCAAATAATCTGGCCTCTCATGTATACTTTAAATGTTTCCCACAAGGTGGATCTTTTGATCTCTGGATCATCATTTGTATGCAAAAAAATATCAATTTGTTTTTGCAGTTCTTCTATTACTTTGTCATCCGATAAAAGAGCATTATTAAACCGCCATTTTTTAGTTGTCGGGTCATGCCCCATCTCTATATGGAATGATACTGGACTATGATCTGATAACACAATTGTTTCGTAATCACAATGTTTGATGTTTGTTAAATATGCATAATCAATTAAGAAGAAATCTATTCTAGAAAACGAATGGTGAACCGGAGAGAAATAAGAATATTTCCTTGTGTTGGGAGATAAAACTCTAAATGGATCAAATAATTTATAGGTATTCATGAATGTATGAATGGCTTTAGCAGACTTAGATATGTTGGATGGTTTTTGTGATGATCTATCAATTATTGGGTCTAACACCAGATTAAAATCCCCTCCAATAATCAATTTGTGAGAGTCCATATTAGGTAATGCTGTAAAGAAAGAGGTAATAAAAGCCTCATCATCCACATTGGGGGCATATACACTAGCCAGAGTAACTGGTTTATCGTACAATTTTCCTGTAACAATAACATAACGTCCTCGAGAATCAGATATTATTTTTGATGCTAAGAAGGGAATTGTCTTTTTAATAATTATAGCTGCACCTCTGTTTTTTACTGGGAAATTAGAATGAAATATCTGTCCAATCCATTTAGTTCGTAACCGTTTATGATCTTGATCTTTCAAGTGTGTTTCTTGTAAAAACCCAATATCCATTTCTAATTTTTTAAGATGGGTCAGTACATTTATTCGTTTAATAGGTCCATTGAGTCCTTTACAATTCCAGGAAATAATTTTGACCAAGTTTTTATGATAAGATGAGCCTAAAATATTGTTTTTAGCCATAACCGTTTAGTTTTATTGGACGATCTGCAATAAAAATCAAAGTTATAATCAATTGTAGTGCAGGTAAAAACACAGAACAAACCAAAGTCCCTAAATACAACAAACCCTGCTCCCACCCTGAACTCCCCTGAACTAGTTACTCTGTCAGAACTACAGAGGAAGCGCGTATTCCCAAAAGAAAGGTTATTTATCCACTCAGAGAGGTGTGTGAACATTTGACTTACCACTAAGCTCCTAAACAAAAAAAAAAGAAAGTTAAACCAATTTCGTTTTCCAGACCTTTTTAACCATTTTTTGGCTAGCACTTATGTTTATTGTAACCCAGGGTTCCCTAAATTTGAAACAAGTAAATGTAAGAAATATAAAAAATAAATAAATAAAAATAACAATAATAGTAATAAAAAAAAAAATTAAAAAAAAAAATTATATATATATATATACATATATATATATATATATACATACACATACACACATATATATATACATACATACACATACATACATACACACACATACATACATACATTTATTATTAAAAAAACAAAAAAACAAAACAAAAAACAAAACAAATAAATAATAAAAAATAAAAAAATAAATAAATAACAATAATAAATAAATGATATAAGGATTCACATTCTTTGGGTACCTGGTTGAGAGTCCGTTACTCAGTTCGTGTAGGCCATAGAATTACCACACACAAGTGTCCAAATTAATGTTCTTACATTTAATGCTCCTCTAATGATGATGATTTGTTGCTGTTAATAAACTTCTCCACTGCCTGTGGGTCGGTGAAAGACATTTTGGAGCCTTCGGCTGTGATCTCCAGCTTGGCCGGGAAAAACATTCTGTACTGGATTCCAGCGTCACGTAGTTTGGCTTTCACTTGATTAAAGGCTGCTCGTTGTCGTCCTACCTCTGGGCTCATATCGGGGAAGATATGAACCTGTGCTCCCTCAAAGGACAGCTTGCCTTTGGACCGGGACAACGACATGATCTTTTCTTTATCCGAGTAATAGTGAAGGCGGGCGATTATGGGTCGGGGCCGTTCACCCTTACGTGGTTTTGGGGCAAGACTTCTGTGGGCACGGTCTATAAGGATGGGTCCGTCAAAGTTTTCTTCACCAAGCACTTTAGATAGAAACTTGGCCACAAACGCGGTTGGTGTGTTATTTTCGGACCCCTCTGGGATGTTTAGTATCCTGATGTTTTGGCGGCGGCTCCTGTTCTCCAAATCGATGCATTTTTCTTGAAGTTTCTTATGTTCAGCAGCAAGAGATTGACAAGAGTTCTCTAGAGCCATGAGCCTGTCAGAAGTGTCGCTGAGGGACTGCTCCATGCCCTTCTGTATGTTAGCTGCTTCTGCCTGCATTGAAAACAGTCTCTCAACTTTTTCCGTTAGCTCGTCACAAATAGTTTTCATGTCCGCTTTGGTTGTCTCCCGCAAGGATGAGATCTCGCCGCGTATTTCTTTGCCAAGGCCCTCTATTTCTGTTTTAAGAAACGATCACATGGTGTCTCCGTACGAGTTGAATTCTGATCTCAGTTCGGCGCGCAAACTGCCTATTGAGATTGGGCCTTCTTCTGTTAGCCCCACGGCTCCACTAGCTTTAGCACCTTCACTTTTTTCTGCGGTGGTGGCATGAGACTCAACTTCCAGAGTTGTCTGCGTGTAATGTCTGCCCTTCCTTTGAGACATTTTAATATCACGGGCGTTGTGGTTCAGTTTGTATGAAATTAGCTGGACTGGAAAATAAAATTTTATACAATTTACAAGGAGCTGGTCTCTTGCTCTGCTCACGCCATGCGACCGGAAGCGGAAGTCCCCGAAAGTTTATGTTTTATGTATAATGTAACTTGTATATATATATTGTTTTTCCCTTTCATGTTTGGTATCATTTTAAAAGTCTCAGTGTGATTGGTAAAATGATCTCAGTTTCACAGCAGTCACTAGAATAATGAAGAAGATGGAAAATTAAGGGAAATTCTGTCCTCTTTTTGGGTGGTGTTTCTTCTCCTCTCCCCCAAAACATGTGTTGGTGTAATAAACATTTACGATCCTTTTGTTCTGGTCCTGGTATAAAAGGTAAAGAGCAAAGCAGTCATGTGGGAACTTCTGTAACCAGAACCCCCATACAGAGATGGGTGAATGTCTGAAGACATTCACGCATCACTGTGTGTATATATGCATTTCTTTGAGTAATCGATGTTATGCATTTAACATTTCTGAATTGGCTTCTAATTGTCTAATTGTAATGTAATTGGCATGATATATTTTTACTTGACAAATAAAATGTTATATTTGATTTACTCTGGATTCTTCTGAAATCATTATGACCGGTAGATTATTGGAGTCCATATTTCCGCAAATCTGCGTCAGGATAGATTAAAACTAAAGGCTCAATGAAAGGAGCATGTTGCACATCATGGGACCTTTTGATTTTTGTTTATCAACTGGCTTAGCAAGTTGCAGTATCGTGACTAAGAAAACTGTGTTTTTGAATGAACAAGCATGTGGCGGTTCGACTCAAATGCATTAGTAAACTCTGCACCCTCTGACTAAGACCAGAACTGGCGAGTTTGTGATCGTGAAAAGAACTAAAACGGCCGAAGTGACTTTTCTAAGTGATATGGGTCCGTAATGAAAGAATAATTGAAAATAAGAGATACTCAGAATAATCAAATATCTAAATTAATACATAACAAATGATTAATTTCTAATTGGAAACACAACCCTTAGAATAAGAATCATTTGAAATTGGAGTCAGATTAAACGAATGAAATTAAGTGAACTTCACAGAGACGCTGAAAAGGCATACACGCGTTAACCTTCGCCCAACGCCGTCGGACTCCGTTTTTGGGCCGATGGGGGGTTCCTTACAGGCTATTCCACCTCAAGGAGGTGTGTTGGCTTATCTGTCATAAAAAAGGAACACCAGGATTCTCCTGTGTGTTCTCCCGGCGGCCCTGAATCATCCATCGCCCACTCACGCACGTCTCTCCCGGACGTCACGGTGACGCGCTTCCATCGCGCTCATCACGGGACCACCACCTCTCCGGCAAAACTAATTTTCACGTCCTCAGTTCAAACCCTCCCGCGGAAACGGAAGAAGCCAATGAACTGCAGCAGCACTGACCTGAAACCCCGCAAGCAAACTGATGCAAGTACCGTTTCTGAATCTTAGATTATGAAACTGATTTCTATGCTGGCTTTCAAGGACTGTTAGATTTTGCTATTTACCTTCTCTCTTTCCTTCCTTTCCTGTCTCTACGTTCCCTTTTTGTATATATTTGTATATTTTTCTGTATTCTGTATTTAGACGTATAACCTCTGTAGTCGTAGTTTGCATATATTAAACACATAATTCATGCTCGATTGTTCTTTTTGCTCATTTCAACAAAAGCCAGGTCACTTTAACGTTTCGATCCTATATCCTTGCTTTACGTTTGGATGCTAGAATAGGAAGTCTTTCTCGTGGCCAGAGAACAGACCTTCCTTTTTATAACATTCTGAGGAGCTATAGTTTGCCGGACAAATGAACAGTTTCTCTAAATAATTATTAAACCAGAACTAATCATATATATAATTGATTACAATTCGTTGTAATTAATTCACCATATATGGTTAATTCCCCCTTGGGTCGGTATGTGCATAATAATTCATAAAGCTGTATGAATTATTATATTCATATTCCACCCATAAATTGATTAATAACTGTACAAATCGTTACAAAAGCCTCACTTTCTTTCCAGTCACGTGAATGCTTCACTTTGTGCATTGAATGTTTGAACCCAAACCACTACGAAGTTCAAAACCCTTTACTAACATTTTAAATACATAATATACACTACCGTTCAAAAGTTTGTGATCAGTAACATTTTTAATGTTTTATAAAGACGTTTTGTCTGCTCACCAAGACTGCATTTATTTAAAAATACAGTAAAAACAGTAATATTGTGAAATATTATTACAATTTAAAACAGCTGTTTTCTATTGGAATATAATATAAAATGTAATTTATTCTTGTGTTGGCAAAGCTGAATTTTCAGCATCGTTACTCCAGTCTTCAGTGTCACATGATCCTTCAGAAATCATTCTGATATGATGATTTGCTGCTCAAGAAACATTTATTGTGCACAGATGTACAAAATATGTGTGTATAATTTTTTTTTTCAGGATTCTTTGATGAATATAAAGTTCAAATGAACAGCGTTTATTTGAAATATAATCTGTTGTTACATTTTAAATGTCTTTACTGTCACTTTTGATTGATTTAATGCATCTTGCTGAAAAAAATATTAATTTCTTTAAATTCTTCTCAAAAAAATTAAAATATAAATTCTTACTGACGTATCTATCTATCTATCTATCTATATATATATATATATATATATATATATATATTTGTGCTTAACGGATAAAACAGCGGAGCTGCGCACTCAGGTTTATGGCTGCTGTAAATGTTATCTGACACAAGATGGCGCTGTTTTCAACACTTGATGCTCTGAAACTTTTTTTCCCGAAACATTCAGAGAAAAGCTTCAAAGATTTAAAAGGCATATTGCAGGCTAGAGCTTCAGTGATTCAATGTATAGAAAAATAATGTAGGAAACAGATTTTCTTGAAAAACACGTATAAATAAATACGCTATTTAGGCTTCTGGAGTCGTTTTTTGTGAGAAATTTTTACTTCCGCATCTGAAAAATGCCAAATCAGAAGTGACGTAACTGAAGGGAGTGCGATCAATATAAACAATAGGAAAACAATGGATCGCAATGACAGTTCGGACGCTGAGGAAACTGTAAATGTTTATTCATACTCGTATAACAGACCACAGCCATACAATTAGCCTGCTATGTGTTTAAGAGAGCAGCGACAGGCCAGGATTAGACAGAATAACGGTCAAAAGAGACTAATTGAGCTGTTGTGTGAGGAGAAGCAGTGGAGAACGGCAGCGACCGGTGTTAGCTTAGCTAACGATATGTGCTCAGATCACAATATTGTACAGATTATTATCATGAATCAGGCAACAGCTATTGGTCATCTAGGAGTAACCTTATTGATTACTAATAACAGAAACTAATACGTTAATATCAGTCCACACTAATGTTATGTGATATAGCGGTTTCTCATCACGACTGATTTGGTAGTTAGCAAACACACACGCAAAAAAAGCAAGACTTACGGTGCACAGTTCACGTGTTCATCTCTCTGACGGATCCGTGATCATGTGTCCCGTCGGCGGCCGAACATAAGTAGTGTTACTGTATATATTACATGTAATGTTATCCTTTATTCATTAATTCTGTGTTATGAGTTTATTCCATGCCCATTCACTGATAGTGTGAGGATGTATATGACGCCATGATTATAGTCGAGTGAACTTGAATGTACATACATGGCATGAATGAAATTGGAGTATTTACATTACCAGCACATAATTGAAAACTGTTTTGTGTGAGTGTGAGACTGTATGCATTTGTGAACATAATTTGTATTCATCAGTGTTGAAATTTATTCAAATAAAAACGGTGAAGAAGCATCGCGTGTGTAAGTTTATTCATTTAATATAATGATTTACAGTAGTATTACAATGTTGAACTCCATCATATCGCCAGGATGATAATCCTCCAGTCTAAAATGAACGCGTTTTTCGACGCAGATGCAGAAGTGAAGTCTCGTCTCTTCACCTGCACAGAACACATACCGGCACGGAAGATAGCAGCGTCCTTTTTCTTGTTATTAAACCACTGGACTCAATGTCCTGACAGGCTGGAGTTTGTGCAACCTCCACAAACACAATAATTTACCAAGACGAATACAAAAACTACAGAAAACACACTGATTCACGACCGCAGTCACTGAATATTGTAGGGACTCGTTCGACAGACGTTACCAAATGGCTTTATCAGCCAGAGGCATGATTGAACAAAGCTTTATTTGGTCCAAAAGATCCATTTCCTGACAGGAAAGACCTAGCCTTAACAGAAGTGATGACGCGACTTCTTTTAACAAAGGACTCTGTCTAAAGTACTTCTTAGCTCATCAGCAATAAACTAATCAGAACCTATCACGTGGGTCTGATCACATTAAATCTATTGATTCTCTCACAAAACCCTCTTGTATTATCGGACGGAACAGGAAAACACCTATCAACGGATTTAAAGACGAATCTGTCCTATCTATACCTCCTTTGTGTTGAGCAATCCATTTTGACCCGGTCACTTGTGACTCCGGTCGCTGTTCAATGACTTTATGCTTACAGACTCAGTCTTGAATTTCAAATGGACCATCATTAAGAGATCATTTTAAACTATATACAGAATAATACATGTCACGATGTAATTACTAACATGTCTATTCAATGTATTCAATATGTGGGTTTTCTTCAAATGCATTGTAATCATTGTTTTAATTAGGTCAGTCTAGTAATATGTGTGTAAGAAGTGTGTCATGTTTATTATCCTCTTTGATTCAGTGTGCATGAATATTGAAATTTGGTACCAGAGAAATATTAGGAAACTTTATGAAGTTACTGATAAACATGATTATGTTCCACGGACATCACAATCAATGGACAATAGACGAGGCGTGTCTAAGCTCCGTAGCAACGTCTCATTGGAGAAACACATCGGGGGACGGAGCTAACTTCCTCCTTTAAAACTATGCTTTCCCAATAGCTAGTTGTCAGAAATCGGTCAGAAGTCGGACTGAAGCACAGTCGTTGAAACCCAGTAGCCGAAGCACCGCTACTTTGACCACGGCGGAAAAGTTGCTTGGGTCATGCTGAAAAGAAGAAGTTGAGAACTGATCCTTTACCGGGGCTGATTTTCCATCTAACAGTAGCCGACTTCATCCACGAGCCACGCAGCTGACCATTCAACAGCCGTCACATCCAGACGCTAAAACACTCCGTGAAATATCTGACCAAAGTCTCCAAAGAAGAAAACTGCTCAGAACAGCGCGTTTCACCAGCCGGCAACAACTTTAAAGCTTCCGCGCAACCCACGAAGGGCTTTCCCGAGAAGACGTCACCTGAAAGACAGCCAATCCAGAACGGGACTCCGCTGCACGCGAGTCGCAGAACAACCCGATTACCTCAGCTGTCAGAGCAAACGCAGGTACAAGCAAACTTCTCTCTCTTGCTGGAAACTGGTGAAACTCCTTGAAACCTAAAGAATCAAGCCAAAGCTCTGCTTTTGTGATTTTCCTCAGGTTGCGATGTTTAGTTAGTATTTGGGAATTTCTTCATAACTCATATCAACTCCGCGAATGTGTGTGTGTGTGTGTGTGTGTATGTATGTGTGTGTGTTTAGCCTTAGTTTCTTGTAATCATTAGAAGTAGTCAATAAAGCTTGTTTTGATTTTCACATATACGAGTTTCTTGTGCTGTGTGTAAAATTACTGCCTTAAACTTAAAAGATCAAGTTACCTCTTGCTTATAATAATATAATAATTATAATAATAATAATCATAATAAAATATTGTTACTGTTGGCCGCAGAATAATATTTTATCCAGAATTGGTAAAATACTCTAACCTCAATTTTCGCTGGACGAATAATTGATGAAGTGTTAAATATTAATTCTGAATCATTTACAGTGAATCATTTACAGTTGATTCAATTCTTATTCCCTGTAACTTAATGACCCCTCGTTATAATTAATTGAGCTAATAAATAGGCCAAGTCCTACAATATCAACCTACTCTGCACTGAGTCAACACAGAGCTCGGCGATCGACTCCCTTGAGTGACGTAAAATGGCGCGACGCTGAAAAAAAAGCGTTTTTTACAGAGACTGTCACCTTATCTACTAAATTCAAGCCCTTATGTCCTGCAAAACATTTTTAAACCCTGCAGCACCTTGTATTTTTGTACAAGGTTATATATTCATCTAAAAAAAAAAGTTTAACCTGCAATATGCACTTTAAGAGCTTATTTCTCCATCCCTACTCTAGTTTAGGCCTTTTGCAAATGTTTCGATCAAGTTTAGCTGTTTTAGAGAGCGTTTAAACATGTTGAGCTTGTTTTGTTAAATCTGTAATGTCATTTTTTATGTGTGGAAAATGCGACGAAACTAAACTATCCAATCAGATGCATCCAGCCATGCACACACATACACACTTTTGACTTTACAACACACGAACACACACCTTTATTTATTCTCATTCTCTCTTAATATGTCATGAGTGTACGCAGATAGATTTTAATAATCAATTTAAAAAATAAAAACGGCATTAATTAGCGCCTCTCAGTGCGTACAGCCGGAGGCGCCACTGCATCATGTGACCCTTACAAAGCTGGATGTTGGTATTCAGATACTCAGATGTTCAGCCACAAATCTTTTCATCATTTATTATTTAAAGCATTATTAAAGTGAAAACCATTATAATAATTTAACACCACAGTGTGTGTTACTGGTTCACAGGGAGTGTGTTTCTATAAACACATTTTGATTTTGGTTTTTGTCTTGTGATGATTCAAGGCGAGTAATTAGAAACCTTTATTTCTTCAGATATGAATCTAGTGCTGATTCAGCTGTAAAGTGTTACAACAGAGACACGGAGACTGAAGTAAAAGCAATCCAGTTAAGTTTATTTTCACAAGTTGATGAGCACAGGGTGAAGAGATGAATGGAATGTAATACTGTCCTTTTAAACTTGCAGATGCTGGAAGAGAGATGCAATGGAGGGAGACGATGGAGACACTCACACACACAGGTAGGTTTGCACACGGGGAGACCAGGAGACGAAGGAGATGAAGGAGATCGCTGGAGCAGGTAAGTAAGTCATTTGGGAGTCCTTAAGGTAAGCATACATATGTTGTAGTGCGAACGAGACCGGACAGTGAGTGTGTGTGAGTGTGGTGGCTTTATGGTGCTGGTGATAGCAGAGTTAATGACGTGCAGGTGGCGGTGATTAGAAGGCTGGTGATTGAGTGCGTGGGTACTGCAGTGAGGTGGAACCTGACGTGTCTGTGACAGTACCCCCCCTCCCACGGCCCGCTCCTGAGGGCCGCGGACCTCGACGCCGTGGTGGTCGTCCTCTAGGTCGTGGGGCAGGTCTGTCCGGGTGGTTGGCGTGGAAGTTCTGTAATAGGATAGGATCAAGGATATCATTCTTGGGCACCCATGAGCGTTCCTCGGGGCCATAACCTTCCCAGTCAACGAGGTATTCGAGCTGACCACCACGGCGCCGGGAATCCAGGATCTCATGAACCACGTAAGCTGTGCCGTCCTCCAGGATGAGTGGAAGGGGGGGCTCGGCGGCTGCCACGTCAGGTTCTGTGGAGGGAACAACAGAAGGGTGGTGAGGTTTTAGCAGAGAAACGTGGAAAGTAGGATGAATTCTACTATACTGTGCAGGGAGTTGGAGACGGTAAGTGACGGGGTTGATCTGCCGAAGGATGGTGAACGGGCCAATGAAGCGGGGACTCAGCTTCTTGCAGGGCAGACGCATCCTGATGTCCCTGGTGGACAGCCAGACCTTCTGCCCCGGTTGATAGACTGGAGCGTCGGAGCGCCGAAGGTCGGCTGTCCTCTTGCGTCTGCGCAGGGCTCTCTGCAGTTGGTGGTGAGCTGAGTCCCATACCCTCTCGCTCTCCCGGAACCAGTAGTCGACTGCAGGGACGTTGGAGGGTTCCCCATCCCAGGGGAACAGTGGGGGTTGGTAGCCGAGTACGCACTGGAAGGGTATTAGTCCAGTTGTGGCTTGACGGAGGAAGTTCTGTGCGTACTCGGCCCAACCCAGGTACTGGTTCCAGGAGTTCTGGTGGCCGTGACAGAAGGTACGCAGGAAGCGGCCAATCTCCTGGATCTTCCTTTCCGTCTGCCCGTTCGACTGAGGATGGTATCCAGATGACAGGCTGACGGTCACACCCAGGAGGGAAAATAAGGCCTTCCAGACATGGGAAACGAATTGGGGTCCTCTGTCGGAGACTATATCTTCAGGTATTCCATAATAGCGAAAAACATGGTTGAATAGCATCTCTGCAGTGGCCATGGCGGTAGGTAGACCCTCCAGGGGTATCAAACGGCAGGACTTAGAGAAGCGGTCTACCACCACCAGGATGCACGTGTGACCGTCAGACTCAGGGAGATCGGTGACGAAGTCCACTCCCAGGTGTGACCAGGGTCGCTCAGGAACGGGCAGAGGAAGTAGCTTGCCGGTGGGAAGAAGGCGTGGACTTTTGGAGATGGCGCACTCCCTGCAGCCCTGCACGTACCTTCTGACGTCGTTGGCCATGTTGGGCCACCAGAAGCGTTGTTTGAGCAACGAGAGGGTCTCATTGACCCCCGGGTGACCAGTGCCAAGTGATGAGTGGGTATTGTGCAGGAGTGGAGTGCGACGTGCCCGTGTGACGTATTGCAAGCCTTGGGGGCAACCCGGCGGAGTGCGTGTGGAGGCATTGGAGGAGGGAATGGTTTCTTCGGACCACTGGATGGGGTTCACGAAGATGGACTCCGGCAGGATCTTTTCAGGCTCTTCGGGCTTTTCCTCAGGGGAATGGAGACGAGACAGAGCGTCAGCTTTAGTATTCTTAGAACCAGGGCGGTAAGAGATGGAGAAATTGAATCTCGAGAAAAACATGGCCCAGCGAGCTTGGCGAGGGTTGAGTCTTTTGGCAGCCTTCAGATATTCGAGGTTTTTATGGTCAGTGAGAACTTGAAACGGATGAGTAGCCCCCTCCAACCAATGCCTCCACTCCTCGAGGGCAAGCTTGACGGCCAGGAGTTCGCGGTCACCGATGTCATAATTGACCTCCGCCGGGTTGAGCTTGCGGGAGAAGAAGGCGCATGGATGGAGTCTACTTGGCGTCCCCTGCTGCTGTGAAAGGACCGCTCCCACTCCGGTGGTGGAGCCGTCCACTTCCACGATGAATGGTAGATCCGGGTTAGGGTGGACGAGGAGGGGAGCGGTGGTGAAGGCTCTTTTCAGGGTCTCGAGGGCGTTGGTGGCAAGTTGGGACCAGGACAGAGACTTGGGCTGGTTACGGAGTAAGTTGGTGAGTGGACTGACAATGGTACTGTAATTCTTGATAAATCTGCGGTAGAAGTTGGAGAAACCTAGGAATCGTTGGAGCTCTTTGATAGTTGATGGAGTGGGCCAGGACTGGATAGCGGAGACCTTCCCCTCGTCCATCCGGATGCCACTGTGATCAATGATGTATCCCAGAAACTGGACGGAGGGCTGGTGAAAGGAGCACTTTTCAGCTTTTAGGAAGAGATGGAACTGCCGTAAGCGTTGAAGGACCTCCGCAACGTGGTGGCGATGTTGGCCAAGCTCCGGGAGTAGATGAGGATGTCATCAATATATACCAGAACGAACTTGTGGAGAAACTCCCGGAGCACCTCGTGAATGAAATCCTGGAATACGGAGGGGGCGTTGACCAGGCCATACGGCATAACGAGGTATTCGTAGTGTCCGGTGGGCGTGACAAAGGCGGTCTTCCACTCGTCCCCCTCACGTATCCGGATGAGGTTGTGCGCGCTGCGGAGGTCCAACTTAGTGAACACAGTGGCACCGCGGAGATGTTCCAGGGCCGCTGGGACGAGGGGAAGAGGGTAGCGGAATTTGACGGTGATCTTGTTAAGGGCACGGTAGTCGATGCAGGGCCTCAAGCCTCCGTCCTTCTTTGCCACAAAAAAGAAGCTTGAAGCAGCAGGGGAAGTAGACGGGCGGATGTAACCCTGTTCGAGTGCCTCTTTGATGTATTCCTCCATGGCCTTCTCCTCCGGTAGTGATAGGGGGTAAATGCGTCCCCTAGGCACTGGTTCACCCGGTAGCAGATCGATGGCACAGTCCCATGGCCGGTGTGGAGGAAGCTTGGAGGCGCGCTGCGGGCAGAAAACGTCACTGAAGGGGGCGTAGTCCGGGGGAACATCCACGGAGCGTTTCTCGACAGGGCTTTCGATTGAGGTGGCATTCATGGAGAGAGACTTGGAGAGTGGAGACTTTGGAACAGGAAGCGCTGGGAAACAGTCAGGGAAGCAGTGATCGCCCCACTTCAGGACTTCGCCCGTGCGCCAAGAGATGGTGGGATTGTGTTGTTCTAGCCACGGGCGCCCTAGAACCACGTCAGCGGTGGATTCCTCCAGAACCAGCAGATGGACCTTCTCAGAGTGCAGGATGCCGACACAGAGTTGAAGAGGTCCCACATAATGACGGCTGTTCTTACGGCTCAGGGGTTTGCCCGTGATGGAGTGGATTTGATAGCTAGTCGGAGACGGGGAGACCTTGAGGTTGAGTAGTCGGCAGAGGGCGCCAGAGATGAAATTTCCTGCTGACCCTGAGTCGAGGAGCGCCACCACTGGAACAGAGGTATTTGCAGCAGTAAGGATTACAACAGTAGTGAGTGGTTTCATTTTTTGGATTGAGGGAAAAATTGCACTCACCACGGGCCAAGGAGGACGGGTTGGGCATGTGGAGATGACATGCCCCGGAGATCCACAATATAAGCATAAGTTCAGGGTCAGCCTTCTTTGTCTTTCATTTGAGGTGAGACGAGAATGATCAATCTGCATGGGTTCGGTGGCTGGTTCTGGAGGGCTGACGGGTTCGGACCGACGGAGGAGGTTGGTGGTGGTTGACTGGCCCTGGTGCTCTAGGAGACACGACTGCATACGGGACCCCACGCGAATGGCGAGTTGGATAAAGCGTTCGAGTCCAATGGAGTCCTCGTATGCAGCGAGATGCAGCCGCATATTGGGTTCCAACCCCTGACGGAATGTAGTGATGAGAGCTTGTTCATTCCATCCGCTGGTGGCGGCTAGCGTTCGGAACTGCAAGGCATATTCGTTAACAGAGAGATTTCGTTGTTTTAGATTGTAGAGTTTCTCACCAGTCGATGAATCCGTCAGAGGTTTCCCGAAGACCTCACGGAAGTGAGAGACGAAAGCCGAGTATGATTTGACAACAGGGCCTTTTTGAGTCCACAGAGAGTCTGCCCATTGCAGGGCCTTACCTTGCAATTGCGAAATGATGAACGCTATTTTAGCCGTGTCGGTGGTGTAGAAGTGCGGCTGCATCTCCAGGACCAGTTCGCATTGGAGAAGGAATCCGCTGCATTCCTCCGCCGATCCAGAGTAGGGCGCCGGTTTGGCCATGGGACTGGCGGTGAATGCTGGTGAGGAAGCGGTGCTGGTCGGTGCTGGAGTGGAAGCGTTGCTGGAGGAAGATGACGATAGTTGTGGTGTGAGTGCTCAGCGCAGCGTGTCCACGAGCTCTTGAAACGGGTCGTTGGTGCTCATGCTGTGAAGTTGTTATGGTCCGGTCTTCTGTTACAACAGAGACACGGAGACTGAAGTAAAAGCAATCCAGTTAAGTTTATTTTCACAAGTTGATGAGCACAGGGTGATAGCAAGCAGATATAGAGTTCTTGAGAGATGAATGGAATGTAATACTGTCCTTTTAAACTTGCAGATGCTGGATGAGAGATGCAATGGAGGGAGACGATGGAGACACTCACACACACAGGTAGGTTTGCACACGGGGAGACCAGGAGACGAAGGAGATGAAGGAGATCGCTGGAGCAGGTAAGTAAGTCGTTTGGGAGTCCTTAAGGTAGGCATACATATGTTGTAGTGCGAACGAGACCGGACAGTGAGTGTGTGTGAGTGTGGTGGCTTTATGGTGCTGGTGATAGCAGAGTTAATGACGTGCAGGTGGCGGTGATTAGAAGGCTGGTGATTGAGTGCGTGGGTACTGCAGTGAGGTGGAACCTGACGTGTCTGTGACATAAAGACTATAAAGTCATTATTTAAATCAATGTTAGTTTAATGTGTTCAATAAGAGTGTAGGGGTCAAAGTTCATCATGCTGAATTCAACCATAAAGCATCATAAAGCACAACTGTGTCATCATTCAGCTCAGTTCAGTTCAGTTCAGTGTGAAATCACTGAATGATCCTCAAAGTTCATCAATGATCAGCTTCATTCAGCTGTGAGCAGCTCTACAGAAAGAAACTGTGTCATCATTCAGCTCAGTTCAGAGTTCATTCAGTTCAAGATCAGGACTGATGGAGTTCATCAGTTATCAATCTAACCTGAATAAGCTCTTATGAAGCGTCACTGATATCACTCAGATCAATATAAGAGTCTTTTAAACTCCAGCCGAGCTCAAGATCACAGTGGCATTGAGAAAAAGATGTTCTGATGCTGGTTTAAGAGTCAAAAGTGATGCTGAAGATGTTACTGAAACTCAACTATTGTGAGAAATCTCTCAAAGCCTCCTAAAGAGTGTGTGTGTTACTGCCCCCTAGAGGAACATGATGAAGCTGATCTGACTGAGACTGATACTCAAACATTAATACATTCATACAGTGTTCAATCTCATCTTCACAGGGAGTGTCTTGATACTTGCACCTGAAAGATCATCTACATTCATATATTTATGTCGTTTGTAACTCAGGATTAACCCTAAACCATGTGACGTGGGTGACACAAACATTTGAGAGGCTGTGGGGAGAGGCAGGGGAAGTTTGGCTCTCATTTCTCGGTTTCATGTTGAAAGTTGTGAATATTTAGATATATTGACTTTGTTCATAAATGTGTTCATCTTACGGGCAGCATTTAAAACAGCATGAAGTGTGAAATCTACTGACCTTCTGATAAAAGTTGATATATTTCACATATTTACCATATCTGGAGGGGACTTACATGTTTAAAAGCTGTTGTTGAGTGTTATCTTATTACGTTTATGTTGAAGTTTCATGAATTTAAAATGATTAGCCTGTAAATGTTTGTTTCACCCGCGTCACGTTGCCCGTTTGGGGTATAAATCAGCTGAAAACACAACGCTTGTTTGGCAATGCGTGTCACAACATTATAGCCAGATTTATTCTCTCATAACTTTAAACATTGAACAATAAGTATAATGCCTATTTATGAATATATTGTATAATATCTAATACGCAAGTTTCTAGGCCCTATAAATTATCAATATGACCAAAACTTTGCTGAAAAACTTGTTGTTCATGTAGTGATATGAACTCAAGTATTGTTGATCATTAATATTATTAGTTATCATTTGTTAAATATGGTTCTTGTGTTAAATGAATATGAAAATATATTTGTATATAGTGCTGTGCAATGATGCCAATGACGCAATGACGCTAGAGGGCGATCGAGAGCCGCAGGACAGGAGCCTCATTTACAGATGAAGAAGTCCCTGTGTTTTTACAGGTAAGATGAGCGATGTGGCATCACAGTGTCTGTTTATACGATAGTTATATGTCTTAGTTTGATGAACTTGCATATTAAATCGATAAATTTAGCTGCATCAGCGGTTGAGATGCGGTCGGCGGCGCGAGGCATTACGACATAATAGCGTGCTTAAAAGGTCATGAAACCCCAAAACACATTTTGAGGTGTGAACAGATATGTATAGGCTGCGCATCATTGAAAACACTAAAGATACTCATTAATTTCATTTATAATTTGAAATTAGTTATTTTTGCATTTTTCAGAGCGATTTCTGTCTTCCCGTTTGAAAAGCAAAGTCGGAGCAACATCACAAAATCTGACGTCATCGTGTGCTACCGGAGTTACGAGATTTTCGGTTTCCGGGGGTCCCAAGATGGCGTCCTTCTAGTCAGACATGCTTTTTCTCTCTCATTTGTAGACGTGGAGTTTGCTGCTGGAGACTACGTCCTAGCTTTTCTCTTATATATTGATAATATTGAAGTTATAGATATTTTGGATGGGCAAAAGGAGAAGTAGGAAACACTCCTCTCCTCACAACGCTGATGCTAACGAGATGGAAATTGCTCGTGAGTCCGTTATGGAGCCCCGTTGCCTGGCCGATTTCCCTAGCCTGCCTGAAACACCCCAAAAAACTGATTCTCTGGCTAAAAAACGGAATCGAGTCGGGGCGAAACCTGATTCTGAGAACACTTCGGAAGTGCTTGAAGCTATTCATGCACTTGGCTTGAAACTCGGTCAAACCCATTTAAAGGTTTTGGCGATTGAGAAAACTACGGAGCTTACTTCGGCCAAGGTGGACAGCTTAGCAACTTCTGTGCAACAGCTCATCGTCGAAGTTAACTCTCACGACGAACGGTTATTCCTGATGGAGAAAGAAATACAGGCTCTAAAGGATGAAAATGCGACCTTGAAGTCTAATATAGCAGAGGCTCAACGTTACACTCGACGATGGTCCCTCAAATTGCATGGCTTGAAGGAGGCTGATGGTGAAAACGTCAGACGGATAACTATCGATGCCCTTGCGAAAGTTGCTCCAGATGTTCAAGACCAGCTTGATCGGGTGGTTGACGTAGTTCATCGTCTTGGTCGTAAATCAACACCACCAAATGCTATTCATAAGCGGCCCATTGTCATTCTCTTCTCGATGCGCCGTTACCGTGACGAGATTTGGAGGGCAGCCAAAAACTCCAGATTTTTACTGGATAACGCAGTACGCATCTCTGAGCTGCTATCACCGGAAGACAAAGCGGCAAGAGAGAAACTGTGGCCGAGGGTGAAGAAGGCTAGAGAGGAAGGTAAACGGGCTGTATTTCGTGGTCCATATGCATACATCGAGGGGAAAAAGATTGACACTAATGACTGATTGAATTCTGACGGAAAAACCATTAGAGGCATCTTCATACTTTCTTACATGCAGGGCGTTTTTTTTTCTCTCTCATTGAATGTTTACTGCCTGCTGCATCTCCGGGTTTTCACGTTTAACCCAGTAAGTTTCAGCTTCAAGACATTAGGTCTTGAAGCTTGGTAATTTGTGAATTAAACTTTTTTTTTTTTTTTTTCCTTTCATTTCTATTGTTGTTCAGACTGTAGTTCTTTTTTCGGAATGGATTTTAAGTTTAATTCTTTGAGCATAGCATCTTTGAATGTAAGGGGCGTTCGCGAAATTACGAAGCGAAAGGCTTTATTTCTTTTTTTAAAACGGACTGATGCTGACATTATTTTTTGTCAAGAGACACATTCTACGGACTTGGATGAGAAATTTTGGAAATCTCAGTGGGGAAAATCTATATTTTTCAGTCACAGCACTTCGCATTCGGCGGGAGTTATGGTTTTGATGAACAGATTTAAAGGAGACGTTCTGAACTCTGTTACGTGTGAAAACGGAAGATGGATTATTCTGACTGTGAAATTGGACAATACTACATTCATACTATGTAATATTTATGGTCATAATTCCAATCCGTTGAACAAGGCCTTGTTTTCAAAGGTTTCTGATATTATTCAACGCAAATTTGATGCATTCCAAGCTTCATATGTTATATTTTCAGGCGATTTTAATGAATGGCTGGATAATTTGAGTGATAGACATCCTCCTCGTTCTTCTCAACGTGACGCACAATCTAACTTAGCTTCTCTATGTGCCAACTTATCACTTACTGATACTTGGCGTTTCTACAACCCAGGGATATCAGAATATACATGGTCTAACAAAGACAAGTCTTTGCAATCTAGAATTGACATGTTCTTTATTTCTACCTCTGCTTTGCAGTATGTCAAGGAAATTGTTCATAAATATGCCCCTTTAACTGATCATAAGCTTATTTCTTTAACGCTTACAGGCACAAAAGAGAACTCTAGTCTCAGAGGGTACTGGAAATTTAATAATAACCTTCTTAAGGATGAGTACTTTAATAATAGCATTAAAAAAATCGCCAATGATATTTTGGGAGGTTTAAAGGAAGGATTTAAAAGTAAATTGGAATTTTTGAAATATAACGTTAGAAAAATTGCAATTAAATGTAGTAAAGAATTTAAAAAAATCAATAGATTAAATGAGTTAGATTTAATTGATAAATTAGGGAAATTGGAGCAGAAGCAAAATCTTACTGAGGAGGAAGAAGCTGAATTGGTCTCAATTCAATCCCATCTAGACCTGGGGTGCGTTTCCCAAAGCGAACTATGGTCGCAAGTTCCGTCGTTACCAATAGAGTTCAATGGGACTTACGACCATGGTTCACCAACGATGCTTTCGGGAAACTCACCCCTGATCTATTTAGACTTGGCTAAAGGCGCTTTTATTCGTTCTAGGGCGAAATGGCTTGAAGAGGGTAAAAAAAATACAAGTTATTTTTTTGCACTTGAGAAAAGAAATTTTAAAAGGAATGCTTTAACTGCACAATTACACAATTATGCTTTAATTATACAATTCCAATTTTGATCTATATAATTGTGAAGAGTTCATTCAAATAGTCCATCAACATATTCCTATTATTGATAAAGAATTTCAAGACTTCTGTGAATCCAACATAACTTCTTCTGAGATCAAAGATGCCCTGATTAGAATGAAAAAAGGGAAAGCGCCAGGTATAGATGGGTTGACCGTAGAATTTTACCTACATTTTTGGGAACTGATCGAAATTCCTCTTTATAATATGTATAATGAATGTATTAACAGTGGCGAAATGACTACTACTATGAAACAAGGTATCATTTCATTAATTGCTAAACCAGATAAAGATCCAAACTTGATAGAAAATTGGAGACCAATCTCTCTTCTAACAATTGATTATAAATTAATTACCTTAGTATTTGCAAATAGATTACGAGAAGGTTTAAATAAAATTATCAGTGAATACCAATCAGGGTTTTTAAAAGGTCGACACATAACTAACAACATTAGACTTGTGCTTGACCTTTTGGATTATGCTGAGAATGTTGATGA
Organism: Megalobrama amblycephala; assembly: GCF_018812025.1. Classification (NCBI taxonomy): domain Eukaryota; kingdom Metazoa; phylum Chordata; class Actinopteri; order Cypriniformes; family Xenocyprididae; genus Megalobrama; species Megalobrama amblycephala. Next base: position 293,796 of record NW_025953338.1, on the reverse strand, counting down.
AGGAGCAGTTATTTTTTTTCTGGACTTTTATAAAGCATTCGAATTGAACATGAATTTTTATTTAAAACTTTAACGCTTTTTGGATTTGGAAATAAATTTTTAAATGTAGTTAAAATGTTTTACAATGACATTAATAGTTCTGTAATACTTAACACTTCCACCTCTAAAAGATTTAACATTAACCGTGGAGTACGTCAAGGTTGTCCAATTTCCTCCTTCTTATTTTTGTTGGTTGTTGAATTATTATCCATTGGTATCGTTAATGATAAACAAATTCAAGGTCTTCAAATTTTTGGTAAAGAAATTAAAATATCACAATTGGCAGATGACACCACTTTATTTTTAAAGAGCTTATCTCTTATTCCCAATGCTATCTCCTTCATCAATATTTTCTCCAAGGCTTCTGGTTTAACTCTAAATTTATCTAAATGTGAAATCCTCCCTTTACACAATTTAAATGATAAAGTTATTAATAACATTCCAGTAAAGACCTCTGTCAAATACCTAGGAATTCTTGTAACAAAGGATGTTACAGAAAGACAAAACTTAAATTTATCCTCTAGATTAAAAAAGACAAAAGCGTTATTAAATTGTTGGTTACAACGTGATCTATCTGTTTATGGACGTGTCCTATTATCTAAATCAGAAGGCTTATCTCGATTTGTCTATCCCTCCCTATCTTTGTATGTTAAAGATTCTTATTGTAAAGATATCAATAATTTGTTTTATTCTTTTATTTGGAAAAAAAAATCCCAAAGACTTAAGAAAAGGGTTCTTACCAATAAGAAAGCTGAAGGGGGCTTGGAAATACTTTATTTTGAAGATGTAAACAGAACTTTTAAAGTCAATTGGATTAAAAAATGTTTGACTAATCATAACTCCCTTTGGAACCACATCCCACACAGTCTCTTTAACCAATTAGGTGGCTTAGAATTTCTGTTAACTTGTGACTTTAATATTTCTAAACTCCCTCTTAAATTGTCCAAATTCCACTAGCAAGTGCTTTTAGCCTGGAAAATCTGCTACTCACACAATTTCTCTCCTCATACTTCCTTCATTTGGAATAATGCCAATATAACAACTGCCAATAAATCTTTATTTTTAAGGAATTGGTTTAACAGGGATATTAATCATCTTATGAATATGATTGATAATTATGGGAATCTTTTAACTTATAAACAATTCATGCAAACCCATAGTTTCCCTGTGCCTTTTAAGGAATTTAATTCGGTCATTAAAGCTATCCCTCTTACACTTGTTAATCTTGTTAAATGTCATATTCTTTATAACCCTACAATAATAACAAAACCAAAATTAACTTTAAATGGTCTTGATCTGATTCATAAAAAATGCAAGAATAAACATATTTATACTATATTCCAAAAACAAAATAAAATGACACCTAGAGGAAAGTTCTTTTGGAACTCTATTCTTGATAATATTAATTGGAAGGTTGCTTGGTTAATCCCCTTTAAATATTGTATCAATAACAAAACTAAAGAAATTCATTTTAAAATTTTGCATAGCATCTACCCTGTTAAATCAATAATTTTGAGATACTCTGATATTGATGATTTATGCTCCTTTTGCAAAAATGAGAAAGAAGTGTTAACACATTTGTTTTTTGATTGTAAAGTTACCCAAAATTTTTGGAAGGAAATGGCAGAATTTATATTTAATCCAGTAAAGGATAAATATTGTTTTTCTTTAAAGGATATTATTGTATACTATGAAAACAATGTTAACAAAGGTCTTGAATACATTGTTAACTTACTAATATTGCTGGCAAAATTTTATATACATAAACAAAAATGCTTAAATTCATCCCCAATATTTAAGGTATTTTTAGTTGAATTTGATTGCTTTATGTCTTCTCTGAAATTGTTAAAAAACAAAAAGTCATTAACATGCTTAAAATATTATGATTTAATTTTCGGATCCCCTGTTACTAATTAATATCACACTTTGTATTGCACTGTTTTATGCTATGCTCTGTTTGTAAATTGTTCTATTTTCATTAATTAAAAAAAAAAAAAAAAACATTCAGTAGGTTACTTTCACTTTATTTTTCTCTAATATTTACTTGATTTTACGTGTTTATCTTTCTTGCCATTATGCAATACATGACGGTGTGCACGTAATAATAAATGCATTTTCTACTTACGCATAAAAAAAAAAAAAAAAAAAAGATTTTCGGTTTCCGGAGGCGGAGCATACATGAATATTAATGAGTTTCGCAGACATGCGTTATTTCACATGAAACTGAGAATTTTAGTTCACATTGTATCTCAAGACATTAGTGGATTATTCCCTAAAGGTAACTTTATTCTACTAAACTACAGTTGTTTTCTTCTACCTAACAGTTCATAATGTTTTCATTAGTTTGCTGGATTTGTGCAGTCGTCTGTAACTGAATGACAGACACTTCATGTAACCGCTGATAGGCCTGTATAAATGTGTCTGTGTGGACATAATATTGCTGTAACCTACAGACTGCTGGTGTGATTATACACCTGTTAGCTTACCTGTTCACACTAACATTCTCTGGTTTTCCAGTTGGCATTAAAAAAATACTTGAATACAAGCAAGTACATTTGTAGTACATTGTTTATTTTGGTGCTAAATAAAAGTGTCAGAGTTATACACTATAAATACACTATTTTAAAGTATATTTGTACTTCAGTAGTACTTCACTGCACTTGGAAAAGTATACTATATACCACTACTACTTAAATAGATTTTTAGAGCATTGAAATGAAGTATACTACCTCAAAAATATACAGAGGAGTTTTATTAGTGTATTTGTTAAAAGTGTGCTTTGAATGCTTTAAAAATGAGTTCAATCTTAGTAGACATTTATGTAGTAATAAATATATGCTTACTGTAGTAATAAATATATGCTTTGATACATTTTTAACATATAATCTGAAAACAAGCATATTTTTAATAAATTCCTAAACAGTTTACTAGAAGTAAATTGGTAATAAATATATGTTTCGATACACTTTTAAAAAATATGCTAAACACAAGTATATTTTTAGTGAAGTTAGTGTATTTACAGAAAACATATAGTTAATGTTACTCTTACTTAAAGTATTTTTTATATGTACTTTAAGAAAATAGCAAAAGGATTCAGCTTTAAGTGGGTTTAAATGTACTTAATAACCATTTGTTGGCCTACTGCAATATTACAATTCTAAATATATAAATATTTAAAATTGGCTATATTTTCAAAATAAATATATTTTGAAAAACATTTTAACATTTACAATGTACCAATTTAATGTATTATAAACACCTGTCAACTATTATTAACCATTGCCATAAGCATATTTAAAATGAATATGTTGTTCAGTTTTACTTATTTGTACTTGTAAACGGTTATGCTACTTAAAAGGCTGTTGTCCATTACATGATATGTTAATTGTAATAAAGTACTACTGGAATTCCCACAAGGATTTCAACATCATATTATTTAAATCCACCATAAATCAATTTTCCAAAGATGCTTAAAAAAAAAAAATCGCTATATATTTACTTGTTTAAATTTAATCAACACGTGTAACACACGTGACGAAACCTGACTGGTTCCAAGGCTATGATTGGTTCTTATGATACTGACCTGCAGGCTCTCATCTGAGAGAAGCTGTTTAACAGATCTGCTGTGCATACGAAGCCTGTGTGCCTTGAATGTTAATAAAAGACTAAATTTAAACTGTTAAATTATATAGACAAGAGCGATCGTGTCACTTTAGGACACTTGGAAGAGACCACGCGATTCATATGCATTACTGTTTTCTGCGATGACTTTTTGAACAGTTTTGGTGAATCGTCTTTCATCGGAGGGATATAAATCTCTGAGATTTCATTAAAATATCTCAGTTTGAAGAGATTTCTTTTATTTGTATTTGATTTAGAACTTCAGTTTAGTTGTTATAAAGATATTTCACAAAGAAATGTGCAGAATTTTGTGTGAGAAATAAAAAAAAGACATTTTCTCATTTAAATCTCATTTTGTTAAGAAAAATCGTGAGAAAATCGAATCGTGAAACCAGTATCGTGAATCGTATCGAATCGTGAATTGAGTGAACTGTTACATCCCTAGTGTTTTGGTTTTCAGATAGCTGATACCATCAAAATAATGCATGAAACTCTGAGCCATCATCACAGCCTCGCACTCTTCATCTGCCGAACAATCTGGTGGACCTGTCGTCCCGAAACACATAAAGCCAGTCGATTCATTCTCTTGCGGTGAACCATATGTGAGACATAGTGGGAAGAAATCCGGCGGTCACGTTTCACATTCACCTGGCTTCAGACGACTGCTAAAGACAACAGATCCCCAATACAATTTGCCTTGCCATAAATACTTTGGCCAGGATGCGCTCCTGAAACTGTATTTTAAAGTTCACGAACAGCTGTCACAGAAGCTTTCTCAGATAACACTTCTGATCTATAGGAGCCCTACATCAGTCTCACCATTCATTTTATTGATGGCTGGAGCTGAAATCCACTTGTCTGCAAACCAGTTAACTTACTCTCCGAATAAACACACCGGGGAGATCATCGCAGATGTTTCTTGGAGTTTGAGAGCTGAGCAACAAGTTTGCATCGCAGCTGATAACAGGAGCAATATTGTCAAAGCGCTGAACTGAATAAGTGCACAAGGCTGCAGTGTTTCAGCATCGCCTTCATCTTGCTCTTGGTGTTTTACTGTGATAGGATCATGTGTGGATTTGTCCTGTGCATGTTGCTGTGAACTTTAGTAAATATGCAGGTCAAGGTTGGTTTAGGGTTTTTTGGCATCTCCATGTGATCCTGTTCAGTGTCACACCTTTACTTGTCTAAAATGTAAAGAAGCTCTTTGCTGTTGCACACACTATACACTGTGAATTCACAAACGTGTTTTGCTGTGATTTTTTATGGTGCTTTGAAGCACATAAATGTATAAATAATATGAAGTCATTTGGTTATTTGGTGTCCTTTTGGAGTCTGCAAGTGTCCTTTTTTTGGAAAGACAACTAAATTTACCTTGAAAAACGCTGAAAAATACAGTTTTGTGAAAATCACTTCAATCTGATGGTTTGCTTTGCTGGAAAAAGGCAGTGATGGCAAAATAGACATATTAAACAAGATAAATGGTGTATGATTAATTTCACCATAAGTGTGCAGTTCATCGCAATTAATAATTTTTTTTTTTATCTATTGACAGCCCTAATATTTATAAATGTGTGTGTGCGTATGTTTATATATATATATATATATATATATATATATATATATATATATATATATATATATATATATATATATATATGTAGTTTGATCTAATATTTGATGTTTTTTAAAATGTTGTTGATTTAAGTAGCAAATGAGAATCGATTAAATTAATGTTTGTATTTTCAGACAAAGGTCTTCTTAATGATTTTCAGTTTTGTTCAAGGTAATTCAACCAACAGTTTTTCAATAACGGGTGAATATGTAAAAGTATGGTATTTGGGGTAAAAGGCACCATAATTAACATGATAATGAGTAGTTTGCTGACTTTTTCATTTGTTGTGACATGGAGTGAGATGGCGAATATTATATATCAAATTGGGTATCCATCTTAGAGATAATACCCATATTTATAATGAAACAGTCATATTTAAAAACTATTATATTAATCATATAATACAATATAATTTATTGTTACTACATTAATTTAATCTGCTTCGACACAGTCTGCATTGTAAAAAGCACTATATAAATAAAGGTGACTTGACTACTATAAATCTATATTAATATTATGGGATCTCATTCAATGTTTTCAATGTTCATTCAATGCTTTACTTTTTAGAGTAATTTTGTTTCTGTATTTTCAAAATATATTTTTATATTAACATTATTAACACTATTTTAATAACAGTATATTTATTGAACAAAAATGAATTCTTCTGTTTATCAAAATAAACAGAAAATAGTACAAACTTTGCTAAAGTGATTCTTTTGAACAAGTATTTACTTTCGCATTACTAAAAACATTATTTTAGCTAAAGTATTTGCATGAATACTGTGTGCCTTTTACCCCATGTGTGTCCTTACCACTTCATACATTTATAAGATTTTAAACAAAATTAACCACTTTTATGATTTATTTTCGCACAAAATCTGCTGCTCCATCAATGTTCAATACAAACATATATATTTTTCCTGTAATCATCTACTTTGAGAGTAGTGAAAAACACATTTTTTCTTACGGCGTGCCTTTAGCCCATTGTACCCTATATGTGTGTGTGTGTGTGTGTGTGTGTGTGTGTGTGTGGTCCATGAATGTGTAGTGAGTGTGTGTGTGTGTGTGTGTGTGTGTGTGTGTGTGTAGACATACATTTGTGCAGTCCTGCTCTAATCCTGAACTCTCCTCCATGATCCACACTGCAACAGAATCATAGTGTCAGTAAAAACACATTTAATCAGTAAATGCACACAAACACAAAGCATCGTACATTATTATCAGGGCCCGGTTGCATAAACCACTTAGACTAGTCTTAAAAGTTAAGACACTAATGTTTTTCTTCAAGAGTGGTCCTAATTTTTTAAAGTCTGCTACATAAAAAGGTTGATTGGTGTAATTTGAATTGGAAAAATAACATTGACTACCCCTTGGATAACTGCAAGTTGGTCAAACTAGTTATTAAGACACAGTCTTAATATAGTGACTAAGTTTATGCAACTGGCCCCAGTTTAAAATTATATTTGTGTATGACTAACCCCAACACACAGCAGAGAAAACACTTTGCAGGTCCTATGCTGAGAGAGATCCTACTAACCTACCGCTTCAGTGAGCTCAATTATAGTAACGCGGCATTTTTTGTGTGTCAGTAATGGTAACGCCGCTGTAACAGGAGAAAAAGTAATTTGTTTGATTACTCGTTACTAAAAAAGTAAAAATTTATTTATAACGCCATTATTCCCATCACTGACCATTATAAAGCTTAGAAGAGCCAGGTTATTTTTTAAATATAACTCCGATTGTGTTTGTCTGAAAGAAGATAGTAATATACACCTAGGATGGTTTGAAGGATGAGTAAATCATGGGATAATTTTCATGTTTGAGTGAACTATCCCTTTAGTTGACAATAATGACCCTGGAATGAGTTCCTGTAATTTTATAATTAATGAGTAACATTAAACAGTCTGTGTAAATAAACATTTAAATGCTACTTCAAATGCAGCTTCTGTTCCACCTTTGCAGTGTAAAGATGTATTTTGTCAATGAGGAATTTATATTGCTAACAGTCTAAGTAATTGGTTAAATTTAAGTATTTAACATAAAACACAACACAGGTAATCATAAAAATTGGCCCTTATGAAGGTAAGAAAGCCCCTGGAAATCAATTGCAAGCAGCCCCTTAATGGAAAAGTTAATGTATGACCCTGGTATGGGGTAACGTCAGGCAGTAGTAGTTTGTACTCCCACCAGGTTCACACATACTCCGTCTGCAGTGTGTATGCGGCACATATTTGTCCGGTGCCCATATTAACAGGTTAGAGCACTTGGATGCGGTCCAGCAATGCATTTCAGGAGCGTTACATCTGCAGCAGTGCAGCGATCATTCACGCACGAGTCTATTTTTGCTGTACTACACGCGCTGAATTAAAGTGACAGTGCATTGTTTGTGGTCAAAATGAAGACGGATTGACATGAAAATGTAGTAACCTCATCATAAATGCATTTAATTCAATTAATTATACTACCGTTTTTCACAGTCATCTTTTTACTTTAAGCCTGGGGTAAAGCAAAAAAAAGCAAAACACTTGCCATGAGTAGCAAAAATAACTAATGTGGTCAAAATTATATTAAAAGTTTTTTTAATGTGAAATGCACTGCACAGTTTGTTATATTATGTCAAGGCGAGGGCCTTACATCTCTCCAAAAAGTGATAATCATGTGACAGGCTGGTGTCTGAGAACTACATGAAACAAGGCTGTACAATAAATGTCACTCAGTTGATTACTGAAGTATAGAAACACAAAGTTCTGCATGACCAGTGGGACTCTTTATATAGCCTAAGATTTAAATGCTAAAGGAAAGGCATGGGAGGCGTGTCATCAGCCATTGGTGTGGATGGTAAGTTATTTTGGGGCGGTTTCCCGGACAGAGATTAAGCCTAGTCCAGGAATAAAATGGTTTTTTAAGACAGAATAACAGAAATCTGCTTTCTCTGTCATGGTTTAAAATAGTCCTAGACTTAGTCTAGTCCAGAGTTTAATAAGCTGATTTCCTGGAGGAAGACTAGAGCTACTCCAGGACTAAACTGAGGCTTAAATTAAACCTACCAGGAGGAGGTTTAACTTCAGATTAATGTTGTGCTTCAAAGAAGACTCATGTATTTCTTATATATATATATATATATATATATATATATATATATATATCTAAATATATAATTTTTTTTTTTTTTTGGGTGCTGTTCACTTTATTTAAACAATTTATTTTGATTTAACACCATTGTTTCTGGTTCAGATGTGATTGCTTCCTGTTAAATTGATTTGAAATGGTTACTAGATCTCACTTGATGTTTTCATTTATAACATGTTTCAGTCACTAACCCAATCAAACAGGACTTTCACTTCCCATCATGCTTTGCACTAAGCTGAAGTGGAATTAATTTAATTAATTAATCAATTAAATATTATGTTGTTTATATTTTTGTGTTTAAATATTAATAAGTCCATGACAGAAGCTGCAGATCAGTAGCACACCGTAAATGCGTAATATGTGAAAGCACAATGGTGCGTGCTGCTTCTGAAACACATACGTACTGCAACACGCAACACATACACACTGCAGAACGGAGTACATGTGAACCTGGCATTAGGTGTAAATTGCAGAAAGGAAAAAATAAACTCAAATGTTTTTGGGGATTTTTGTTGATTGGGGGTTAAGGCCCCGATATACTTCAAATGAAGTTCTTTTTCGTTCTACAGTTAGGGGTAAAACAAAGTTTGAAATGCGTAAACAGCGATATACTGTAAACTAACATCTGACGCCGCCCACACTGCTGAAAGCGATGGTTAGATTAATATGTAAATATGTGCTGTGCACTTTCTTCTCAGTAACAAAATAAACTCAACAAAAATGAGAAAACAGCAAGCATTTTTTATATAGAGCATAAGAAACGCGTCTGATCATAACATGGGTATGTTAGCACGAGCTCTGCAGATTAGCACTCCAGTCACATCATGTTTATATAGCACTTTATTCAGTAGATTGCTTAAAATCAAGAGGCACTAATAATGTTTTTCAAGCACAACTTAATTTTGTATTATAAAGTGACTTTCCAGTTTGTTAATGTTTTCACCCACGGAGCTCTTACCTCAATGAACTCAAACACACGAAATGAGTCAAAGACACGTCCCACGCGAGTGAAGGTGGAGCCTCAGCGCACACCTCCTATTACGTTATCATCACTGACCAATGGTAGTACGAAGGTGTTTTGCAGCTGGATCGAACTTTTCCTGAATGTTCGCTTTGGCAAGCCGTTTCAAACTTCCAAAAAGTACACAAAAAGAACTTCATTTTGGCCTGATTTTGTTCGAAATGACGTCACATCAGTTTGTTCTTTGATTTCATTTGAAGTATATTGGGGCCTTTAGGTGCCTAGGGTGCCTCAAGGGTACCTAATTTCCTGATAGTATTGAGAATCAAACCCTAAAACTTCGGGGTTACCAGTCATGGCCTAATGGTGGAAAAGCTGGTGAACAATAGCAGAGACGCCTCAATAATCAAGTGAGTAGCCGACTGGAATTAGCAATGTTACTTTAGAGTTTTAATGTTATATATTTTAACCATTTAATACTTTCCTGCTTCAAATGTTTGTAATTTATTGTCCTATTTGAAAGTTTTAGTTATTTAAATTTACAAATTTAACATAAACACTATACAACTATATCCAACAGTTAGTTGTGGTCCTGGGATCCGATTGGCAGAGAGTCTTGGATACTGGATTCAACTGGGTAAAAATCAGATTTGGTCTGACAGTGTGAACGTAACCTTTGATGAGCAAAAAGATGTTGGATCAATGTTGGTCGGAGATCAACATTGTTTCGATGTGAAACAGATTTTACTTTGAATCTACAGTGAACAGCAGGAGTTCATCACTAATTCTCAATCCTCACTCAATCATTTAATTATCTTATTAGCTTCAACACTGTTTTAGTGTTACTCTTTTACTCTCTGTAGACTGGACTCATATAGACACAGAGCAAGTGATAATTTAACACTGAGGATTTTACTGTGCTCCTTTACTGCCATGCAATTCTCTAATTTATTTTTATGTATTATTATTATTATTATATTACATATATGTTAATTAGATTTATTCACTCTTCATGCTTAACATACTTGAGTTTGTTCAGTCTGTAGTTTGGATGGTTGAGCAGCTTCACTCCTGAGTCTCCTGGGTGATTGTAGCTCAGATCCAGCTCTCTCAGGTGTGAGGGGTTTGAACTCAGAGCTGAAGACACATAACCACAGCCTTCCTCTGTCACCATACACCCAGACAACCTACAAACACACAACAACAATCCACATCACATTAGATTATAAGTCAGATGTCACTAACACAGTCATTTGGGTGGTAGCTGTTATTTTCTGTAGCTTCAGTCACAAAAGTAACAAAAGTGAAGTCAATAGAAACATTTATACTCCAGTAAAGTAGAAATATACTTAAGAACAGTAATAAAGTATTTCAAAATTGTCACTGGACACCAGTGGTCTTATTTAAATGATCTCTCTGTCATTTCATAAAAAATCATTTTGTGTTCAATTAGCATTATCAGGAAGAAAGAAATATTCCCCCAAACATTGGACATTATATCTTGCATTTAAATGGAAAGTAATAGTGAAAGAAAGAATAATAAAAAAAAAAAATTAAAAACAACATTTCTAACTTTGTTACTAAAAATATGAAGGCGCTTGCAGATTCTCATACACACACTTTAAAACATGACAATGAGATGTTCACTTTCAGGTCAAAAACTCACTGTCAATCAAAAACTTGCTGTCAACCCTGCCCACATGAGGGATTTGTACCAGTATGGCACAGTTAATTATTTTTTCCAATTTCAAAGAGTTTTTTCATTAATATTTAATTAATATTTTTTATAAGTTTATTGAAAAGTTACAGTCAAAATATTTGGCACAAATCTAATTCCATATTTGTCAAGTAACTGAGTGCAGCTGAGACACCAAGACACCAACTTTAGAGGCAGTGTAGGGATGCAGAACATCAACACAGAGCAGAGTATTTGCAGAAAAGGAAACAGGACTGTGCCAGAGATATTGAGACAAAAAAAGAAAACGAAAATGAAAGACAGAAGATAAAATAAAAATGTTGCCATATTCAAAATAAAATTTTGCCATATTTTTGCCATAAAGTTTTTAAAATGTAGGCTAAGTGTCACTAATTAAACTATACACACACGAGAGCCGACTCGCCTTTAGTTACTTCAACAGTTTTCTGCATCCCTCCACCACCCTGCTCCTCACTCTTGGCTGGGGATATGGGGAGAACTTTGGGTTTGGGCTAAATTCCAAGCTCGGAGCCTTCGATCCCCTTGGACAGTACACCAAATATGCTTATTATATATATATATATATATATATATATATATATATATATATATATATATATATATTTTAACTCTATTCAATCATTTGTAAGTGTGAACTCATGAAAACCATTGCCACAGGTAATCAGACAATACTTATTTGTTAAAGATTTATCTTTGGCGTCTCATTGTAGATTCAAATCTATAAATCAAAATGTATTGCATTTATGAAGAAAAAGTTCAGCACCCAAGGCTCTATCGCTATTGCCTCAATGGTGTACAGTGTCTTTGGGTGGATCAGCTGAGGCTTTTAAAGTGGCACTGATAGTAGAAAGTAGAAATTATATAAACAGTTTCTTTCATTACATCTATAAACCCTAGGGGTGTGACGAGACGGGTATCTCACGAGACGAGACAAGACAAGATTTTTACACACTATTTTTAAGAAATCCTCAATGACGAAATACATGACTAGAAAAAATATTCTGCAGGTGTATTTGAAATGTTTTAACTAATCATCTTATGATGAATGTCATTCAGTTCTACTTTCTGAGTATGAATTATCATATGCAGTAAAAGACAACAATACTCAAGTACTATAAAAGGTTTTGCCACTAACTCAACTGACTGACTTCTCTTCTGTATGATTTCAGTCTCTTCAGACCTTACTGTACATGATTTATGAGCTTCTACAACTTTTGACCTCCTAACTGAACTCCTTTCCACAAACTGATCATAGAAATAAAAAATAAAAATGGTAACACTTTACAATAAGGTCTCATTTATTAACATTAACATATTAACCAACATCAACTAACAATGAGCAATATATTTGCTACAGTATTTATTAATGTTTGTTTATGTTAGTTAATAAAAATAGTCATTCATTGTTAGTTCATGATAGTTCACAGTGCATTAACTAATGTTAACAAATGAAACCTTACTGTTTGTGCTTAACAAGATTAAGAGAAAACTGTTATTCATTTTTATGGTAACACTTTACAAGTTGAAACCATAATCGCACCCTCTCAATATTCAAAGTGCAAATAAGACCAATTTTTCTTTGATACAGAGCTAAGAGATGGTTACAACTACACTGCCCAGCCTAAAATAGCTTTCATATTGAGAGATATTTGCATTCATCAGGGAGCCGCTTTCAAAATGCGGGGTATTGAAATCACCCCTAATAAACCCCATTTGATATTTGTGCTGGCTACTGTATACAGGCCACCAGGGCACAATACAGAATTTGCTGATTGTCTATCAGAGGTAGTACTGGCTGCGGATAAAGTATAAATTGATGGTGATTTTAATATCTATGTAGATAATGAAAATGATGCAATGGGATTTACATTTACAGACATTCTAAACTCTATTGGAGTTAGACAACATGTGTCAGGACCCACTCATTGTCATAATCATACTTTACATCTAATATTGTCACACGGAATTGATGTTGATGCCACTGAAATTCTTCAGCAGAGCGATGACATATCAGATCATTATCTAGTCTTGTGTATACTACATTTAACCAAGGCTGCAAAACCGGCTCCACATTACAAATATGTTAGAGAGTTAGTCAATTGCAGACTGATCTCAAATCTAACCTTTCTCTCAAAAATACTAAAAAAGGGAGTATCCTCACAACAATGTTCCTTTTAAAAAAAAAAAAGAAATGGTATCTGTTAGGATTTCCAGTCAGGATTTAGACCGTACCATAGTACTGAGACTGCTCTCATTAAAGACTGCTCTTATCATCAGATCGTGGTTGTATCTCTGTTAGTGTTACTAGATCTTAGTGCCGCATTTGACACTATCGACCACAACATTCTTTTGAATAGACTCGAAAATTATGTTGCATTAGTGGAATTGCATTGTCATGGTTTAAATAATACTTATCTGACCGTTATCAGTTTGTAGTAGTAAACGAAGAGATGTCATATCAATCACAAGTTCAGTATAGAGTACCACAAGGTTCATTACTAGGAGCGTTGCTTTTCACCCTGTACATGCTATCCTTGGGATATGTCATTATGAAGTATGGTGTTAGTTTTCACTGTTACGCTGATAATGTATAATTATCAAAAATGGTAATATAATAAAGTCCTTTCACATCACCATTTTGCATGTTCTTCACATAATAGGCCTGTAAGTGGCACCTGGGCTTCATTGAAACAACTATGATAGTTGGATCAAAATAAATAAAAATAAACAGGAATTTAGCCTAGTTTAGTTTTGTGCACATTGTCGTGTTAATTATAATAAAAAGAATTTTGATTTATTTACCACAAAATTAACATAGATATTTGTTTGAGAGAGGCCTCATGGATTCAATTGCAGAGGACAAATTTGAAGTATGGTTATCAAATAGGCCTTCACATTTCACTCATTACAAAGTGTTCAGATCACCATGTTAACTGTTTGGAGAACAGTGACCTGAGCTTAAACAAATATATCAAATCGACTGAGAAAATCTGTATTATGGTAGCATTTTGTTAATTATTTTTAAGGAAAACCATTTACCTCAAAATCTCCAGCTTACAGTTTCTCTTCAGTCCATCAGAAAGAAGCTTCACTCCAGAATCCTGCAGGTCATTGTTACTCAAGTCCAGTTCTCTCAGGACACAGTTTGAGGATTGTAGAACTGATGACAAACTCTCACAAGACTGAACAGTGAGTCTACAGTGAGTAAGGCTGAAAGAGAGCAGATTTAGTCAGATCATCAACAAACACTACGACCGGCTTACTGTAAATTATCTCTTATATGTTCTTAAATACCTCAGTATCTGCAGCTGACAGTTTGAACTCTTCAGTCCATCAGTAAGAAGCTTCACTCCAGAATCCTGCAGGTCACTGTTACTCAGGTCCAGCTCTTTCAGGACAGACTTTGATGACTGTAGAGCTGAAGACAAACTTTCACAGGACTGACCAGTCAGATTGCACCCACATAGCCTGTGTAGAGAACAAAACAAACAGTGATATCAGTGTGATTATCAGGGAGGGTTTATAATCTGAATTACATGTTTGTGCTAAATTCAGTGTAATGAGATGTTAGCCATTAAAATGTAAGGGTTGAGGGTTAAGTTTGTAACTCATCTGTGCATTTGTGCTCAACACTGCAGCAAATTGTACATGAATGCAACTAATATGGTTCAGCTCAATTAAATCTCAATGATCCGGTCACAGCGGTTCTCAAGTTATCAACACACTGAAACTGTCCTACTAAAATAAGGCAATAACTGGAAGTAATATGATCCTCGGAGCATGGTGTTCAAGAGGATTTGACTGATGAAATGAAAATAAAGCTACTGTAATAATCAAATGCACAAGGAAAGGGAATGGGAAAATGCAAATGATAAACAGTAGAACAAATAAAATATAAGAAACATGAAATTGACAATGAAATTGTGCTTCACTTTTATATTTCACATCTATTTAAGAAATATTACAGAAATTAAAGGTATAGTTCACCCAAAAATGAAAATTCTGTCATCATTTACTCACCCTCAGGTTGTTCCAAACCTGTATAAATTTGTTTGTAACCAGGCTGCTTTGGGCCACCACTGACTTCCATAGTACGAAAAAAAAATACTATGGAAGCCAATGGTGGCCCAAAGCGTATTAAGTGTATTAATTCAGTGAATTAATTATAAATAAACTGATTGTTATTAAAGCTGAAAAAAGTAACTTAAGTCACTTAAGACATAACCGACTATGTTTACATGAATATTCCTCAAGAGTGAAATATAACACTAAAGAGAACTGAATTTCAGATTGCATTCTGTCTGAGACAGGAGCCTTTTTCTAAAAACCAAAATCAGGTTTTCTGCCGTGTGTGCTTGGAGAAAACTCCACTGATACTTTCATACAACAATATAGACAGGAGAAAATATGTACTTATCATAGTTATGAAAACAGCTATTTGTTCACATTTTGAATATAGAAAATGAGTGAATGTCAAACCTCAGTATGTTCAGTTTACATTCTGCACTCTTTAGTCCATCAGAAAGCAACTTCACTCCTGAATCCTTCAGGTGATTGCTGCTCAGGTTCAACTCTCTCAGATGGGATTTTGGTGATTGTAGAACTGAAGATAGTGTTTCACAGCATGTTTCATCAAGACCACAGCCATCAAATCTGACAAAACAGAACGTTTAACCAGATAAATTTCTGATGTTCAGTGTTTTCCAATAACACATTGTACCTAATCAGGACAGACAGATATTTAATTATTCAGGATTTTTACATTTAGTTATTTATTGATAGAACAAAACCTTTAAAGGGATAGTTCACCCAAAAATGAAAATTTGATGTTTATCTGCTTACCCCCAGCGCATCCAAGATGTAGGTGACATTTTTTCTTCAGTCGAACACAAATGATGATTTTTAGCTGCAACCGCTGCCGTCTGTCAGTCAAATAATTGCAGTAGATGGGAACTTCATCTATAAGAGTAAATAAAGCTTGCTTAGACAAATCCAAATTAAACCCTGCGGCTCGTGACGACACATTAATGTCCTAAGACACGAAACGATCGGTTTGTGTGAGAAACCGAACAGTATTTATATAATTTTTTACCTCTAAAACACCACTATGTCAAACTCCGTTCATGACTCCTTTAGTGATGTCTGATCGCGCTCTGACAACGGAAGTGATGTCTCACGCATATACTTCAATGAGTGTCAGACATCACTGCCGCTGTCAGAGCGCGATATACGACTGACAGACGGCAGCGGTTGCAGCTAAAAATCATCATTTGTGTTCGACTGAAGAAAAAATGTCACCTACATCTTGGATGCGCTGGGGGTAAGCAGATAAACATCAAATTTTCATTTTTGGGTGAATTATCCCTTTAATTAAACAGCGGTCAGTGAAATTACTCACAAGGCTTTTCTGCAGCATTTCACAGCTGGAACGAGTCTCTTGTAGTCTATCTGTGATGAGGTGAACCTCTTTGGGTTGAACTCATCCAGCACCTTCTCTGACATCAGCAGTATGTAGGTCAGCACTGTGCACATTGAAGAAGAGAGTTCTCTTCCTGGATGTTCTTCTGAGCTGATGTATCTCTGGATTTCCTCATATAATGAATGATCCTTGAGCTCAAGTAAGCAGTAAAACAGGTTTACTGAAGCTTCATCTGAGATCTTCTTGTCTTGTACTTGTTTAATATATTCAGTTGTTTGTTTGATACTCTCAGTGGTGTCTTCAGTGTGTGGGATCAGGCCTTTGAGCAGGTTTTGACTGGATTCCAGTGAAATTCCCAGCAGAAACCGCAGGAACAGGTCCAGATGTCCTCTCTCACTCTTAATGGCTTCATCAACAGCCTTCTCTAGTAGCTCCTGCAGTGTGATGTTTTCTTTTGGCTTCTCAAAGAAAAACTGAAGCTCCTGCATGTTCTTGTTCAGGTAGCAGAGGAACACATGCACTGCAGCAAGGAACTCTTGAACACTCAGATGCACAAAGCAGAAGACCTTTTTTTCACGAAATCCATCTTCCTTCTTAAAGATCTCTGCGATCATTCCTGTGAACTCCGTGTCTTTACTCATGTTAATACCACATTCTTCCAGATCTTCCTCATAGAACACAATGTTATCCTTCTTCAGCTGTTCAAACGCTAGCTTGGCTAACTTCAAAATCATTTCTTTATTTGAATGTAAGAGCTTTGCACATTCTCTTTCTTCTTGTTCATCATACTTCTGGCTCTTCATGTCTGTCTGTATCAGTAGGAAGTGACTGTACATTTCAGTGAGTGTTGTGCTGATGTTCTCAGTGTTGTTCTTGAGAATATCCTGAAGTACTGTGGCCGTGATCCAGCAGAACACAGGAATGTGGCACATAATGTAGAGACTACGAGATGTCTTAATGTGTGAGATGATTCTGGAGGCCTGAGTCTCATCCGTGATTCTCTTTCTAAAGTACTCTTCCTTCTGTTGGTCAGTGAATCCTTGCACCTCTGTGAACAAACCCACATACCGAGGAGGGATCTGATTGGCTGCTGCTGGTCGTGAGGTCACCCAGACGAGAGCTGATGGAAGCAGAATCCCTTTGACCAGACTTGTGAACAGCACGTCTACAGATGATCTTTTCTCAGTGGAATTCAATGATCTACTGTTAAAATTCAAAGGCAGGCGACTCTCATCAAGTCCATCAAATATAAATGCCATCTTGCATTCCTTATATAATTTTGATTTCTCCAGGTCTTTCAGTTCAGGATAAAATTCCAGCAGAAGCTCATGGAGACTGAAATCTTCATTTGTCATCAAGTTAATGTCTCGGAATGGAAGCAGGAATACACAGTCAATAAAATCATTGGCTTTTCCTTCTGCCCAGTCCAGGATGAACTTGTGCACAGAGACAGTTTTTCCGATGCCAGCAACTCCCTTGGTCAGAACAATCTTTTTCTCATTTTTTCCTCTTAGTAATGTAAATATATCATTGCATTCGATTGGTTTGTCCTGTTTTTTTTTATTCTTGAAAACATCATCAATCTTCATAATCTCATGTTCCTGATTGACATCTTTCATATCTCCCTCTGTGATGAAGAGTTCTGTGTAAACATCCTTAAGATGTGCTTCATTTTCTTTCTTGCCCTCAAATACACGCTCTGCTTCCTCCTTCATGTTGGTTTTGTGAGATCCCAAGAATTTTTTCAGATTCAAATCCACTGTTATAAAAGATTTGTGTAAATAAATAAAACATATTTAATTTAAAAAAAGCTTTCACATCAGCAGGATCTGATCAGAATTCATTCAACATATAGTAATTAAATTACTGTTGAAAGTATTACAGCTCAAAGGGCTCAGATCTTCAATGGTCATTGCCAGTCACATCCGGTGGTTGATTGGAGTATTTGGTTATTGAAAAGGGTCAGTGGTGCTGTCTGGTTAGTTCTGGTGATACAGTACATCACCTCTCACAGTTAATCTTTGTTTCAATATTAATAATGATCCCAGCCTGACTTGTCCAACCAATGCATGACAGCATTTAGATTTAAAAAGTCATAAATAATCTTACACTAACTCTGATTTATCAAGTGAAAATTGTGAAAAACATAGTTTTATAAGTTTTGTGTGTTCACAGACATTTAGGATAAAACACAGAGATTTTCTATACATTAGGCCCCTGGGCTAATGTCCTAATTCAAAATACATCTGACATGTTTAAATCACTTCTGAAACACTTTAAAAAGGCTAGTTCACACTGAACACTGACACTGCTCAATCATCAGATCACATTCCTGCTTAAACAATCCACAACCTGACAAACTGTAAATGAACATGTTTAGTTGGTGAAAACAAACAAACCCACACTAACAGGGATAACACTCTCAAAACATGGCGTTCATGTCTATTGGTGTTGGTCTATCAGTTGATGCAGTGTGATCTAGCCTTAAGAGAATATGACTGTTAAGACTGTACCTTGCTCTTCTGTGTGTTTCTCTGTGATATTCTGTTGTCCTGTGAGGAGAAAAGGAGGAAAATAAAAAATATATTTTTACACACAAAAGAACATGCCTGTGAACAATATGACTAAAATGAACTGTTAGATTTAGAGGCCTCTTACAGCCCTTTTATTCTCTTCCTGAGTGTAATATAAGTCACCATTCACTTCTTTTATGTTCAGTCACCATAGAGAATATGCATGAGTGAAGAAATGTCACATAGCCTCTTTTGTATTTTTCCATAAATGAAAAACAACTCCTTATGTTTATTTTCTTCTTATTTCTAGTCACCTTGTTTTTCTTTTTGCAAGGTTATATTCTATATTTGTTATTTCCAACTATGAAATAATTCCGTTAATGGTTTTATCTTTGGGTGTCGTTTTTGTTCCTTGGAAGGTATACATTGTGTAAACTTCTCAATAAATACTGAAGATTTGGGGCATGATTGTGTGTGATGATTCTTCCCACAACCGCAGACCATCGATGACTGAGAGGGACTGAAAAGCAATCATACTTGGCTGAAGAGTAAGAGATTGAATTTTTACATGAACTTTAATAAAAAAGGGTTCACAGTCACTGAGCATTATTTCACTTATCAAGCTATTAACAGACAGCTACTAAGCAGTGTGTCTCAGTAATCACAGCTATAGTAATAGTACCTGCAGTGTTATAGTTGAAGGTCACTGGTCCTGTGATGGTGTTTCCAGCGAGTACAGGAGCATTTACAGCTGCTCCTGTCTGAGCATTCAGATCAACACTGACTCCAGTGAGAGCGCTGCTGCTCATCTTGACTGGAATAGAGACAGAGATTAATGACATTTCCTAAATGACAACTTTAACATTACTGATATTGTTTTCTTCATTACCTTCCTTGTGTTTCAGCTTGTCTTCTTCCATCTCATCTAGTGTGTCACAATGCTGATGCACAAACAGATGCAAAACGGATGCAATCTACCTTCACTGACTGTTGGACATGAAGAAAAAGGTTTAGAATTGCTCCACTGTTACCAGACACTTTCCAAAAATAAGGCACTAAATTCTATGTACTATATTAAAAGAGGCAAATAATTTTGGTTCTCATCTACTCTCATGCACAACCTTTCCTTTTATCACTCTCTACAGACAGGCTCTCACCTGAGATTCTTGAGCAATGCCAAGTGTGTCATTCTCAAAACCAGTTAAAACACAATAAACACCATTAATACACACCCATATTACAGACCTCTGATTAGCCAGCTGTACATATGCATGTCGGGAATGTTTAATGGTGAACATGATGAAGATTAGCAGACAGGCTGTCAGTTCATAGAGTTCACTTCCCTTCACCCCAGAATGTGTTTACAATCGCATTAAATTCAACTTGGCAAATTTTAGAAATGCCTGTAGCTGCAAGTCAACAAAGACTGCGAAGATGTTCATGCATTCAATGATCTTCTCACATATCACCTATTGTTTGACAACCTGGTCACAAGCAAGTAACACTTCTCTCAAACCAATACCATCCCTATATAAAAAACAAACTATAAAATAGGAAATCCATCCAATCTATCATCACTGTCATATAAAAAAAAAATACAGGGCTGTAAGTAGGGCTGCAACAAACGATTATTTTGATATTGATTAATCTAGCGATCGTTAGAATGATTAATCGACTAATCATTGATTATTACACTGATTAATCAGTATGCTTTGTTCGATTATTCAACTACAAATTAGTTAAAATATTGGATTATACTTTAACTAATAAATAAAACAAGGAAATCTCTTCAGCTTTTGAACGTGTATTTTTTAATGAATTTGTGAAAAAAATCTGTTAAAATGACTTGTACTGTTTTATTAAGTCTGGGAACTTTTTAATAAAGTAAAAAATATGCAATATTGTGATATTGTGCATGAAAATATTGTGTGAAAATGTTCCTCTTTTTTTTTTCTTTTTTTTTTTACAACTATCGAGTTTATGGTCATTGAATGGCTTTTCTGAGGTAAATTGTGATATATTTGTTTAAATTTTTTTTATTTAATTTTAAATTTTTTAAAAATTCTTTCTGTGGTAGAAACTCTGCTTGAGTGATTACATTAGAGATGGATTCATTTCAGTAAGTTTTACTGTATCTTTCAGCATACTTTTGATGTTCATTCATGTTTATTTCATGCTGTAATAGCAGAAAAGAAGAAGAGATAATAGATTAATGTGACGTGACCTGAGGTGCTACAGTGATCTGTCAAAAACGCAAAAACCACATGTATTGTTTGAATCGCGTAGTAAAATTGACATTTTAAAAGCTGAGACTTTGTTTTATCAAAAGTAACCTGATCAGTCTCATCTGTCAGTGCATTTGTCTGTGTCCTCTTTGCTCTGCTATGTATCTTTCATTGCTTGAGAGAATGAATGTGTGGCTTGAAAACAGTGAGTCTGAATGAGAGTTGGTGGCCCTGCATGACAGTATTTTTTGTAGTTATGTTAAATGTTATATTTGTTATGTTTTATACTATGTTAAACGCCCACATTTTACGGGTTCGACTTTGTTTGCACTATGCACTCTGAAGCACCGTGTCTTCTATTGTATTCAATCCGGGAGAGCTGTATTACAGGTTAAACTGTGTTATTGCAGGCCCTTAAATAGGTCATACGAGATCAAAAGACTATTCAACAACAAAAATATTTGTTGACAATTTTTTATTGTCGACATTGTCGATAATGTCGACTAATCGTTTCAACCCTACTTTTTATTACCTTTTTGGCTGCGATTAAGCCTACCATTAGAGCGTGCTGATGAGTATGCGGGATAGTATCGATAACATCAGAATAGTTCATTTAGTCAATAGTTCAATAGTCAGAAATGTTAATTCTGTATGCGCTTGAAAACAATATATTATATTATATTTTTTTCTTAAAATAATTTCTAATTTGCAAATAATGGACGTAGTGAGACTGTGGGAGTACAAATGTATTTTTAAGTTGCAAAAAGGATGCAAATAAATTTTCTATATAGAGATCTCCTTTAACAGCATAAACCTTTTTTTCTCCATCCTGAAAAAGCTCCATCAATCCAAGAAGGCTCAAACGAACAAGGATTGCATAATATTGGTGTATTGATTGAGACTTTTGGTTGTTTATAACATTTTTTGATCCGATTCAAAATCTTCAAAGACTTTCTCAACACAAAATTACTGCTGCCTAATTTACAGATAGATTTACACTCTGTAAAAAGTAAAGTTGGGAGAGAAGACTCTGGCACTGACATAGCCTCTGCACGAACCCATAGAGGAGAAGTCTCAGGTAGCATGTCATCCAGAATACCCCTTTGCCAGAAAGTGAGAGCCCTGGCATTTGCTGCCCAGTAATAATGCTTAAAATTGGGAAGCCCAACGCCTCCACAATCATTAGGTTTTTGCAAGTGGGCTTTTGCTATGTGAGGCGTTTTACAGTTCCATACAAATGAAAGAATAACTGAATCAAGTTGCTTAAAGGATTAGTTCACTTTTAAATAAACTTTTGCTGATAATTTACTCACCCCCATGTCATCCAAGATGTTCATGTCCTTCTTTCTTCAGTCAAAAAGAAATTAAGGTTTTTGATGAAAACATTCCAGGATTTTTCTCCATATAATGGGCTTCAATGGGCACCAGACGGTTCAAGGTCCAAATGACAGTTTCAGTGCAGCTTCAAAGGGCTTTAAATGATACCAGACGATGTCTCAATCAGCCCTAGTTCAGTAGTCAGGGCACTGATAAGGGAATCAGCCACATTCACTTTCTTGATATACTGATTCATGACCTAGGGAACTAGGGAGCTGATTGAGACACAGGGTTAGTACTTGCACGTTCAACTTGTAAACACCGACTTTGTACTTCCGTCTATGTCAAGCGTGACCTTTTCAACGTAATTGCGTATTACGTGACGTCACGGACACGCATCCGAGAACAGAGCTAGGCTAACATTTGTGCTTCTAAAACTTAAACCTTTTTTATTTATTTATTTTTTTAAATGACCGATCATTTCACTAGATTAGACTCTTATTCCTCGTCTGGTATTGTTTAAAGCCCTTTGAAGCTGCACTGAAACTGTAATTTGGACCTTGAACCGTCTGGTGCCCATTGAAGCCCATTATATGGAGAAAAATCCTGGAATGTTTTCATCAAAAACCTTAATTTCTTTTCGACTGAAGAAAGAAGGACATGGACATCTTGGATGACATGGGGGTGAGTAAATTATCAGCAAAAGTTTATTTAAGTGAACTAATCCATTAAATGTGCCCTAGAACGTTCTTTCACAAGATGTCATGTAGAATCATGTAGAACTACTGAACAAGTGTCTATAGGACTTTACCTGATCTCTGATCAGTTGTATATATTTGTAGATCATTTTAATTAGACATTAGAATAATTAAAATGAATAATGGTAGTTATTAAGTGCTCTTATTGGCCAGCTTAGCTTGAGCCATGGAACAAAGAAAACAAGCCCTGAAAAAAATAAATAAATAAATAAATAAACACATATTATACAGACACTCTATATGTAATCTTATTAGATGATTAGTTAATTCCATTTGATTGATTTTACTTTCAGTAAAACTTTTGCAATACATTTGTTAAAGGGTATTTTTAATGCATGTTTGGCCTGAGTTTTGTTGCATTTACACTGTTCTGAACACTAGGGGTCACTGTGGAGACAGGTGGCAGATTGTTTCGAAGCCTCGACACATCACGGCACATTTGCTTCAACTGCTTCAGTGTTTCACGAAGCCTCAACCTGCCCATCACTACCATTTAGTATAGAATTATACTCATACTTTAATTTTAAGATTTTATTATAAACAGACTTTGAGAGTGACACTCTATATGCTTGTTCGAGTATTGGCAATGTTTCCTCTATTTTCCGAAGCCTACTATTTAAAGCTTGTTTTTTAGACAACTCAAATGATATGGCCTTGCATTACGACTTTAACAGTATCCCACAAAATTGAATCTGAAACCTCTCTAATGTCGTTAGTTGCAAAAAACATTTTTCCAGTTAAATATGAAATAAAAGTTGAATCTTTGATTAGAATTGGGTTGAAACGCCACAAGTAATTTCATTTTAGCAAAACACTTTCAATTTGGAACGTAACTGGGCTATGATCAGATATTAATATATTATGATATTTAGTAGGGCTGCACGATATATCGCATGCGATTGTCACGTGCATTTCGTCAGTAAAGCCGGTTCCCTGATTACCTCTAAATCGCCATCACCTGCTTTCAAATGGAGCGGCATTTAATAGACAGAGCCGTAGATCACTGACAAGCTACGCAATATCGCGTTCATTATCGAAGGCGATTCATCTGCGATAATGAACGCGATATTGCGTAGCTTGTCAGTGAACTACGGCTCTGTCTATTAAATGCCGCTCCATTTGAAAGTGGTAATCTTTGATTTAGTGGTAATCAGGGAACCGGCTTTACTGACGAAATGCACGTGACAATCGCATGCGATATATCGTGCAGCCCTAATATTTAGTATTTACTAATATTGAAAAACAATTCAGATGTAACCAAAAAGTAGTCTTTTCTAGGGAATAATTCCTATCTGTCAGATGCTGAAGCCTCCAAATGTCAACCATATTTCTAGATTTGATTAGGTTGTTAAGTGTTTGTATGGAAGTAAGTGTAGGTGGTGGTTTTGACGATAGTCTATCCATATAATGATCTAAGTAACAGTTGAAATCTCCGCCTACTACTGCACTTAAAGAGTTTGCATCAGGATGTCAGGGTTTGGTGAGGAAGGAGTGATGACTCAATTGCAGGGAAGAGAGGGTTTTTATTAAAAATAAAAAATAAAACAAAAAAACACAACAAAAACTACCCCGAGGGGGAAAACTGGCTTGGCTTGGCTTGAGAAAACACGAGGGAAAATACGACAACAAACCAGCACAGGACTGCAAACTCGAGGAGAATAAATAGGAGAGCAAACAAGGCAGGTAATGAGGGAGGACAGGTGGGCCAAATCAACCAGTAATGAGGTAACAAAATGGGCAGGGTCAAGGCAATAGATATGAGAGCACATGGCACAAAGAAACACATGACAAGCTTTGTGCTCACACCAAACATAACAAAAACACAAGCACATGACCAACATGTGCTTACACAAAACGAGACATGAACACGCAGCTAATGAGAACTCATAAGCTGTGTGTTCACACAAAACATAACAAGAACATGCAGCCAGCGAGCACACTCGGACTGCACGCTCACACAGAACACGACATGAGAGCACACGGCAGATGTAAATCGTGTGCTACACAGAACATGACAACACAAGAGCATCTGGCCAATAAGAATCAACCAGGCGCTCACAAAACACGAGACGAGAGCACACGGCAAGCGACACACAAACTGTGTGCTTACAATAAAGACAAAACAGGAAGTGCGAGTGTCCGAATCCCAGCACAAAACCGAAACCAAGCTAGACGCGAGGCCAGTGACGTGAGTGATGACGAGCTTCAGCTGCGAGGCGCACCGGCCTTGAGTCTCTCACGGAGGAGCTCCGGAAGCATAAAAGGAGGAGCGACGACCATGAAGGAAGAGAGAGGACCAGGCCTGGACTTTGTTTTATGTTTTATGTTTATTTTACTTTCGTTTTGTATTTGTTTATTTTATATTAAAGTTATGTTTAACGTTATGTGTTACAGTCATCAGTTAGACCCAGTTAATTGTCCTGTTGGTGCAGTACTAGAGTTTCTGCAGGAACGATACACTGCAGGGTTATCCTCCTCTATCTTAACCCTCAGGGGTCTGAGGATTTTTGGGACCCTGGAGAAGTTTTGACATGCCCTGACATTTGTGCTTTTTTCAGTTGTTCATAAACATATTAATGGAAAAAGTGTCATTACACTGTATTCAGCACAAACTAGGCTACAATAATATGTGAGGAACATGTATGTACATGTTTGTGTTTTTGAAGGAATAACGTTTATGCGTGGTTATTGAAAACACAAAAAACTTAAGTCACTGAAATAAAGCCAAAAATATATATATTAAATCTTTGTTCACAAGACTTCTGGGTATTGGAGGTTGTAGACTAGAGTTTTTGCTTCAAAATGAGGTAAAAATTATGCTGCCTGCTTGTTCATATAAAACAATAGAGAGATTTAAATTTTCTAAAAATCTTTGGTCAAGAAACACAGTATGCGTGGAGGCGTGAATCATCATGAATAATGGGTGATTCTCACCTGAGAAGACAAAAGAATCACATAATAATGACCTAAAATGACTTGCATATTAATGAGGCCTTTCAGTCAGGTAGGCTGTGAAAAAAACCCTCTGTGATCATGATTCAAATCTCATCATGGTGTAAATCAAACATACAGAAAAAACAGCAATACTGTGAAATATTATTACAATTTAAAATAATGGTATTCTATTATATTCTTTAAAATATAATGTATTTCTGTGATGCAAAGTGTCTGAACAATTATGTTACCTCTGTGGCATTTCATATAGCCTTTTAGCTTAAAAGCATGCGCATTTGGAGAAATATTGATGGATTCTCATATGTTCGTCAATTTTCTATACAGAAGAGTAATATTTATTCAGGATTTATTGTCATTACTATGAGTGCTGGATACTGTCAATTCATACTTGCAGCCGGAGGGCTCTCTGTGCACCTTTAGTCCACAAATGCCTGAGCACTAAAGAAGAATAGGCAATCCAGGAAATAACCGAACTAACAGAGGCCAGAGATCGTTAACTATGGCTATTCAAAACACTTTTCAAGACAGTAAATACACGATTGAGATGATGTATGCATGTATTGACTGCAGTGGGCGTGGCCGCATTAGCGGATAATGAGCTGAATCACGGACTTCTGACATGGCTCTCTTTTCATACAGATTACATAAACAGAGAATATTTGTTTTCGATTTGACTTGCACGATTTAAAACCTGACATTTCAATGTATTTTTTAGACATAAGTCTAATTTTTTTGTGATTAGTATTCATAAGTTACAGTTCATTTTCTGAGAACTATCAGATTGGAGTTCGTTCAGAGGGAGACGAGAGATCACGCATCATGTTAGTTTTCTTTATTTTACAAAAAGCACAACATTGTGTTTTTACTCTGAGTGTACACAAATAAAAGAAGATATTCCACAGATTAAAATGGTGTATAACTCTTAATTGTATGTGCAACATTGACAGAGTATTTTGAGTCTCTTTCATACTGGTTAGAAAAAAAACGGCGGTGGTATCGCCGGCGATACCCTCAGACCTCAGAGTGTTAATGGTTTACATGGTGGCCATAGCTGCTTACCATATACCTTTGGGTGGTATGTCTCTAGACCCTCTTAAAACATGTTTCCTCTGGGGCACTTTGAGGCTTAGGCCTGCAGTATGCACAAGGGTACTGGCATGGGATTTGGCTGTGGTGATCCAGGGCCTTTCCATTGCTCCACTTTGAGCCTATTGAGGAGGTTCCAATCAAGTTTCTTTGACTTTGAAGATGTTGTTTCTCCTTGCTTTACTTCTCTTAAAAGAATAGGAGATTTACAAGCTCTGTCGGTTGCCCTGTCATGATTGGAATTTGTGCCTTGTATGGTAAAAGTCTTTCTTCATCCCATACCAGATTAAATTCACTAATGTGGCTAGATCTATTGTGCTGCAAGCCGGGGATCCAGACCAGGAACGGAACAATCTGCTGTGCCCAGCGTAAGACGGAACAGTTGTTCATTTGTTTTGAGTCTCCTAGCAAGGGGTCCCCAGAATCCATGCAGAAGATGTGTAAGTGAATAGTTGAGGCTATATCACTTGCTTATGATTCGGCCGGACAACTTTCCCCTATGTCAGTTCAAGCCCACTATGCTAGAAGAATGGTGGCCTCTAAAGCTCTTCTCTCCAAAGTATCTTTGCAAGATGTTTGTGATGCGGCAAGCTGGTCCTCACCGCACACATTCGTGAGGTTCTATGACCTTGACCTGAGCTCCACTCCTGGGGCCTGGGTGCTTTCTTTGTAGTGGTGACGAGTCACACTAGACAGACATTGGTCACTATGGCTGCATTGCTATAAACATTCCCACAGCGTCATTCTCGAAGCAACACAAGTTCCCTTGAAAGGGAACATCTCGGTTATGACTGTAATCTTAGTTCCCTGAAGAGGGAACGAAACGTTGCATTGCCCTGCCATACTTCCGGCATGCCTGTCAGCGACTACTTCAGACTTTTTGAAGATAGCGTTTCACTGTTTGAGCGTGTTTTATAGTTTCCTGGTCCTCTCTTTCAGAAACAGCCTTGACTTACCCTGCTTTCTCAGGTTTGACATACCTCCCATTCTGAAATGGGCCCTTGGACTTAAATCATGTTTATCAGGCATTTTGGGAGACACAAGTGAATAGCGAAAGAAATTATATATCAACATTCCTATTAATTATTAGATATTATTATGAAAATGTTGCCAATTATTACACCCATTATTACACTTCTTTTTTTGATGGACAGCAGTGGTCCTAGAGGCAAAGTTGCTCAGAGTGAGAAGATCTACCATGTGGTAGGAATGTTGTGGGTGTACGCGAAAAATCGCGTAAGACACGACGCTTTACGCACGTGAAAAACACGATGGCGCCCCCGGTGGCTAATTTCTTTAGAATTTCCCACAGGCCTCTAGGGCTGCGAGTCAAACAGGCCCAGCGAGTTTCGTTCTGATCGGCCTCCGTTAACCTGGTCTGATTGATGCTCAAAGTTCAGTGGCCGATGGCATGTTTTTCGAGATGCATCAATGTCCTCATAGACAGTTGTGGCCCCTCGGACGAAGACACTGCACAACAATTTTCAAATCACTTCGACTAATGGTGAAGTAGTCATAGCTGCTTTCATGTTTTTTTTTCCCAAGTGGCCAGTTGCCACATCCTTTTTCATGCGACCACAGAACGAGCTCTTACATAGGTGTGCTGAGTTTGGTAAAAAATATCTCATTCCGTTCATGAGTTATAGCCATTTTAGTAAAAGTGGCCCCACCCACTTCAAACGTTTTGCCGCCCCTTAGGGACCGTGAATCAGAATTTCAACTTTTTTCTGATAACTAATAACAATCAGACTCCAGAGAATCTCGCTGTACTGGTTTAGGTCAAAAACCTAGGACTAGTTCGCAAAAGTCATTTTTTCAAAAAATCAAAAAAATACCCGAAAACTTTGAGCCAAGGATTCCAATGATATAACACACTTGAGCCTAGGCCTAACGGCTCAGGAGTTATGAGCCATTTCATACTTTTGACCGCTGTAGCGCCCCCGTCAGGCCGATCGAGCGAGCCTTGTTGACATTGTAGACAGTGTGAGTACTACCATCCCTCAAAGTTTCAAGTCTCTATGACTTATGGTTTGGTCTGCCTGATCACTTTTAGGGGAGAATGCTGATCCTTGGAAAATTTAACAATTACAATAGGGTTTCAGTGCTATGCACTTGAACCCCTAAAATTGCACAATACACAATCTTCCAGCCAGTGGTGAAGTCAGAATGTACATATAATTGTCCTAAATCATTGTACTTTAATGGTAAACTATGTGAGTGACACTGTGGCACAGCATGATTTTGAACAGCTGGAGTCATATTTGGGTGCTGCGGATGGTGTACCTACAGCCAT
The DNA here is from genome assembly GCF_018812025.1 of Megalobrama amblycephala. Classification (NCBI taxonomy): domain Eukaryota; kingdom Metazoa; phylum Chordata; class Actinopteri; order Cypriniformes; family Xenocyprididae; genus Megalobrama; species Megalobrama amblycephala. The sequence goes on along the minus strand of NW_025953338.1, from coordinate 264,151 downwards.
TCAAATCAATGTGTTGAACTGTAAAGACATGGTACTGCGCAGCACTTCTCTCAGTATGTGACCCTCTTTACGCTTTGTTTTGCTAATGTTTGAGGCTCATTTTAGGGAAAGTAGTGATTGCATGCAAAGTGACAGAATATAATTTATGAATCATAAATGGTAGATTTTCACATGTTAATATCTGTAAAATAAGTAAATTTGCCAAGTTTGTTTAAATTAACAGTTGCAGAAATGAGTAGCCCCTTGATTAAATTCAACAAATCTGCAATATTCTACAACCTGAATTCTGGAAATGTTGGGATGTTTTTTTTTTTTTTTTTGTATGATTATTTTTATTCACAATAGAACATAGATAACTGTTAAACTGAGAAATTTTATACTTTTATCCACTAAATGAGCTCATTTCAAATTTGATGCCTGCTACAGGCAGATGCCAACTAAAGCTCTATCATGCACAAAGGAAGCCATATGAGAACATGGTTTTGAAAAGAAGAGGAGATGCTACACCATGGTAAACATGCCCCCGTCCCAACAATTTTGAGACCTGTAGCAGGTGTCAAATTTGAAATGAGCTCATTTAGTGGATAAAAGTGTAAAATTTCTCAGTTTAAACATTTGTTATTTTATCTATATTCTATTGTAAATAAAATATTTGCTTGTGTGATTTGAAAGTGTTTTAGTTTATTTGATTCAAATTTAAAAATCATCCCAACTTTTCCGGAATTCGGGTTGTAGTACTTAAAGGGTTAGTTCACCCAAAAATTAAAATTCTATAATTAATTACTCAACCTCATGTCGTTCCAAACCCGTAAGACGTTCATCTTCAGAATACAAATTAAGATGTTTTTGATGAAATCTGAGAGGCTTATTATCTCCCATAGAAAGCAACGTAATTACTGTCATTCAAGGTCCAGAGTAGTAAAAACGTCATTAAAATAGTCAATGTGACTACAGTTGTTCAACCTTAATGTTATGAAGCCACAAGCAGGGGCGGATCTAGAAAATCATTTATAGGGTGGCAAAGGGGTGGCATGAGGTCTATGAGGGGTGGCAACACCAAAGCAAGTGCCCATGCTTAGTTTTTGGAGATTTAAGGCCTGACATACACAATTGTGTTCACAAACATTGCATTACCAGAAAGTAGTCCTCTATATACTGTTTAAAATTTAAAAATAAATAACAAGATTTCAATATACATCATGACACCAAGTCAAGACACTACAGGTCCTTCTCAAAAAATTAGCATATTGTGATAAAGTTCATTATTTTCCATAATGTAATGATAAAAATTAAACTTTCATATATTTTAGATTCATTGCACACCAACTGAAATATTTCAGGTCTTTTATTGTTTTAATACTGATGATTTTGGCATACAGCTCATGAAAACCCAAAATTCCTATCTCAAAAAATTAGCATATTTCATCCGACCAATAAAAGAAAAGTGTTTTTAACACAAAAAAAAGTCAACCTTCAAATAATTATGTTCAGTTATGCACTCAATACTTGGTCGGGAATCCTTTTGCAGAAATGACTGCTTCAATGCGGCGTGGCATGGAGGCAATCAGCCTGTGGCACTGCTGAGGTGTTATGGAGGCCCAGGATGCTTCGATAGCGGCCTTAAGCTCATCCAGAGTGTTGGGTCTTGCGTCTCTCAACTTTCTCTTCACAATATCCCACAGATTCTCTATGGGGTTCAGGTCAGGAGAGTTGGCAGGCCAATTGAGCACAGTAATACCATGGTCAGTAAACCGTTTACCAGTGGTTTTAGCACTGTGAGCAGGTGCCAGGTCGTGCTGAAAAAACGAAATCTTCATCTCCATAAAGCTTTTCAGCAGATGGAAGCATGAAGTGCTCCAAAATCTCCTGATAGCTAGCTGCATTGACCCTGCCCTTGATAAAACACAGTGGACCAACACCAGCAGCTGACATGGCACCCCAGACCATCACTGACTGTGGGTACTTGACACTGGACTTCAGGCATTTTGGCATTTCCTTCTCACCAGTCTTCCTCCAGACTCTGGCACCTTGATTTCCGAATGACATGCAAAACTGAGCAACAGTCCAGTGCTGCTTCTCTGTAGCCCAGGTCAGGCGCTTCTGCCGCTGTTTCTGGTTCAAAAGTGGCTTGACCTGGGGAATGCGGCACCTGTAGCCCATTTCCTGCACATGCCTGTGCACGGTGGCTCTGGATGTTTCTACTCCAGACTCAGTCCACTGCTTCCGCAGGTCCCCTAAGGTCTGGAATCGGTCCTTCTCCACAATCTTCCTCAGGGTCCGGTCACCTCTTCTCGTTGTGCAGCGTTTTTTGCCACACTTTTTCCTTCCCACAGACTTCCCACTGAGGTGCCTTGATACAGCACTCTGGGAACAGCCTATTCGTTCAGAAATTTCTTTCTGTGTCTTACCCTCTCGCTTGAGGGTGTCAATGATGGCCTTCTGGTCGGCAGTCTTACCCATGATTGCGGTTTTGAGTAATGAACCAGGCTGGGAGTTTTTAAAAGCCTCAGGAATCTTTTGCAGGTGTTTAGAGTTAATTAGTTGATTCAGATGATTAGGTTAATAGCTCGTTTAGAGAACCTTTTCATGATATGCTAATTTTTTGAGATAAGAATTTTGGGTTTTCATAAGCTGTATGCCAAAATCATCAGTATTAAAACAATAAAAGACCTGAAATATTTCAGTTGGTGTGCAATGAATCTAAAATATATGAAAGTTTAATTTTTATCATTACATTATGGAAAATAATGAACTTTATCACAATATGCTAATTTTTTGAGAAGGACCTGTATATGAAAAACTTCAACAGATTCTAAATGAGTCTGACCTTGTATCACTAAAGGAGATGAGCAGTTTTATTAATATTACTCAGACTACTTTGATGGTTTAAATCACATGTTTTAGTGCAAGTTAAAGAGTAACAAAACAATTTTTGAGTTTTTGTTATTAACAGAGGTGGGAATGTCTGTGTGTGTTCACCCAGAACACCAGCAACTGCATAGCAAGAGCCTAGCAACCACCCAGAATCTCCTAGCAACCACCTAGCAACACTTTAGCAATCACCCAAAACATCTATATTCTGGCCTAACTGACCAAAGTTTTTACGGTTTTTAAACAAGACTTTAAATTGGCTTTATGACAAGCCAGCATAAATTTGTCTTTCAAACATTTCAGGCTAATTATTGTTTTTCTTGATTGCTAATGCACAATTCATGAAACAATTCAACATTTTCTCACAACTAAACACAATCTCAAAATACACCAACTTGAACAAACCTCAAACTTCCAGGTCAAAATAAAATGTTCTAGTCAAAAACTTATTCTTGTCTGACAAAATCAAACTTTGGCATCAGATGACACACAAAACTTAACAAATACACAAACTACTGCACTGCCCAGTGAACACTAGTGAGATCAATTCATGTAACACTGTAACAATAAAACCTCTTACTGGGATTCAGGAATTATTTTGCAGCTCAATGTCTACTACACCATACAAAAATACATTTACAGATGCAGATACAGTGAATACAGCAATGAACTTTTGGAAGGACTTTTTTCTTTTTTCTTTTTACTATTATAAATTGATCTTGTAGTAGACGAAAAGCGTGAAAAAATAAGAATGAACTTGGTATGCCACACAATACAGTATACTGTCAATTGCAGTAAAAGTAAATTCAGCATCCTCTGCACATTTGGACAAATTTCATTACAGTATACTATAGCAGTGTATTGGTCTTCTGACTTAAGACTAAACCCCTGTAAATTATTCATTCAGCTCTCTCTCAGATTTTGACTGGTGTGTCATCAGTTTTGCTACCAAATGTTGTCATTGTTAAACATTTTGAGAAATGTCTTTGTTTTGAGAACTGGACGAATGGTTTGAGAAACTGGGTTTACAATCACTTATAAGTGATTAACTTATAAGTCACGTTAGCAATCGAGAAAAGCTAAAATACATTTAGATTCTTACCTAACTCTGCTATTAGTTTCTGTGATCGGGATCTTCTTATTGATTTCATGTTACTGTTTCGTGGGATGACAAAAAGAATGTATCCATGATGAAAGTGGAGCGGGCGGTCGGTGAATCAGCTCGCCAAAAATTACAAAAAATGAATCTCAGACATAATTCAGATGGGATTACATTTCTCACGGGACTTCTGAGTTAACCGGGAAGCAGTCATTTTCCGATTCGCAAACAAATATGGGAAAAAAATCGTAAGTGAACTTGGCTGCGCTGTGTTTTTGACTGTCAAAGAACCGGTTCATAAGAGTCATTTGTTAATGAAGCGGACTACACTGGGCACGCTGCGTGTGTGTGCAACCGTCATGCAGTTTATTGAAAGACGTGTTCTCTTGAAATTATTTTGCGTTATGCTGACTTTTTTTTAGGTCATCACATTAAAGCGCCGCTGCTGAAAAGCAGTACTTGAAACACTGCTTACATTTATATTTTATTCTGTGGTAATCTTGGGGTGGCAAAGCTTTTTCTTAGGGTGGCAGATGCCACCCCATGCCACCCCGGTAGATCCGCCCCTGGCCACAAGAATACTTTTTGTGTGCAAAAACAAAACAAAAATAACTTTATTCAACAATTTCTTCTCATCCCTGTTAATCTCCTACAATGTTTACGTTGTAGAGTATTGGCCAAAGCTGATCATGTGATCAGGATGATGCAAGCATGTGATGCTAACGCAGGAGTCGGCCAATAATAAGCCGGTGTTCTGACGTAGAACCTGGAAGCTCTGGACGTAAACAACGTATGAGAATGACAGAGAAGAGAAGATATTGTTGAATGAAGCCGTTTTATTTTTGCTTTGTTTTTGCCAGGGGCGGATCTAGACCTAGCGGATCCTAGAATTATCACAGAATTAAATATAAATGTAAGCAGTGTTTCAAGTACTGCTTTTCAGCAGTTGCACTTCAATGTGATGACATAAAAAAGACAGCATAATGCAAAATGGCAAGAAAACACATCAATCAATAAACTGCATGATGGTTGCATGCGCACAGCACGCTCAGTCCGCTTCATTAACAAATGACTCTTATGAACCGGTTCTTTGTGAGTCAAAAACACACAGCGCAGCCAAGTTCACTGACGAATAGTTTTTCCATTTGTTTGTGACTGAAAATTACTGCTTCTCAGCTAACTCAGTAGTCCTCTGAGAAATGTAATCCCATCTGAATATGTCTGAGATTCATTTCATAATTTTTTTTTGATGAGCCGATTCTTCGACAGCACGCTCCACTTTCATTGCCAACATAGTGAAACATAATGAAATGGAAAGAATGAGTAGAAATGATCCATGAATATGTTCTTCCTGCTTCTGATATTTCTGTTTACTTTATGAGGGAAGATAAATGATTCGCTGTGATAGTTAATAACTGCTGATTTTGTAACCACTGCAGAAATATGTTCATCTTCAGAACCAGTTAAAGCAGGGCCGTTTCAGGAAAACAAATGAAACCGGTTTGTGCTGAAAGTCTGTTTACAGCTGGAGGGGTTTCCAGAAAGAAGCTTTATGTCTCTGGATCATGTTTCAGGGTTACTTTACTTCAGATAAACGTCTCTGAGATTCAGAGGTTTTCAGCACATGCACAGAAGCACAGATTATGTGTGAATTCATTATAATCATTATTATGATGATATAAAGCTATTCAGCCTTTCCAGTCTCACACTTCATGGATCTAAAACTGAACAACAGTGTTGTAGTCGAGGCCAGCTCACTCCAGTCCGAGTCAAGACTGAGTTTTCAGAGAGGTTGGGGTCCAAGACAAGTCCACCTAAGGTTGAGTCTGAGACAAGGCCTGAAGAAATCTTCAAGAATATGTAAAATGATTGGCGGACACAATAAAATTGGCACCATACTCAAACAGCACATCAACTATATGACATGTACATTGTATTTTATTTACTCAATGATACTGGTTTAAAAAGCCACTCTGTGTAGCTGTTTTTATTCTGAAATCTGTTTGGAAGTAGTTTGTTTCAAGTTTGTTCAGTTTTTACAGTTGCTAACATCCTTTTGTCCGATCTGTAGTCACATTTTCAACACTCTAAACTCAATCCGCACCTCATCCGTCTGTTGTGATCATTAACACAATTCATATTGTTTTCACACAGTAGGTTGTTTGCAATCACGTGGTTCTGGTGACATGCGAAATTAATGTGGAGGGCAAGCAGTGAAAATTAGAATGGAAGAGATGGAGAAAAGCCCTTTCTGTGCTGGTTTAGAAAGGGATAAACAGAAAATCACAACATGTGTTGGACGTGATCCTTGTGTTATGAAGAGGAATGATTTTCCACTGAATTGAGAGAATTTCCTGCCATCGAGGAGGAAGATATAGAGAATGTGAAGCTGCCGTCACGCCGCGTTCAGCTCTAGTCTGGGTTTGTTTATATCTGCTAGTGACGTCAGGGGCAGTATTTTGATTTTCTGTCGTGATTGTGAAAAATGTTGCCATTGTAGGTAATTTATGCTGCATCGAGAACTGCAACAGCAGCTCAGAGAAAAACTGGACACTGTGATACAATTTTCACCTTTTCTACATGTAAAAACACTAAGAGAATCAGATGAGAAGGTGACAGGAAGGCGTCGGATAGAAAATCTAGTAATTTCACTGACTGAACCCACTGAATATCACTCATAAAATAATCACATAGTGTTTTTGAAAGTTTTGTATTTGGTTTGGTTTAATAATTCACATTAGGCTACATTTGCAAGTCAGCTTGTGAATGAGTTTAACTCGCAGGCAGCCACTTCACAACCGTTCACAAGCTTCATGGGTTTGAATTTGGTTGTCATTTTTGAAATAAATACAATAAATCGGTGTCTGTCATAGACTGTAAAGAAAGGTGTCTGTCCGCTGAATGCCCCTCCGATTCTCCTCCATGGTCATATGGGAAAGTGAATATGTACAAAGACAACATTAAAACTACAGCTGATGCAAAACACTATTAAAGGTGAGGTAAAGTTAAAAAAACAATAAAAGTTACTTAAACTATGAAACCTCCTTGTGGTTTAAATGACGCTAAACATATGATTTTTGAGTTTGTGATAGTGATTCCTATATAGAAAAATCACTTCATGCCCTCCAGCCTCATTTCATGCCACAGCAATGACGTCATTCTCAAACAACCTATAGACAGTCAATTAACATGTTTATAAAATGCTTAAAGGGTTAGTTCACCCCAAAATGAAAAATCAGTCATTAATTACTCACCGTCATGTTGTTTCACACCCGTAAGACCTTCGTTCATCTTCAGAACACAAATTAAAGGTGCTACAGAGGATGTTTTGTTTTATACATTTTTGCAATATTACTTGAAACTGTCTTTACTAACTGATAAAAGACTATTTATTAGGTGCACTGAAAGGAATAATATTAATATACATCATCTGTGCACGAGGTAGGGCCTTAAAAAATGGGATGAAACTCAACATTTACGTGAGATGCGGCTGTAGCGATATGTGGGAAAACAGTTTGAACAACAAACTAGATTGCAACAAAAGCTCAACGTTTATTAACGGAGGGAATAGACAATAGTAGAGCTGCACGATTCTGAATAAAAAGAGAATCACGATTTTTTGGTTTCAAATAGAGATCACGATTCTCCCACGATTCTGAATATACAACCAAACAAAACATCTTACTAGAGGTTCTGACAAAATATAAATTGCTGGAAAATGTTTGAATGAATTATTTAAAAAATGGTTTTGAATGAATTCAATGACTCATTAATGAATACTTGTTTCATTGCTGGATGAATATCAGTGTTTTTGAATCTTTTGAATTAGGGTCAGTGACAAATATGGTGCGGCAAGATGAGAAATTAAAAAATCTTTTAAAAACCTGTTTTAAAAGCATGCATCAGGTACGTTAAAATGTATATATTGTGTCTAAGTTGATTTTATGTTGATAAAAATGACATTTGCACAATTTTTTACTAAAGTTAAGAATGAATGTACCTAAAAATGTCAAATGGTGTAACCGCCAAAGAATGAGAAATATTAAATATGTTATCCACATAGATGGCATGTAAGCTCACTTATAGAAATATATACTTCAATTTAAAATATCAAATGAAAAATAATTTTATTAGAGTTATCTCTAAATGTAAATTTTAACGTGTTTTTGCAATATTTGGTGGGACACATGCTGAAAACACATTTGTTTTCTAAATAATCTTTGACAAATTATTTAAAATTGTTTAAAGTCATGTTATTACACTAAACTAGATGATAACATTTTATTCCACATTAATTTTTCTGTAAATAATTATATTTTTTATGAAAAATACTGGTTATGCCAATTGACACAAACCAGTTACACCACCTGACCATGTTACTTCTACAGTCAAAGGCCATTGTTTGTTGAACAAATTGACACTGAAAATCAAGCATGACAGTCAGCAAGTTAAGTTAAGTGGTTTCAGTGATGAAAAACAACATCTGACAACAAGAAATAATCATAGTAATGAACAGTGAAATCATGTCTCATATATTTTACAGTTAAAGGGTTAGTTCACCCAAAAATTAAATTTCTGTTATTAATTACTCACCCTCTTGTCATTTCACACCCACAAGACCTTCGTTCATCTTCAGAACACAAATTAAGATCATTTTATCTCCCATAGAAAGCAACGAAATTACCCCTTTCAAGGTCCAGAAAGGTACTAAAGACATTGTTAAAACAGTCGACGTGACTGCAAAGGATCAACCTTAATCTTAATGGTTCAACCTTATTATGAAGAGACAAGAATACATTTTTTGTGCAAAAACAAAACAAAAATAGCATCTTTATTAAACTATTTTGTCTCTTCCCTGTCATTCTCCCATGCTGTTGACATGGTAAACACAGTGCAGAAACTCCAGGTTTTACGTCAGAACACCGGCTCATTATTGGCCGGGCCCTGCGTCAGTCTCACACGCATGCGCTGTGCTGATCACGTGATCAGCTTTGGCCAATACTGAGCTGGCATTCAGACATAAAGAAGGAAGGCTTCACTGTGTTACTGTGTCACCTGCGTGAGGATAATGACAGGAAGAGAAGAGATTGTTGAATAAAGTCATAATTTTCATTTTGTTTTTGCGCACAAAAATTATTCTCATCTCTTCATAACATTAAGGTTGAACCACTGCAGTCATGTTGACTGTTTTAACAATGGCTCTACAACCTTTCTGGACCTTGAATGTGGTAATTTTGTTGCTTTCTATGGGAGATTAAAAAAAAAGCTCCAAGATTTCATCAAAAAATACCTTAATTTGTGTTCTGAAGATGAACAAAGGTCTAACATGTGTGGAACGACATGAGATTGAGTAATAAATGACAGAAATTTCATTTTTGGGTGAACTAACCCTTTAAGGAACAATATCTGATAACAAGAAATCATCAAAGTGATGATTTCTTAAAAAAAAAATATCTGATAGCAGGATTAGAATTCACTGGTGCTCTGTGATGAGCCACTGTTTCCTTGCTTGAAACTATATCGATTTATCTATTGGGGGAAAAGGGGCTCTGTTATGTCGTTTTAATTATAAAATCTTAGAAATTTAATGAATTGTATGTTATAGATGTAAATTGTAGTCTTTGGTTAAATGCACAATATGTAAGACTTTTGGATTAAAATATCAAAAAAACACTTGGACAATTTTATATATTTTGTTGACTTGTGTACTTATATTATGCCAGATGTTTCCAAGAATGTTTAAACCTAGAGAAATAATAACCAGGACACGAGCCATGTCCGTGCGTCGCCTATCAATGACATGATACCCGCGTTAATCTCGGTTTCCGGTTTTATTTTGTCGAAACCACAGAAACACCAAAAACGCTTTAATATATTATGTGTTTTATTAGACAGGTGAGCAACTGTTTGGATACATTTGTCGACAGAAATCTAATCATATTATATAGCTAAACACGTTTAGTCTTATTGTTTAAATCTTGTTTTCTTGATTTACTGTTAGTACCATGTTTTACCATGCCTAATATGGATCTAGTTGACTGCAGTGTGCAACAAGTGTCTCATGGCAGCTGCCGAGCGAACGCACAGAGTAGCATTTTAACAAATTTGAACACACAAATGTGTGTAATATTTTAAAACAGAACTGCTTTACATCACATACGCTTGACCTGAAGAAGCAGAAGCAGCGACTGCGGCATAATAAAAGCTGTTGTCGATACGTTTGACGCACTTGTCTTTCATTAGCAATCACTCCATGATTTTATATTGCTTACATTTTTAAGTGAATGGAATAGAAATATTGAAGCTAAACATTTCAATGTTAAACATTAATGTTCTAAACATTAATGTTGTGCAACATAATTATATATTATTTTACTGAATTACAGAGCTTTAATAATAAAGTTGTGGATAAAGCACCACTTTCTCAAAAAAAATAAAACATTGAACATTTGAAAATAGTTCCAAATAGTAGTTTAGTTTATATTACATCTTTAATCAGCAATATGAACTAGTGATTTTGACTAAATTTGCCCCTAACAGAAAGGCTTGTAATAGAAGTCAAATGGTGTAACCGGTTACACCATTTGACATTTCAATTTAAAATCAAATTTGACAGGTATTATCATGGACACCTATGTAAGCACATGGCCTTGGTGGAAATATTTCAAATGTAATTTTTAAAGTCAATACACATTTTTATAATAATGATGAATTATCAATGTATTCATGGGGTCATACCATTTGACATGTATACCTAAGAATACCTAACCATACCCTAAAAATGTCAAAATATCTCATATTTTAAAGACAGTTACTAACCTTTGCATGCAGCATTTAGTGTCACCAGGGGTCCCTCTTTGTGATATAATTTCCTGTCACATGGGTTTCTTGCACAATATTAACAAAATGGCTCCTTGAATGGTGGTTACACCACCTTGACACTTCAGGAATTTGACTTGACTCCTATGATTCCCCAAATTATTTATAATATTCAGAACAATGGTGTTAAATTTATTTTTATTTACTATTAAATTGTTCTAATGTAAGATTATGCCAAACTAGATAATATGGTGTTTTATTGAGAATTTCACCTTTTTTAAACAAGATCTATTATTTGGTACTAAGTTTTTACGGTTACACCACATTGACATTTTTGCAATCAATCCCCAAATATTCTCTCAAAATTGATTAAAACCAGAAATTTTAGACTTGGTCCTCAAAAAAGATAATGTATGTAAGTAATTTGCTAATTTATTTTGCAATTTTTACCCTTTTAAATTTAACTAAAACTATAAGGACACAAAAAAATGAGCGTCACGTCATTGACCCATTAATGATTCAATGACAAATACATTTTTTAACAGTCAGTTGTCGCCACCTAGTGGAATTAGATGTAATTGATACTGGCTCTCTCTGGCTCTGGCAGCACGAACACAGATTTGAACGTTACAGTGTGATTTTGTCAAGATTTAATAGACGAATCGAGATTGCGATCTCTTTACGATTAATCGTGCAGCTCTAGACAATACAATAAAGACTTAAGAACAAAAGACATTTGAACATTAGGAAACAATAAAACAGAAGAGAAACAATAACTGTCGACCCAACCCCTAAACTAACTACCAAAAGAAAAACGTAAAAACAAAACCGCAATCTTGGGCGTATGCGACACCTTAACTAAACTACACTACATGAAGAACAGAAACACAATATCGGCGAACACCCTTCCATTACCTGACAGTCAAAAGAACCGCCTGCCGTATTCAAACCACCGTCAATAGAGTAGTTACGCTGGAATTTATAAGGTTAATTAACAGTTAAATCGAAGTTAACACTCGGTAGTGTCAGGCGACTGCAGAAGACTCAGAGGCGAAGAAAGAGTTCATAATATTTAATCAGTCTGGGTGTGTGCCTCATACGTCCTGAAAAGTGAAGCTGCGGGCTCTTTGATCGCCCCCTGGAGGCTGGATGCAGTACAGGTCATAAACCCCGCCCTCTCAATGCAGACGAATGAGACTTAAGTTAAAACATAAAAATAAATTATGCTTCAAATAAAATTTTCCGAAAGATGGTTTTGGACATTTAAGGTAGTTGTTATCACGCTGATTTATATTCAATTGTTCGTTTTTGTTATAAGTTTAATTTTAGCTAGCAATTTGATGCTATAAAAACGGGGCGTGTCGTCGTGATTCACAGTTGATTGACAGCTCGTCTGAGGACTGTCGGAGCTTCGAGGGGAGTTTGAAGAAAAATAAATAACTATTAATTTTCAGTTTCTGTGTTATTTCACACCGACAAAATGAGCCGTTAAGCAGTAAACTGTACTAACTGACCTACAGGATCTGACGGATATCTGAGCTTTTCTCGGTAACGTTAAATGTGGGCTTCATGAGCTAATTAATAAACGTTATTAGTTAAGATAACACACCTAACGTTAGCCATGACGGGATAAAAAGCAAGTGATCGTTATCTGGCAGTTATAATTATTTTTATGGGTATAAAATAATAATTAGCAGGATAAAACTAATGATAGCCTACTCTAATTAATTATAGAGCACTGTCTACAGCAATCGATCTCCTGTAACGTTAGTTTAAACATTTTATTTAAAATGGCAGGACCGTTTCTGACGATTTAGAGTTGTTTCTAGTGACATATTATATTGAGTTCATCTACTGAATTTGCTGTTTCAAAAATATTATTGCTCTAGAAACAGAATAGCCTATTATTTTACAGGTAGAATTTTAAATTGTGTATAATTTATATAGCCTGTTTAAAGTACATCAATGATGACGCAGCCGTCTGGGCGGAAGTTTGATACCGCGACTCCGCCTCCGGGCTCCACTGACGAGTCTTTCTGCTCATGCCCAGGTTCCAAACTTTTTTTTTTTTTTTTTTTTGACGTTTTTGCGTAACGTGTCAGCGCCCATTGGCGTCCGTTTTGGCTTCAGTTCAATGCAATGGAAGGAAGCGGCGTCGCGTCGTCCATCTTTTTTTACAGTCTGTGATTCAGTCCCACAAACAAACAGAATCAGTCTGCCAGGCATGGAATTGAAGCACGCTGCAGCTGGTGAACAAACGCGGACGCGAGCGGCAACGAGGACCAGCTGACACAAATGAAAGAAGAGCAGAGAAGGAAAAAAAAAAAAAAACACAAACACTCAAACCTGGCTCATGACAGGCTGGTTCGTACAAGAAGAAATATTCACATTTTAATATAGGTCAAACTAAATCAAGTGGTTGGTCCTGAAGTCACTGACAGCGGGAACACAAAAGAGTCTGCAGACAGCGTCATCTAAGCTTACACAGCCTGATCAACAAACAAACTCACAGATCTGCTGTCTCAAACCACACAATAAACAGCTCAACATCATGATAACTGGACTTTTTCATGTCTAAAGGCACAGAAGACGAGTGAGGGCCGAAGACAAAACGTTCACTGCAACACCGTCAAACGTATAACAGAATAACCCAAGAATAACTCAAAAGAGAGAGAAAAAACAACAAAATACAACACACGTGGGACATAACAATACTTATATTGTAATAAATAAGGTTATTATTTTAGATATCAGTGAAATTTAACAATTCTCGATTCCATTTGAGACCTAAAACTACTAATATAAATGTCACAGATTATTAAAGACAAGTAAACAGTCATTAATAAAAAGAACAAACAATTAAATTACAAGCAATAGCACAAATAAATAAACTCAACAGAACAAAGAAACAAATGAAATAATCAGTGTGTTTTTCAGGAAGGTCTAACAGTAGAAATTGAACAATCAAATGTAAAATACTGCATATAATCTTCACGGTACAAAATGAATAAAGGTTCATCCGTATTAAAGCTACAAAAGCGTTATTCAGTGAAGAGCAGGAGTGATTTTATCTTTGTCTTTTGTGGTTTGATTAAAGGGTCAAAGACGAAAAAAATGTGTTGTCCGAAGGCCATTAATTTAACATAAAAAGATAAATATGTGTAAATATAATATTAAATCACTTAACTCTTACCCTTCTTTAGAGCCAGAACTATTTGTGTTGCAAACTAATAAATTAAGGGAGTAATTGAGCTCTAAAGTGTCAAAATGTCATTCAGTGTAACTGTCCGGAGTAAATTATAATGACAAAAGTGTTTTTAAAATGCAGAAATTCATCCTAAAGATATAAATGAACACCATGGCATTACTGTGCTGGTGTTTGCAGATCATGTGACAGTGTGTGACATCACAAAGAGGACCCACTGAAGAGCCTCTATCTGTGAGATAAAGTGAGTAAATCTCTGAAATATGTGATGATTTCACTGTTTCACCCTCTAGTTGTAACAGTTCTCTGTCACATTAGTTCCCAGTAGATTTCCTAATGTCATAGCTAACCCAATCAGTAGGGGGCGATCTGTAGACTGAGTTGGCTGACTGCCTAAAAGGGGTACAGAAGAAGTATTGGGCAGGAAGTAGTGTGCTAAGCACATGGGATGTTTTCTCACCTCTGTTTACTGTCGCCCTGATTTGAGGAACAACTTGTTCCTATTATCAAATGTAAGTCAGAATCTGACTATGTATGTATGTAGGGTTTGTAAATATGATTTTGTTGGGGCTTAGCATCAGACACATGTTTGTTTATTGTTTGTTTATATGCAGAGGGTTTCTTGTGTGGGAGGATCAGCACAATTTCAAACAGGACCTAGACCAGGGGTGTCCAATCCTGCTCCTGGAGGGCCACTGTCCTGGAGAGTTTAGCTCCAACCCCAATTAAACACACCTGAAGCAGATAATCAAGGTTTTTAGGCATACTGGAAACTTCCAGGCAGGTGTGTTGTGGTTAGTTGGAGCTAAACTCTGCAGGACAGTGGCCCTCCAGGACCAAGTTTGGACACCCCTGACCTAGACCAAAGGGACTAATTGTCTTCGTTCATCCAACAACTGCCTGCTGACCATCTCATTAGCTATGGTCAACGACTGATGAATTGTTTGCTGATATGGATATTTATCACTTCACTTGAGGACTTTTGTCTCACACATTCAACTTTGAGGACTGATCTGTGGCCGGATACCACTTATTGCTGTATCTATGAACTGATGGACTTTCCAACTGATGGTGTTTCCTAGATTGTGGTGCTGGAATAGACATGTTGATGCTGATATATTGCTCACAATATGCATTGAATACACATGGGTCATTAAAATGTAACAGTCTGTGTGGTCCCTCAAAACCTATTTATGTAGCATCGAAAAGTTAGGTGTTACATAGTAACCTCTGGAACAAAAGCACACTTCTTTCAGTTCGACGCAGAGAAGACACTTTTAGTGTTATTATTTTATAAAAAGCTATATAGCTTTTTATTAAATATGAAACTTAAGGATGTTATATTATGCTGAATGACAGTGGCTTTGTTATTCCACATTTTCAGTATCTTACAACATCTAAATTCATACTTACTCGCTGTATGAAAACTGAATATTAACATATTTTATGGCATTTTAAGGTATTTCAAGGCACATTATCTTCATACTGTAGATGCCATTGTCTAATTATACCTGCAGTTAAGGTGAACTGATGGATTATTTTAGTTAATATAATATTACACTAAACTTGATTATGAATTATATTCGATAATATCTGCTTCATATTTGAGACACATTTGGGAGTGTTGGTTTACCTTTTAAACTTTAAGTGTTATAACCTACTACTGATGGACTATTAATAACATTAATGGATGAAATCATATTCTGTTCCAGTGTCATAACTATCAGATTTTCATTTTTTAGTTATTATCAGAGAAGAAAGAAGGATGTCAATCCTGATCATCCACCAATCCACACAAGCACACAATCTGATGCTGGAAACACCTGATGTGAAAGGACCTGTCGTGATGTTACTTTGAGAAAGATATCAATGTTTTGTGATGATTTCTAGGAGGTTTTTTGGCACGATGTTTCTGAATGTTTTGTAATAGCTTTGTTTGAAATGTTCAATGCTGGTTTAATCCTACATACATGAATGAAATTGAACCTCTTGCATCAGATAGAAAATCCATGTTCTTTATGTGTGTGGATCCTGCATGGATCATCTCTCACATTTCTAAACATCTTCTCCAGTTTTTACACAGTTTTATAACTTCAATAGCTAAAGAAAAACACTATTGCTGCTACTAATAACAGTTCATATGATCAGTGCTGTTATTGCTGAAGGACTCACATTTACAGTAATCAGTATTTTTAGGATTATCGTTATCTTTTTATCGCCCACACAACATTATTTATCTTCTCTTCAGAGGTCAAGTTACATCACCTAAATATAGCTTCAGAAAATATCTTTACGGTTTTGATATAATCTGGATAAAGATTAGAAAAGTGAAGACGCAGATCCCGTATTATGTAGCTTCATTTCCGGCGTCATCCATTCATGGTCGTCAGTGTTTGTTGTTGTCAGTGAACAAGAGTGTGTCACGATCATATAAACACACAGAACAGCATCATATAACAACATGACACGATATTAAATTAAGCTGATAACTGAACTTACCGTCAAACTCACTGATGTTCGTTCAGCACCGACACTAATTCAAGCTCCAATCAAAACGAAACAGAAACAAACATCTCTCAGTGAAGACCTGAACCGGAGCTTGATTCGTTTAGACATGACCACGTGATCTGTGATGTCAGAAGCAGTGTTGCCAAGTCCCCGGTTTTCCCGCGGGATTGGGATGCTTATCACTGTTGCCGCGGGTCGAAACGAACCCAAAAAACATGATATTTAGCCTCTGGAATTTTACCAGGGGAACCCCGGTAAAAACGGGATTTTAACTCCTGAATGCGATTTACCGGGGGACCTCCCTAAAACGCCGTTGGGCTGGTTTTGTTGTGAAAATCTGGCAACCCTAGTCCGAAGTTTCGTTTTTGCACACAACCACGTACCTGCTTCATATTCTGTTTCAATAGGCTTGTTTGAGATGCTCCTATGTTGCTATATGAAAATAAACATAATGAACAAGACACCCAAAGTACTTGTTATTTATTTCCATTCAAAAGATGTGTGTATCACTCATTTCAACTTTAATTACAGACATGTTTTTTATATATATTTTTTATAAATGACAACAATCACAAAGCCCACAGAGAGATCACACTGTCAGAGAGTTTGGGAATATTCGCACATTATGTTTACACATAAAAATATGGTTTTAGAGTTTTAAAATCAAACATTTAAAAAAAACAGATCAATACATCACGGTTACAGTAGAGGCTATGGGCCAGGACAGTATCATGTTATTAACTTAATTCAGGATCACTTTATGTGATTAATTAGTGTAATGGATCCTTCGGGCAGTTGTGGCCTAATTGTTGGTGAGGTTAGAATGGTAACCTGAAGGTTGTGGGTTTGATTCTCAATGCCAGCAGGAAATGACTGAGGTGCTCTTGAGCAAGACACAGAACTCAAGTGTGTGTGTGTGTGTGTGTGTGTGTGTGTTCACTACTCTCTGATCCTAATGTGTGTGCACTAACTTGTATGGGTTACCATCCCTTCACGTCACTTTCACTATAATATGGTGAAATATAAAACATTCATCACATGTATCTCATAACATCAGTGTATGTCATAGTTTCATGGAGTGTCTTAGAAATGGTAATAAGAAAGGCTAAATCTGTGTTTAGTTTATATATGCATCTCTGAGTGATTCATTAACATCTCTGTGTGTCAATGAAAAATGATATAAACTCAGTTATCCCTGATTTAAAGAGAAATAAATGTGTAAAAGAGGAAATCATTATAATCAATCGTAGTCTAGGAAGGTGGGAAAAGCCTATACATAAAAATAAAGTCGCAGAATATTTTCTTCAGTTAGATGATCCCTAAATCCCAGCCAATGGATGCTCCATTTCTGAGGAGTCTTTGTTTTCCAGAGCGACTCTGAGCTTCTGCCAGAAGACCCTGGTGTCCTCTCCGGGTTCAGGCCAGCTGAGATAGGTCTTCTTCTGGATTAGTCTCTTCATCCTGTAGTACGGAGACAGCTGATGTATGCTCCAGGAACACCAGGATGAGAACGTCTTTTTTCTCATCAAAGAGACGGAAACTAGCAACCCGGATCTCTCGGGAACACCACTCACTCTCCAGGTAGTGATGGCTAATCACACAGATGGTTTTGCAACTACTATAAATGCCATTAACAATATTCTTTCTCTGCTGTTTGTTATCATGGAGGAAAGCAAGGAGAAGGTAGTAGGCATAAACAACCTGCCATCTGAGGAAGTGAAAGAGAAAAGAGCCGAGAAGGGTCATTGACACTAGTGTGGCTGTGGAAATGAAGCAGAAGAGCCCCACATCTACGTTACATGAATCCACATCCAGATCCAGGAGTCTGTGTCCTTTGACTTTGTCTGGGTAATTGCACGTGAGCAGAACAGAGAAGAGTGGCTGGTCGCACACTGAATCCAAAAAAAGACTAAGGTCTAGAAAAATACAAAATTTATTATATAAATTGCACGGTGCAATAAAGTGCAAAGTGCACGTGAATTAAAAACAGAGGAGCAGACGTTTCAGCAATTTGCTATCCTCAGTGCTTAAGATGCAACAAACAATCACCCTTTTTCTAGAAAGACAAGCAATTCAGAGCCATCAGCTTAATCCAATTATCACAATCATCAATTAGCACCAATAACAATCAATTATCACAGGTGTCACAGCAAGAGTGAGTTCATAAGCACTCTCGACTTCGGTGTCATTGCTGCTGACGGTCCAGTTGACGAACCAGGCGTTGGTACAGTCACACGAAAGATAATTTCCTCGCAGATCAAGGTAAATCAGAGTCGGCAGAGACCGGATCAAGGTCTCGTTAATGATGGATAAGGCGTTCTTGCTTACATGCAACAGATGCAGTTTACTGAGATTTGCGTCGATGAGAAAGTCCAAAGATTGCAAGCCAACTTTGGACAGGTGGAGTGTCTTGAGGACCCAGAGGGGCAGAAATATTCTCGTAGTGAGTGAAAGGAGTTCATTCCTGCTGAGATCCAGCTCCCACAGATAAGGAGTGTAAGTGAATGTGTCTGGATCTAAAGAGTTTATATTGAGATTCTCTGCTTGAAGTTCTTCCAAAGACCTCAGTCCCTTGAAAAGGTTTGAGGGCAGATTACGCATTCCTTTATGACCTTGGCTAAAAATGTTCAGAGTCTTTAGCTTTCTCAGATGTTGATAGGGTGGATGATCAAGAGGCTTCTGGTTGTCATATGAGATATAGTTATTGTTCAACAGAAGGGTTTTCAGGTTTGGGAGTCTTTTATTGAACCCCGAGAGAGCTTGTTTGATTGCAAATTCAGGAAAATTAAATTTATCAATCCATCGAAGGACCCCGCTTCAATAAATGAGATTTGATTGTCTGGAAGAGACAAATTCTTCAGGGATTTTAAGGACTCAAAATCTCCTCTACGGACCGTGTCCAGCTTGTTATTCGCTAGATCCAAAATCGTAAGTTTTTGAAGATCTTTTTTAAAATATCCATTGAGAACGAGTCTGTTAGATCCAACCATTAGAGTTTCTAAGACTTTCAGATCTTTAAAAGCAAAGTCCTCAATAAAAGATATATAATTACTGTACATATGAAGGGTCCGTAATTGGGTTAAGTTGGCAAAATCAACATGACTTATGCTCTTTATATGGTTAAGGGTGAGGTCCAAAAACTGAAGACGTGGCAGACTGCTGATGACCGCAGGAACGCTGTTCAGTTCGTTGTTGGACAGTACAGCTCAGTTAACTGTGTGCAGAACTGCATCTCGTCTTTGGATATGGATGTAATGTTGTTCCCCTGCAAGCCCAGAAATCTCAGAGAAGAAATCAGACAGACGTTCCTCATCAAAGCTTTCACCTTTACATCCCCCAGAGAGTGTAGCCTCAGGCTGGCCAGAGAAGAGCTGAAGGTCTGCAGGAGATCTGTGATCTTCTCCACGGGCAGCTGTATTCCACTTAGATTCAGATGTCGCACGCTTTGAAGATAGCTTCTGTCCTGCACATCCCATGTCATGTTTTCAGCAATAGAAGCCAAGACCAAATTATCCAGGTGAGGGAAAATATCTGCAGTGACACTGAACACTTCTGAAATAAATCCAGGACTTTCAGTCTCAGAGATATGTTGGACACCTCCGAGGTCTGAAAAGAGCTGAAGTTATTGCTCCCAATGTGCACTTCCTGTAATTGAGGTCATGAAAAGAGCGGCTGAACTTTGCTTATTTGCTTCAGATGATTTCTGGACAGATTTACTTTTCTTAAACTGATCAGGGGTGAAAATGCAGAGATGTTGATATTTGCGATCAAGTTGTCATTTAGATGCAACACAGTGAGATTTCTCAGATCCTGAAACATTCCTCCAGAGATGTCTATCAGTTTGTTGAAGGCCAGATTCAACTCCTGCAAAGCCACCAAACTGCTGAACGCTCCGTCCTCCACTTCCCGGATCCTGTTGTGTAGTGCAATAAAACTTTTAAGATTAGACAGATGAGAGAAATACTCCTGGTGTATCTTCTGTATGACATTGTCAGAAAACGTCCAGATATGTGGCTTTGTCCGGTATATTCCTTGCTATAAAATGCAGGTTCCTCTTATTACAGAACACATTTATGTTTTGTGCATATTTCAAAGACCCTCTGACGGTACAGTTCTTTACTGAGTATCCATTGACCAGATTCATGAAAACACAGCAGTGAAGCAGCCATGAAGTCAAGCAAATGAAGCACATGATTTACTAATTTGTTCCCGCTATTTGCAAAATCGTAACCATGATTTACCCATTCTTCCTGCTGATGCTTCATGTTTTATTGGTTGTACCAACTTTTGTCTCCTTAAAGGCTGGCTTTTATGGTTCGGTAGCTTATAAAAACTTAGTTATGGGTTTTTTAGCTTGTTAGCTGTACACCATGTCACATAGCAGCTTTTAGGCATTGTTCTGTTTTTTGTTATATGTCAGAAATGACAAGGAGGCAGCCTCATGCAATACAAAGTCAATGGCCCCCCCCCGGTGGGCGTGGCCTAAATGCGCTCTGTGTCTATGAGTGAGCGATGGAGAGGAGGAGCCTAAAGGAAAACCCTGCCCTCTATTCAATGTTCAGTTTCACTTGGAAATACGTCACAACACTGGAGAAAACTTCCGGTTCACAGGGACTGTAACTATTTCTTTCAATCAATTTCTAAATTGTGTGCATGATTAACTATTTTGTCTTGCGAATTATTTAGCCTACTATTTTTTTCCTGCATGTGAAATAAGGGGCTCCATATTTAACATAAAGATATGACAAAGATGCGGTGACGTCATGGTCAGAACAACAGGTTAGAGACGAGGCTCCGTCAGAAAAAAGGTAGAAAACAGTGACAACTGCAGATACATAAAGCTTTCAGGATAAAAAATAGCCAGTGAACAAGATGACTACCACATCAAAAACGAGAAGACAAGGAAAACCAGGACATTTGAAAGAAACTGACAATAAATCACCGAGCACGAACAGCGCTAGCCGCGAGGAGCAGGTAGCACATGAGGGTGAAATGTCTTTGATACAAGAAATGAGAAAACTTTGCGAAGAAAACAGTTAGGGACATAAACGAACAACAAAGACCCTTGAACGCTTGGAAAAGACTGTGAGAGATATTAAGGAGCAGCTCAGTGACCACCAGCAGAGGATCGGTGAGCTGGAGTGAGCGATGTGGGGGCAGAGCAGCACCGTGTGATACGGTACCTGTTTCAACATGAAAAACAACTCACAGCTGTTTGTGATGATTTACAAAACAGGCTAAGGAGAAACAACCTTCGATTATTTCAAATACCAGAGGAGAGTGAACATGGGGACATGGTTGCGTTAAAGTACTGACGTTACCACCTAATTTGGACATTCCTGATATCAGGAACAGCTTGTGACTTGGATCAGTGGAGATGAGGAAGCAAAGTGGACTCAAATGGAGCAAGGGGAAGTTAAGGGCGCACAACTGTCTGCCCTACCCTTTATGGATCTAAAACATGTCAGTAAAATGAAGATTGACAATGAATGGATAAATCATACAATAAAGGTATGGACAGAAGTGAAGAAAACGCTTAAGGATGTTGGACAATTTCTCGAGCTATGGCCATAGTGGGTAATGTAGATTTTCCACCTTCAGTGAGTGATCATGGTTTTAGGAGATGGGCAGTTAAAGGCCTCTTTATTTTTAGTCAGCTCTTTAAAGAAACACACTTAAAGTATTTCACACAACTTCAGGAACAATTCGATCTTCCCTCA
Source organism: Megalobrama amblycephala (assembly GCF_018812025.1). NCBI lineage: Eukaryota > Metazoa > Chordata > Actinopteri > Cypriniformes > Xenocyprididae > Megalobrama > Megalobrama amblycephala. The sequence goes on along the minus strand of NW_025953338.1, from coordinate 241,929 downwards.
AGTGATTTTTATAGATATTTGCAAATTAGGCATTACATTACAAACCATAAGGAAAAAGAAAGACTTGTCAAAATCCCAAATGGCACAGAACAATATTTTATTACAATTACAGAAAAAACGTCTCCCTGTCGGTAAACATGTTTCTCATCTTTATAAAAGATTGTTAACAGACATGGCTGGAAACACTTACAATATTAAGGAAAAGTGGGAAATAGAAGCTAATACAGTAATAGAGGACGAGTTATGGGATAAACTCAACCTGGTCTCATGACGAAAACGTACCAGTGAGTACATATCGCTGCAGTTTCGCTCTGAAATGTCCACTGAGCGGCGCCAAAAGCGTGTTTTTTTTTGTTTTTTTTTGCCGGAGCAGATAATAGGGTGAATGCGGTACGTTTTTATGACCTTGCTTTTTAGACGAATCGCCGCGGTTCTCGTTTTGACATTTGCGCTCCGTTGCGTTTTAAAATAACTTCCCACCGACGCTACGCCTAAACCTACCCGATAGTGTTAACAAAAGCAAACGTGACGTAAGAAGCGTCCGTTTTTCAGCTCGTTTAGATCTCTCTTTGAGCTCTTTTTTCTTTCTTTTTTTTTTGCCCCAGTCAGTCGACTTTCACGGGATTCGTACCCAGGCAGGGGGAGTGGACTCCTCGCCGTAAGTCCAACTCCGTATCGGCCGAGCTACCGAGCAAGCTTGGTTACGGCCAAAAAAAGCGAAACGAGTCTTTACGAATCCATAATCCGACCCCGGCCGGCGTCGAAACCGTGCGTGAAAACGAGCAAAAGCGCTTATCGACGTTTTACCGGCCTCTAGCGTTCGTTTCTGTCGGAAACTGCAGCGAGACATACTCGTCGGTACGTAATTTTGTGTCTCGCGAAAACGTGCCCACTGGTACGTCTCTCCTATGAGACCAGGTTGGATAAACTCTGTTATAGGTGCCATAAGGGAATGAACAGTCAACAGTGGAAGGAATTCGACTGGAAAATTAAAATACGTTATTTTCATACCCCTCTGGTTATTTCAAATTTTGTAAAAGACCCCTCTGCAGCTTTATGCTGGAGACAATGTGGTAAAACAGGCGACCATACACATATATTTTGGGACTGTCCAGTAATCCCTGCATGGGAAAAATATTAAAGAAGAGATGGAGAAAATTGTAAAAAGAGAAGTTCCCTCAAATGTACGATTTTTCTTACTGGGTGTTATATCAGTTGATGTTTTCAATGCTGACCAAAGATATATTTTACGTGTATTACTACTAATTGCCAAAAAAACAAACAAAAAAAAAACATTACTGCTAATTGGAAGTCTGTGAAATCACCAACTGTAACTGAATGGAAACAGAGACTAAAACAGATTTACATGATGGAAAAAATGACTGCATCATTACAACTGAAAACTGACCTTTTTAATCAGAGATGGCACATGGTTAAAGAATATTTAAATTTATAAATTAAAAAAAGTTTGTTATTGTATCACTTGTCTCAGATAATGTTCTTTTTGTTTTGTTCTGTGAAAAATATAAATAAAAAGATTTCTGGTACACATGATCTTTAATGTGTCTATATTAATATATGAATTCACAGTTATTCAGTTTTGTCGAGTGTGGTCATAGAATGAGTGACAGGTGGGATAATACAGGATTTCCAGTTTCAGTTGTTAGGGAAGCCTGAAAATGTCACAGTGACAAAGTTACAGTAAATACTGCACTAAATTAAAAGTTCAAATGCTACAAATTACAGTATTGATGTTTTAAATGCACTTGCACTAATATAATGTAACGGTGTGTCACCACAGGCAAGAAGAAAGCAAGTTTCCAAATAACATAAATAACGCATAAATGCTTACCTATCACCTATACTTTAAAGTGTAGCCTATATGTGGCCGGATAATGTTTGTGTTTTCTACCAAATTCCATGGATGATTCTCATAACTGCAGCTTATTCGATCAGGTATTGCGCCTTGTAACGTGCTTTTTAAATAATAATAATTTTCATATATAATTCTACATTCATTGGCGTCCAGATTATCCTTCACATTCCCTTAACGCAGGGTCATGATCATGAGTTGGAGTGCCCCGCCAACCCTGCCGCCGCCGCCGCCCAGGCCGCCTGCCCTGCCGCCGTCAACCAAGCCTTCTGTCCTGCCACCGTCGTCCAGGCTTTCTGCCCTGCTGCCACTGCCCTGGCCGTCTGAACCGCTGGAACCCGCCTGGTCAGTTCCTCCAGCACCGCCCTGGCATTCAGCCAGGACCCCGACCTTCTTAGAGCCCCCGTGGTCTGTTCCTCCAGCTCCACCCTGGTCCTCCTCCAGTCCACCTCCCTCCTGAGAGTTGTGTTTTTTTTTTTTTTGTTTTTTTTTTCATGGAGCGTCTGGTAGCCGCTCCGTAAGGAGGGGGTACTGTCATGATCATGAGTTGGAGTGCCCCGTTTAGCCACCAGAGGGCACTCCAACATGGACTTTTGTCACTTGTCTTAACTGCAATTCCCATAATTCACTCCTGGACTCATTAATCTCGTTCATTGCACTCAGCTGTTTTGTGTTTGTTCATTAGTGTCTGTCTATTTAGTCTCAGTTGTTTCTGTCCTCAGTTGTGGTTTGTTGTAATTGTTACGTGCACTTTCGTTACCTCTGGTTTTCTGTTTTGTGGACTGTTATATGGATTTTGACCCTTGCCTGTTCCCTGGATTTTGACTTTTGGATTACCCTACAATAAATGCTGCAACTGGATCCTTAACATCTTGTTCTTGTGTGCACCGTGACAGGTGGGGAACGTCCGGCCTCCGGGCCTTATACGGCCCACGAGACAGTTTGATCCGGCCCACGAGTCAATTAAAAATAAATAAGTAAATAAATAATAATGATAATTGTAATCATGTAACCCAGGCTGCGCCGGCGCTGCTGCTGCTCTAAGCATGACCAGATGAGAGAGAAAGAAACCCTCTGTGAGAAAACGGATATAATTATTATGTTATTATATTATGTAAGTTACAATATAATTATGTTATTGCAGTGATGGAAGTGTTGCAGTGATACAGTGGTGGAGCCTGGCTGGATGTTAGCATGATGATGCATTGCTAAAGAGTATCTAACACAGTCTTTTTTCTTCTTTAATAATTAAGATGATGTTTTATGAGCTCAGATTACGTCAGCGTTACTGTAATAACTGGTGAGATTGACCATTCATAACTTTAAAAACACAGCTGTATTTTGGTTACCTCAAGTATCAGATTTTTGAAGGCAGTCTGAGTTGATCTTCCATTGACCAGCTGGTCCAGGCTTGGATTAGCTCAGATCAACTCATTTCCTTGTTGGACCAGCTTTGATCTGCTCATGACCATCTTAGAAGAGCTTGGACCAACTTCGACCTGTTTATAACCACTTTATGACATGTTCCAGAACACAGCACCCCAGCAGCAGCGTTAGCCAGCATGGGACTTTTTACAAGCATAAAAACACAACTTGCTACATGTATGATCATCATGTGAAAATGTTCTTCACACTGTTCATCACAAGATGCCTGGGTCCACACTAAAAATGAGCAGATCATGCAATGTCCACATTTCAGAGGCTTGAAAAACCTGCAAACACTGCGGGCAAAAATAAGACAAGAAAAAGGCAGAAAATCAATAACAAATGGGTCACAAACATGAATTTCTGCAAATGTTCTGGTAAGCCACTATATTAAATTCATTCAAGTTGAAGCGTGATGAACTCTATTAAAGGGAGAGTTCATGTAAAGCTGAAATGTGTTTTCAGAAAGAAATCTCCGTCTTCCTCTGGTTCTTCACACACAGAGCTGCTGCGTCCGGCTCAGTGGATTGATCACATGTGTTGTGTTGTGTATAAAAGTGTTTTCCAACAACATTTATAGCACATGAAGACAGGTGGAGATGAAAGAAAAAGAGTCTTTATATATGATATGTAACACATGTGAATGTCAGATTTAATTCCATCTATATGCCTTTAATTTTCTCTCCATCCATCCATCCATCCATCCAGCATTGTGTATGTTTGAAGCCTCAGTCCTTTTCAAATAGAAATATAATTCTGTTTTTGCTCTCTTCCTAATAGACTGCCCAGTGCACTGAAACAAAGAAGACTTTCCATTTGTAAAAACCATGGGAACGAGAATATCAAAAAATGGAAGTAACATTGAATTTATTTTATTCAGCTTGAATGTGGATTTCTGTGAGACAGCTTCAGACAGCTTCGGGATTTAAAAAATGAATCTTTTAACTTTCGGAGAAAAAAATAAAGTCATTTGCTTAATTTCAGGGGAAAAAGAGACAAAGGTGCGCTGGCATCTGTGCTCTGGCTGGGATGGACTTTTGATATTGATATTGATTTATATTGAATAAAGCTTTGCATGTAATGTTTTCTAGTTAAGCTGTAAATAAAACCACTTTTCGTTTGCGTGAACTTTATTCTCTTTATCTTATATTATGCTACTGAAATTCAGTTTTACTTGCATCTTGTTTTTTTGTTTTTAATGTATGAAAATAATGGACTTAATGTATTGTGTTCTCCAGTGGAGTAAAGTGGAAAGATGCATTTTTAAAAGTGTTTTTTGTTTGTTTTTTTCCAAAAGCTTATTGCACTAAACCATTAAAGACGATTTTGAATCGTTTTACTATAGAGACACTTGAAGATATCATTGAACTGTATTGATTTGTCTGTGTCTCATGTTTCTCCTGACCACTCCCTCTTGTTTTAGAAGTTCATTTGTCCCAGCTGCTGTTCTTCATTACCCTCCTCAGCTCTTTTCCCCAGTTTCTCTGTCCTCAGTGTCTTTGTGGTTCTCCTGCAGGAGTCCTGACCCATGTTATTTTAGCAGCTGAAGTGTTTGAGAGGACTGTTTTCCCTCACTGGGGAGGTTTTGTCATTGTTCAATAAAGCTCAAGTGCACATGAGTGTCCTCGCCTCATCTCTACCCACATTTATCATGGAGCTGTGCTGCTTATAGTAATAATAATAATAATAATAATGCATTTTATTTAACGGCGCCTTTCAAAACACCCAAGGTCACATTTATCATGGACCTGTGCTAGCTGAGATATGAAACAGTTTATATTCACACACTCACACACACACACACACACACACACACACACATATACAGTATATATACAGATTCACAGTTTTAAACTAATTACATGATGTGGCAATTAATCACAATTTAATCAAATCAATTCTTGATGAAAAATTAACCCAAAGTTTTTGTTTTTTTGTGTAAAGCATCAAATAGACATTACAAAAAGTAGCTTGAGAATGAAATATTTTATTTGATTCAACAGAGAATTTTGTGGAGCATGAGGCTGAGTAAATAATTACTGAATTGTCATATTTGTCACGTTTCAACAAGTCTTTTATTAATGGTCCGCTGAATCATTGATTTCAATCGATTTGTTCAAAACACCAATTCAGAATGAAACACATGGAAACTCCAAGTCATTCTGAAATTTTCATTGGCAAAATTGAACAAAAACACAAAATTGTGTATAAAATAATTAGCCAATACGGTTACTGTTGTATAATCAGTATTGCATTTGCTCTGGTTGGGCTATGTGACACTCATAACTTGTGTGATATTGCTGAACTCATCTGATCTAAACTAGGGCTGTCACGATATTAGATTTCACACCACGGTTATTGTGGCCAAAAGAATTCACAATATCGATATATCGCGATATCTATAGAATCCTTGGGGGGGGGGAATTATCAGTCTGAATAATTTTTACTTTGTTTATTTAGTTTTTCTCTTTCAGTTCAAATATGCAGAAGATGCTGGAAAACTGATGAATCTGCAGGATCTGGAGGATTTTTCTGAAGAACAGAGCTCAGTTTAACTGCTCAGGACAAACAAGAGACTCATGAACAACCATCACAAATCATCAATAGCACAAACAACACAGCGCTAAAACAACTTCCTTTGCAAATGTTGCTTTCAATTTAAAAGTCTCTTGTGCCTCACTGACTCATTCTCATGTAAAGTGTTGCCGCCATCTAATGGCCTATTAGTGTAACTTTCACTCAATCCATATCACGCACTAATGGACATATTTATATAAAATAATATTTATTGAACAACAAATAAACACAATTGTGCAGTTCAGTCAAATGTAAAGCACTAGTGTGCCTGTGACGGTTGTCAAGTGTGCCGTGGATAATTACCAAAAATAAATAAAATAAAATAAATGCTACACTTCGTATCTCTTTATTTCCAAATGTTTGTTTTATTTCATTAAAAAACAAAACAAAATATATAGGTCACCCTTTACGCTTGTATGTGGGTTTTACAAACATTTAACGAATGAAGAGGATTTTAAAGAGCATAACTCTCCTCGTGACTGAAGTGCGCACTCAGTTTGGTCATCTCGTCTGTGCAATGCAAAGGTAAATAAAGATCTGACGTTTGGAAAAAAAAAGTAAAGCGTTTTCTTCACTCAAAAAACACTATGTCTATAAAGTTTAATGTTGTGTGTATTTGAAGAGCGGAGAAGAGTCTTCATCTGATATGTCCCGTCTAGTTGTAGCCAATATGCTATGCTACATGATGTAAGGTAATATTTGACTTGCACAAGTAATAGATTCATAAGACCAAAGATTACTCTTTTAATGTACTCAAACTGAATTATGTCTCATGTTTAACCACTGTAAGAACCAGCGGTAAATCCCCGAAGCACTGGCCGAGATGAAGCTGTTCTCAGCGGGTACACCAGCACTGAACGATATGGTGATGTGTCTACAATCTGTTCACAGTGGATCTGGTCTCATTGAACTAGAAAGAGTCAACAGGGGGCAGTGTTTGTTCATCTTCTAATACGCCTCTTTAAAAGAAAAAAAGATAAGGCCGTGTTATTTGAACTTTAACTTTTTTAAACTTTTTTACTTACCCTCTTTAAGTTGTGCTATTTCATCGTCTGGTAATGAAATGTCAAGCACAGGAACATGCATCCCGAGGTTTGGCCCTCTTGAGTATCTGCTGTCCTCCCATTCAGGGTTTGGTATGGCTGCATCCTAAAGAAATTATTTTACTTTTCTTTTTCTCTTCACATTTAACATTTATTAGCTCTGGATCCATAACTGGATTTTGGAGCACAACTGATTAGGTGTCAGATTTTGTTCTGTCCTCATGGGATGGTGGTCCCACCCCTCTCCAAAGACATCCAAGCTGGCCTGGATGCTTTCAGGAAGACATAATGACAGCTGAATAAGTGTGAGGAGCTGCTAATATCCAGCAGGTGACTGTCCTCCAGTGTGTGCGGGATGTTGTAGTAGATGCTTGTGACCCCTCAAATACATCACGCCAGAGACGCTCGATTCTGTGGGACAAGAGTATATAGACGAGTACAGTGATCCTGGAGAGTCTGATAAACATTTCCCTGCCTACAGCTTTATAGCAACCCTTCAGACCTCGATTAGCTTGTTTGTTCATGTTTGATCAGGGTTGGAGTGTCTCTCCAGGACCGACGTTAGCCACCCTAGACCTAGCAGAACCAGCACTGATGAACCACACTATATATGACTTTAAATCACTCTACTGGCCTCTCTTATGAAACAACCTGAACAAATGTGTGGATCGTGACTTAATGTGAATAATGAATTGACACATTGGTATCTGTAGCTGAAAACTATGATGTTAACTATGATGCCAGGTGTCACTGGAGCTTCTAGACCACATAAAAACACTTGAACATTGTGATGAACCCCACTATATAGTAGGAAAAACCCAGTAGATTAAAAGAGTACTATATCCATATAGTGTTCATAATAAAATGAGTTCTGTGATTCACATTTGATGAACACTATCCCATCAGAGAAGATTGATTTATTTAGTTTGTGGTTGGTGTTCTTGGGGTAAGGAACACTATATGTTCTCATCTCAGGTTGGTCATCCTCGAGGGAACACCGACGGAGCATGGATGCACACACCCTATCCCGCTGTACGCCCCTCGAACCATACGATATCCTGCTTCTGTTCTTCACCTCGAGAGCATCAAGCTCTTCATCTGAACATGAGCTGGACAAAGCTCTGACTGATCAATGGCTTTCAGTCATCCTCACGAGACACAGCAAGCAGATGGATATCTATGAACTGTTTTGCCTTTGTGAAATGTATTTTATGAATATATAAATGTATTTTGTGCACGTGAATTAAGTTCCATGCATGTGTGAATTATTTTTGAGGCATTTTTCACTCCATGTTTTTGCCCTGAAAGATCTCTTGGCTTTAAACGCTGACAGAACTGTCCCTTTAAGTACAATATTACTGCCAAGTGTTCTGAAGAACACTTTCATCTGCTGTTCTGACAAACATCTCTTCCATCGCTGTGCTTCTCTGTCCTTCCAGACGGCCTCGGACCAAAATCTGCACGGGTGTCTGGTGTGGCTCTGTTCTCAAACCATGGCTGTTCCAGTGTCGGGTAAAGGCTGATAAACGCCTGTGAACAGCTGAACCCATCCATACCACCGTCAAGGACAATTCTCCACCTGAAACATGACAGAGAAAACCATCAATGAAGAGAGACATTAAAGACAAAACAAGTCAGTTACTGAAATGCCTCATTTTCAAGAATGGCACTTTATTGAGTTCATAAAAATGAAAACATCCTCATTTTCTCACTTTAATTTTTCTACTGAACAAAGCTCATAGATGACCAGCTTGACACAGTACCGTATTCTCCCCTCCATCAATCCTGCTGTTGAGAGGGGCTCGACCACACACTGACGAGAGAAGAAGACGTGAACATGCCTCACAGACAGAGAAGACACATTCATTCTGTGTGGAACAAGACACTCGTGATGACCACTGACCATCTGACCTGTGTGTTTAGACAAAGACAAAGTGAGTGGACCATCATGAGCTGATCAACTGGTTTGTGTCGCCCACAATCCTTTACATCAGCGCTGGCACACACTGGCATGAGAGAAAAAGAAAGTCTTTCACCTGAACAATGGTGCTGATTGATCTGAGCAAAAACACCTTTTTATTCGCTTCATATGACTTTGAAATCACTCAAGTGACTAACCTAAATTAGTTTCACAAGTGTGTGAATCAGACACTTCTGGGGTTCAACAGGGTGATTTCTGAGTTACTAAAATGGCCATAAATTATTATTATTAGGTTAAAGTGATTTGGATGATGGATCAGGACTCAAAGCCCAAAATGTACACTGTTAAAAACTGTCCCTTTTAACTGTAAGCTACAAATATGTTATTATATTGAGAAATGGACTGCTAAGAAAAACAGGTGGAATTATTTTTCTAGATATTTCTTTGATTTTATGATTTACCCCTTAGAAGTCTTGCTTTAAAACCATGTTTTAATACAATGTACAAATATATCCTTTGAAACATGAAACATTTAACACAATGCAGTGTTACTTCAAAATGTGCTGTATTAAAACTTTGGGGGAAAAAAGCCACTTTAAACACAAAATATTCTCAAAATTAGTGGCTGATGCAGTTGGAATGACTGAACTTAAGCTTCAGAATAAAATGTTTAACTGAATAAACAAAACATTTATATAACATTAGACAAAACTAAATGAGTGACTCAGAGAATTACTGAATGAAGAAGAATTACTGAATGAAGAAAGAATTCAATGAAGAAGAAAGTCAAAATTTAGGTATTCAAGAATGAACACCTGAAACAATTGTGTGACTAACACAATAAAAGCATGTTTTTGTTGTTTTTCGAAGAGTATGTGTAAGGTCTGTGTGTGTGTGTGTGTGTGTGTGTGTGTGTGTGTGTGTGTGTGTGTGTGTGAGAATGAGTGCGTTCACTTATATGAAGTCCCACTCAAAGTCCATTAGCTTCTTAAGTAGACGGGCAACCCGAGTGTTGACTGATTCCCCTTTGTTGGCGACCTTCACTTGTCTTTTTCAGGATTTATTCCAATGAAGCGCCTGAAAAACACTTTCAGAATTAGTGTGGGTAAAAGTGAACATAACGAGAATGTGAATAGAAATTAAGGTAACACGTTACCATACGTGTGCGCTAATATGCATTAATTCAGGCTTAACTAATGCACAGATAATCATGAGTTCATGTATGACTCATGAAGAACTAAACCAGTAATTAATGATTATTATTATATATACGTCAAAAACCCGCCGACTTGGACGTTTCTTACAGACTTTGTGCAGAAAGTCCTCAATTCAATCTCTAGAGGATGCTATTATAAAACCAAGCAACTCTATGAAGGTCATTGAGGCGGAGAAGGAGACGGCAGGATTTGACAAACATGACAACAGTTACAAAACTCCCAGTCTTGCGCTGAAAATAGGACACTCCCTGTTAAAAGTGAGGGACATTATACGTTGTCATGCTCTCGTGGCTGGAGACGAGGACCTCAGTAAATCATCTGAAGCATTTCAGAAACTTTATCAGGCAAAACGGTCAGAGTACATTCACACTGTGCTCCGAGTACCATCAGTGATTTGAAGCACAATAAATGTCAGGTAATCTCCCCCTCACTGAAGACATCTGCAGAATTGGCAACCGTACAGAACTATTCCAGTCTAGCACAAATACGGTGGCTAAAGATCACACCTGGCAGTGTGTGCTTCAAAAAAACACCTATTTTCTTAACAGAATCGACATCAAGACTTTTTTTTTTTTAATGTGTGATGTGCATTTAGGCTGAGTATAAGATTCACAACTCCATTAAAACAATATGTGAACTCCATATCATCAGACCTATTGACTGTTTTAAATATTCCTGAACCAGCGTCTCACAAAGAGCATTGTGGGTTGAGCGAGCGGCCCTGAGCTAAAACTTTAACTGTTACATCAACTATTCTTCTAGAGACATGCAAAAAAGCCTTTAATTAGAATAAACTTTATACGAATATAAAAACAATGTACAACATTTGAAATTTACTAAATGAACTGAGTGATAAATCAGCATGTTGAAAACATTAGCATTGCGAATATTAATGTGCCCAAAGAAATAGTTCACCAAAAATGAAAAATTGCTGTTAACTGTCAGGCCATCCAAGATATGGGTGACTTTCCCCCAGTGAAACATTAAAGATTTCCACCTTAACCGTAGTCCTCATATTAAACAAATCAACAACTATCATGTCTTTGATCATCAAAAAAATCACATACAGACAAAACACATTAAGTCTTTTATTTTACATGTCACAAATACAATAAAACACAAATGTTTCGACTAAATGCCTTCTTCATTCTATTGTGGTGTAATGCTTTAGTGTTAGTGTTAAATAAGTTTATCTTTGCCACATCCAAGGCCGTTTATACACATATGAGCGCCGGCGTGGATTTAAATGTACACACTCTCTTAGATATAATCTGGACTCACACTTTTTATAAATGAGGCCCTTATCTCTTAAAACACTCGTATCAAAAAGACTTTTGTTCTTTTAATCTGATTCAAAGGAACACTACTGATGATGTGTCCCAAATTCACAGCTTTCCCACGCCTGAGATACAGCTCTCACGCCATTCTCAAGATCAAGGCAAACCTCATGTGCGTACCACCCACTGGCACAAAGGACAGTTTATACCATCACGTCCTGTGTTTCATGACTCTTTTATATGCAGCCTACACTAATCACTGTTCATAATGGTCAATATAAGCTAAACAAGTCTGCACTGACAACGAGGAAGGAAGGAAGTAAACACATATATGACATTTCTTCGTTGCTTACACTGATAAACAGTCAATGTGCTTTCGTCAGTTTTCAGCACCTTGGTGGTGAACATCTCCCCTCTCCCCTGCACAGAAGGTGGGAGCCCACGCTTATTCTTGTTGATGGTCCCCACCATGCTTGTATTTTTGCGGAGAATCAAGTTGGTAAGTGGGATGGAGGTGAAGAAATTATCAGTGGTGACATTCCTTCCCTTCCCAACAAATGGATCCACCTGCTTCAATACCACATTCCCACCAAGGCGTTGGTGGCTGGTCCGCTGTCATCTTTGCCCAGGTACAGAAAGCCGTTCAACAAGTATTTGGAGTCAACATCTGCTGCCAGACAAAATTTGATTCCAAGTTTATCTGGCTTGTTGGGCATGTACTGTGTGAATCTGCATCCTGCCTTTGTGGGGAACAGTTGCTCATCAACAGTAATGTCTGGCCCTGGTCGGTATCATGCAATGCAGTTCTGGGTGAATTTCTGCCACACCTCAGCCATGAGTGCAAACTTGTCGGTGGTCAAACGGCAGCGCCGGGTTTCCTTCCGATCAAACAGCAGGTAGCGCATGAATTCCCTAACCGGTTCCTTGACATTGTGGAAACGAAGAACGTGTTGCCCCATTCCTCAGACCAGAAACTTTCAATGTCAATGTTTGGCATAAAGTAGTGCAATGAATGCCTTCAGCTCAGCAAGGGACATATCCCAGGCTGTGTCCTCAGTGGCATCCGGATGTGCTGCAGCATCCCTCGATCACACAAGCACAAAACACCTGTCATCTTATCTTGGATGTTGTGCCTTGCGTGTGGTGTGGGGCCAGCGGACTCACTGAGAATATTCTGGGCTTGATGTCTCCCAGTGCCTACACCAGATTTGAGAACAGTCCATTCTGTGCTACCTTTCCCGATTTCTGGTGCTGGTGGCTCCGTGACACACACTAAAATTAGACGGGTTCAACAATCATTAATATAATATTAGCCCTCAGGCTACTTTAGCTGCTGGGAAAATGCATCTTTATAGTTAAGGGTGAAGCTATAGACCACCTATGGCAGTCAGAAAAGTTACAATCCAAAAGGCATAATAACAAGGCAGTGACTATTTGAACTAAGTGAAAATAGCAGTATTTTTAGCAAAATGCTATTTAGACTAAGTGAAAATATCCATAATTGTGCGAATTATGGGAGTAACTTCCATTAAGCTGTAAACAGTGAGTGAAAGACTCGCTCTATGAACGCAATAATACGTCTTTTTTTGGGGGGGGTTTTAAATGGGTACAATTGGGTACATTATTTGCTCACCCTTCAACCAATGAACATTAAAAGGACATTTTAAAGTGTAAAAGCATCAGGTACTTTCAACAGGCCATGAAAAAGTGTGATTCTTTTCACAGCAATAACGGACGGGTTAAACATAACTATAGTGATATATATCTGTATTATGTAATGTTGCCTTAACAATAAGCATTATGTTATCCTCATGATGTCTTTAAAATAAAACATGAAAGAGAAATTGACAGCTCATTCAGTCAAGCTGATGGATAAGCTTTATTTAATTCAAAACTCATATTACCAGAAAATGGGCTAGTGGACTGTTATAACCCTTTATCATTTAAACAGCAGCATATGATGCTCATAATCAGATTAACCAATAAAAAATTGGTATAATTTAGTTTTCTTTAACCTGAAAACAAATCTATTTAAAGTGTTTGTGACCTGTTCAATTCAGTGTGCACCACATATGCAAATTACTAAACGATGTATCTTTAATTTGGAAAAAATCAAACAGGTAATTTTCATTGAATTTTCATGTGCCTGCTTAATAATTAAGAAAATATCGTTTGGAGGAAACATGGAATAGTGTTTAGTGTTATTATAGATTATATGAAGAGTTATTGAAAGTTAAAAAAAAAAAAAAAAAAGACCACAGCTTCGGAGCAAGATTGTGTCCACCTGACTCCATCGAAAACTTTAAGATGAACCCTCAGCCGCTTCAGATACCATCTTGATTGAAGAAACAATGAGTCACGGCACCAATGTGACTGTGTGTGTGTGTTTGTGTTGGATGGAGAAATTCACACTGAGAAATTCACTCATTTTTATCAATTTTCCTCTAAATTATGCGATGCTTGCAATCGGAGGATATATCCGAGGCGATCTCTCCATCTCACTATACTGTTATCCTTTCAGCCAGAGCAACAGGGGGAGCTCAAGAGAAGAAAACAGGAGTTATGAGTTATATGAGTTAACCAGAGTGAGTGAATCTGTGAAAGATATGCGTATGCATTAGTCCCGTATCAACAAAGCATTAAACCAAATAAATACATGATTATAATCATATAAGAATTGTCTAGTCTCTGGTATTTTCCATGAACGTGTGTGTTTATTATCGCAGTGGTTAACATAAGTAGCCTTTAGCATCGCATATATGACAGTGGAAACGCAGCTGGCTCTATGAAACTATGAAATTGTGTGGTGGCGGCTAAGGGTCTTTCACAGGGTTTTGGGTGCTTTATTTTTTACTAAACACCAGATGGCACTGTTTTCAACACTCTCGAAACTTTTAATCTTTTCTCGGAGCAATGAGGGGAAAGCTTTGGTGCTTCATGAGACTTAATTTGCCCATCACTAACTTGGCCTTCAAAACAATCCAAACTTAGTTTTTAAGACGGAGCAATCAATGATGCGCCTTACGAGCAGGCATAGCTCCGCCCCACAGTGTCTCAACCAATAGCAAGATTTCCCAATTTATGCGGAATTTACATTATTTAAACTCTGTTACATATATATATAATGAAGCAGCTGCCCGACACTGAGGAAAACCGCACTAGGTAGGATTGCAGGTATTTATTGCAGAACTTACAAAAAAATACAATTTAAAATACAATGATTATAGCTTTAACAATGAACAATCATAATGAGAAAAAATAAATATCCTGGGTTTACGTACAATATAGTATGAGATCATGTACACAGAAAAAAACACAATGACAAGGTTAAATATCTGAATAATTCATCATAATGCATTAAAATTATGTTATTTATAAACCTGAGGGATGATATGAGCGTTTATGTTTTCCTTTTTCTTGTTGAAGTTTAAATGAGATTTAAGCCACTTTTTGCAAGTTGTGGATGACATTTTTTTGCATATAAAAATCAAGAAATTAACAACATATTCAAGAGATCATGTTTTCATAATAAAAAATAATATTTTTAAGGATACAACTGTGGGTAAGATTAGTAGGGTTAAAAGTATAAGAACTTAAATTAACCCAACATTTATTGGTTGTACAATCACAAAATAAATGGGCAGCCGTTTCTTCAAGACCACAAAATGATTAATCAAGTTTAATCAATATCAAGATATTTACAGATAGATGAATTAAACCCGTCACTCATATCTTTTTAGTTGTTGCGCTTGTGATGACGTCGTAGGTCACATGATGGTCACACGGATTATGTCCGACATGTTGAATTGGTGTCAGAACTGTCGGGCCATCTGATCATTCTGATTGGCTGTTCAGCTACTGCCACCTGCTGGTTCAGAAAGGCATTTCATCTCACGCAGGCGCAGAACGGACGTGCTACTTGGCCGTCGGCTGTCTAGCATTGGTTTGGTGTGTCAGGGCAACTTTGGACGCAGACGCTGCCGACGTGAACCAACCTCGCAATCTGCTTTCGTCAGCACTAGTTCGTCGGCATCGGCTTGGTGTGTTCCTGCCTTTAGGCTCGTTAAGTAAATTGCTTATTAAAATGAAGTACCTACTCGGTGAGTAGGCGGTTTTGGACACAGCCTGAGATTTGTGCTCTAGAAAGTGAACACTGCTTTCCCACACAAAACAGCTGAATGAATCTCCAGCAGGTGAACAAGCATCAATACCAAAGCTTTTCTAGAGAATAACACTCTCTGATTGAAGACTCTGTGTCAGACCTACCTGAGGATCCATTTATCCAGCTGTAATTCCTCCAGACATTCTTATAAAAGGAGATCAATCCTCTGATTGGATCAGCTGTACCTCATAAACAATCACATTACAGCCTCGACTCACTGAATCACTTCAAAACAGCATTTTATCATTGGAAACTCCAAAAATAGATCAGCCCAAAATCCATGTTTAAAGTCATGGTAATGCCCAAATACATTAGAAAACCAGCTTTGTGTAGTGATTGGAGAAACGAAACATTGAATCAGCAATAATCAGGTTCGTCTCGTGCAACTAAAAGTTGTCTTTGGCGCTTTTAGCACAGTTAGCCAAACATTAACTGTCTGTAGTTTCTGAAGAAAACCAGCGTTGCCAGATTGGAAATGTTCAAGTATCGTACCGTAACATTATGTTTGCAAACTTTGGAAAAGGAAAATTTATGGCTCTCAGACAGGTATGTTCTGTGTAACTGAGATGATAGAAAAACACAAGATACATTTCTAGTTTCAACATTATTTGTTCTTCAGATATTCCTCTTTAAAAGAAAAAAGTATCAGCTGTATGTAAAACGAACCACATTTGGTTTTTGACCACTGAAAATGTGTACAATTTACTCATGGAGTCGCATTAAGATCTCTGTATCTCTGGGATTGAACCATTGAGGGCCTTTAAACTGAATTTCAGTCGCGTCTAAATATCATTCGCAAAACTACCGCCAGGTGGCGCAAAGGAACGGATTGGAAAGTGACTGTAATAATAAAATGTTGGTTTGTAAACGGAGATGAAAGGACGAAGTAAAACAACAATAACATTATAATATAACAATTTAACATCCTTAAAAACCATTCGAAAATTTTAAGTGAGAGTTAATTTCAAAACGTGGTATAGTCTTAGGCTACAGTCTATGCATCAGAAATTAAAAGAAAGACCTTTACACAAAGTCTTACTGCATGCTATTGTCATTAAACAGTCATTACTAGGCATATATATATATATATATATATATATATATATATATATATATATAAATATATATAAATCCTTCAAGTTCCATATGCGGAGCGAAATGAGAACGGTCCAGCATTAAGACCGCATTAAGAGCAATAATTCTTATTAACTGCTATTGTTCTTGATTTTTCAAACTGTTTCCAATTATGCCTTAACTGTGTGAGATTGAGCATGGTCTATTTCAGCTGTTTTATGGGCTGGTGCCTCATATCCATTGGAAACAGCAGCACCGTGCAGTTCAGCATGAGCGGCGGTCTACTGTGGCGTATTTTTGCTCATTATGATATCTAATATATGTCACTAACTTATATATACTGTACATCAATTTATTTTATTTACAAGTTTCGTGTTTATCCCATTTTTTTCATTGCATATGAAAATTAAAGAATAAAAAAATCCTCCTACCCCCTAATAATTGTGCATGCACATTCACTTGTGCACTCTTGCGCAGAACCTTCCTCTTGCTTTGCTCAGCTGTGGACGACGTAAAAATGTTTGATATAAAGGTTGCTGTCCCATTTTATACAGGAATTGTTAATTTCTGCATCATCATCAGTATGTCAGTATGCTCTATGGTGGGAGGGCAGAACTGGAGATCAGGATGACAACTTCCAGGTGGAGTAGGATTCAGATCCACAGAAGCGATGGAGGGCGTATTTTCACTCCGGTCTGCATCCACACTCAGGTTAAGAGTGACCCCGGTCCGAGTCATACAGTCTGCTACTGGAGTGCAGGACAGTAGCGGTGTTCTTTGCTGCTGTCTCTCAACTGCATTACAACCGTCGTGTGGGTCTGAACAAGTTGCTTGTGAGAGTTATTTAAATCAGCAAGGGCTGTATTTGTGCTTGCGCATGCCTGTTTGCATGCATGCAGCTCTTTCCTCAGTGGCTCGATCTCGGAGCGCTGCCTCGCCAGCTCAGGCCTCAAATCCTCCAACACAGTCGGTCTTGCTTGGTGTCCACTGCTTTCGACTGTCACCGCACTAAACAGGACATCGGCCTATTGGGAGAAATTACGATACACTATTAATAGGCTACACTTTCGCATCTTTTCCCATTCGCACAAATACAGAATGATTGCTAGAATGATAAGCAAATCAAGTAAATTACCGCTTTTTTTAGGACCATGCGCTTCTTCAGCTGTTTCTCTGTTTTGGCTTTGGTATCTGATCTATGTTCTCCGACAAACTTGTCAGCAAAGGTGGAATAATTGAAACATCTCACAATAGGTTAGGCTATATGAAAAATAACCATTTAGAGTACATGACTGTTAAATCAGTAAATTACATATGTATAATATATATATATATATATAGGGCCTATATTCACCTTTTTTGTGTTTCTCAGCCTGGAACCGTAAAACGACGAACTATCTCAAACTTGTCAAGTGTTGCAGAGCAAGCACTGTTAGGTTGGGTGAGTGCTTTTTAATACACACAAGATAATGTAAACATTATACATTGATATATAAACACAATCGGTTTGTTGTTTTTGTTTGTTTTTCTTTAACATTTTTATTTTATTTCTTTGTCTTTAAGGAACATTGGATGGCAGTAAAGATTCTGTACAGTTATTCTTAATACGGAGCCATAATGTTACATATCTTGGTCAATTCTTTCCAGCTGCTTTCCAGCTTAACCACAGTTTGCAACATCAGCAGTTATTGAAATGAACTGAATCAACACAGATCTGCTGATATAAATAAATAGCAAAAAACAAGATTGGGTTTGTACGGTAATTTATAATTTAATAATTTATGTTATGATGTTATAGAGGTACAATGTACAGATGCCTATATGTTTTGCATAAAGTAAGAATATTTAATAAAGAATCTTAAACATCCAATGTTAAACATGTTCTCGTCATTTTGCTCTTAACTGCAGTCAAAATACAAATAGGCCTATAAAATATTGTGTAGTCCATTGTGGAGAGTCAGATTAGGCGCAAACTATCTACAGCAGAAACTTTTTATCTTAATAGCCTAGCACTTGTTGAATAACAAAATGTTGATTATTGGAATATCAACGGTTATTTTGTTCGTAATTGTGTAGCTTATGGCATGACATTTCTTTTTGTAATGTTTATGAGCGTGTTAATGGATACAAACTGCACAATTGCAGTTCTGTCAGGACCACTATCGTCAAATATGATAGATAATGCATAGAGTTTGTATTGGCGGTATGGTTCTGTTCTGGGCAAGAACTCCCTGCGCATCCATGCAGCCTAGCATGAATAAGAGCAGGGAGAGCAGCAATAAACCCCCAAAACAAACCATATGCCGAAATCCCCCAACACAAACTGAGTGCGAAAATCTGAATGCATGTTTCTTTAAAATGCAGTTACCTGAATGAGGAATAAGCCTGGCTAGTGTTGTGTTTTTATTAATAAATGGGGGAAGCTTACACCCGTAGCGGCAGCAATCTGATACAACAAGCATGTTGTAGTGCATTTAGTTAGCGATTTTATATATTATACGTATAATGGGGGAAGCTTACACCATTATCGGCAGTCTAGTCGGGGAAGCATACACCCATTGCCTAATACATATTTATTTATTATTTATTTTCTTTCTCCTATTGGGGGAAGCTTACACCCCTAGCGGCAGCAAACTGATACAACAAGCATGTTGTAAATCACAGACTAGTAAAAACTATGGTAGTCTGGTCGGGGAAGCATACACCCGCAGCAATAGCTCTGAGTAGATGCAGCATGCAGCTAGGCACGAATACAGTGCTTCCTCATCATGAACAATTTCTGCTCGTTCGGGGGACGTCCGCGTTTGGTCCGCTTTGTAACGTTCGCTGACGGACGTTCGGAGGACATTCAAGTCCTTGCCAGTTTGCGAAAGTCCTACTGACGTCCCTCATCTGGTATTTCCATAACAACACTTGTAAAAAAAAAAAAAACAGCGTTGCCTTTTATCAACAGACCTTACACCTTGAAACTCAGACAAAGGGCAAATGAAACTAAACCTACTGGATTTAAAGGAGGTTGTGTTCCTTAAAAATCCTTTAAACATGATAATGGATTTACAGAAACCATGATTGTTTTGTTGTGCAGGTTGATATTATGGTTTTACTTCAAATAAAAATAGTAGTTGAATTCGGGTCATTCTACAGAAAAGTCCACTTTTGGTATGACAAAATGTCTTAAAATGTATTTCTTTTTCTAACGTTTAAACTTAGACCACATTATTATATTACACATTGACTTTATGAATACAAATGACAGCTTTATGATTTATTATTATTATTATTATTATTTTGTGCATTTAAAGACAGCATGTACAATTTTTTTGTCACTGGTGTTACCATACTTCTCTGGCATTTTAAACATTTTTATGAAATGATATTTCTCATTTTTTTTCAGCACATGCAGTCAGAGTTACAGAAAAAAAGATAATGAAAAAAATAAGGAGATTATGTGTTTTGTTTTAGGTTAGTTAAAAGTGATTGAATTATGCTAATTTAATTATGCATGTATTTGCTATAACAATGGAAATATTTGAAAAACAGTTATAAACAAGTAATGCAATCCTTTACATCTTAATTCTTGAGTTTAGCAGAATTCAATGAATGTAAAAGTATTATCATGTCACATATGACACATTTTATTTAATGAGACAGACAAAAAACAGTAACAACAGTGACACAATGAATCACCAGTGACAGATACATAGGACCAAAGATACCATACTTATTCTTCAACTATAATCAAGGAGAGGAGACTAAATTTTTTACATTTTTATACAATCAAAGACTTTTCATTGACACTTAGTGAAAGCAGTCAGTAAAAGATCATAAACAACATTTTAAAAATGTCTGTAAAATACGCTGTCCGTAATGTCGCTGTTTCTCAGCTTCTCAGTTTAGCCAAATACCCTCAATTTAGCCATATCTGACCAAAGGAGGATTAACAATAGGGAAAAAAGTTAGAATCACATTATTTAGTGCTATTTTATGCAAAATAACTAAATAAATAGCTTTGAATAAAGTTTTTTTTTCTATAAACAACACCAGTGACAGTAACACCAGTGACATTTTTCATGAAAAATGCATTTTATGGCTGCTGCAAGGTATCAATCCACATGTTGTCAATCATGGTATATTCACTAAATTAAGTAGTTTAATCCATTTGTATTCTAGTTTTTTTAAAATTCCCTAATAATAAAGTAGGTCACACCAATGACTTCAACTAAAAGCTTCATATGAAATTATGATTTTCTAATTAAAATTTCTGATAACTGAAAAGAGATAGTGGACTTTCCATGTGTCTTTCTTCATGGATCTTCAGGAAATAGGAAGAAGGTAGTCAATTGATGTCAACAGTGTGATTTTTATTTCAAAATAAGAGATTTTTGTTAAAGGTAACACCAGTGACACAACACCAGGTTTTTTTTTTTATATATATATTTTATAATATTTATTCGTATTTGTTTTTATTATATTTATTTATTTGTTTTTGTTTTTTTTTATGTCATTTACATAATATATTTGACAGTTGTGCATACATTATTGTATTTAAACCCTGTTTCTGAGCTCAAAATAAAGCACTTTCCCACATGACTGTGGGGACGAGCACTTCTGTGCTGTTTGGAATTTTTATAATTAAAAAACAAATACTGCCACATTGATGCGCAAGAAGGTTTAATTGTTCAAATATTGTTTCATATTAAAATATAAAAAGAAAAAATTTTCAATAGCTATAAAAAAAGTGTTTTCAAGTGTAATATTTCTGTAAAGGGACAGAAAAGTTGACTTTTCTGTACAATGACCATTCATTGTAAAATGAAGTAAATATTAAAAATGAAGAACTTTCATGTTAGCCTATGGGAAAAAAATAATGGAGTAACTTCAACCTACTAACTAATTAAAGATGTCATCAGATCATGTGTGCTTTCAGCAGTTATCATTTTAAACATCAAAATCATGATGCCCCCCAACAGTAGGCTACTGAATATAAGATGTGGGATAATATAAGAATGGGACATTTTATCCAAGTCATCTCAATGGTAAAAAGTGTCCCAATCACCCTGAACTGGAGCTCTAAAATAATGTTATTGACTTCAACTGATGAATGCAGCCAAAGAAAAGATGAAGAATGGAAAAGCACTTTGCTGGCAAAGAAATTGGAAAATAACACAGGTAAGACAATTCCTATACCCATAAATACCTGTCAAACATGGTTTTATTAAAGAAAAGTTATTTAAAAAGATTACTTTAATTTTTACACATAAGAAAGGTATAGCAAAAAGTGTAATATAGCCACACTGTGAGATACAAGCAAGTGACGATCGAGTGACGTCATTCTTTAGGTTACGCGCATGTATCCATGGCAACGCTCGGCTGCGTCGACAGTTAACGGTCCTGCCGGTGATTTTCTCAGATGAGGCCTTGAGTTTTCTCTTTCGTCGGTCGAAAAGGTATTTTAAATTTTAGTTTAGCAGACATTAGCTACCATAACCACTGTTTATCTTGTAAAGTTTAAATTATATGACAAGATTACATTTACAAACGTTTGCTGAAGTTGTTGTCCGTCGCGGCTGACCGTTACGGCCTATCTTCAAATGTACGCTAATCTTGGTCTCACGAATCCAAATTGTCAGTAACAAATGTTTCTTAATAGACAAACGATACCTGGAACATTATTGAATGTGTTCATTTTGTCGTTTTAGGTTAGAAGCCATCGAAAAAACTGCCATCGGACTACCACAGCTGACAACGAGAGACGCGCGTGCACAACTGCATAACACACACACACACGGAAAGAGCACAACAATTATGAAACTGCTCATTTATTATAAATAAATAAATGTATTTTTCTCCTTACAACGTGTTTGTGTTCTTTTGTTAACCTAGAAGTAAAATAAAAAACAATAAGAGGACTTAATCGAAAGTCCCCTAAACGTCCCGAATGGCCGCTGAACGTCCTGTGAACGTCCCCGTGAACGTCCGGAGGACGTCTTTGCGGACGTCCCCGGGACAGCCAGAGGACCCTACACATGGACGTTCGGGGGACGTTCGCAGAGGCCATTCAGGGGACGTTCTGGGGACCTTTTTTTGTTAGCTGGGGTGTCTATAATTTGTTTAAAAATATACTTTTTACATTTAACCTTTACTCACCTTCGTTGCTCATCGTGCTCAATGTATTGCAAAAATAATGGATTTTTTATTGCTTCCAGCTCGTCTGCGATCAAGTAAGCAAACGCCACGTGATCTGCCATGACTGACGTAATTGCAGCAAACTACGGGAGCCACAACGTGTCCGACTTCACGTCTCCGTTTTCAGCTCCTCCCCGCCTGCACGCGGCTAATCTCGCCGATCGGTTACATCCAGCCGCAGCCGATGTCGAACACACCTATGATGTTAGTAATCATAACATCAGTCAACTAAAACATTATAATCTGAAGCGTTTCTTACAATTTAGTTTTGCATCTAAAGCATCCAAACACATAGGCAGTGATGTGCAAACAAAGCTTTACAGTTATAAAGTGAATAAATTAGTCTTCATCAGCGCAGAAACCATGATCCTCTTACATTATGATTTATTTGTAATTAAATAAACTTACTTTTCGCCAGATTGACCCTCATTCGAGTCCTCTCATAGCATCAGTTGTCCTAGTTAACCGGTGCTACTGTTCGGTAGCTTCAGATCACAAGCAGAATCACGCATGCGCAGTATCATCAGCTCATCGGTTCTCAAATCGGACACGTCCGAAACCGCTGCAACCGATTCTACTCGAGAACGAGATTGAGTCGCTTGTTTGCTCTCGCTGTAGTTTGATTACGTCATTTTTTTTTTATCTCACCTCGTTTAGAAATTAAATGAGCTGTCCATGGATTATTTATGAAACAAAAAATGTTTAGTTTGATAAATCTAATTGTTTCCAATCTTTAAAAAAAAAATTACTTGAAAGCACAACTGCACAAGTTTTACTATACTGCTTTTTAAATAACATTAATATAGAAAAATAAATTTGTAGAACTATTTCTGAACATTAATTTTATCTGTGTACAAAATATTATGTTCATGTTGGCATGTTTTATTGTGTACAGTATTTTATGTTATTAGCTTTTCTCGATTGCTAACACATTATAAGTGATTCAGTTGGCCCAGTTTCTCAAACCATTCCTTCAGTTCTCAAAACAAAGACACATTTCTCAAAACGTTTAACAATGACAACATTAGGTAGCAAAACTGATGACACACCAGTCAAAATCTGAGAGAGCTGAATGAATAATTTACAGGAGTTTTAAACTTACACAGTACCAGTAGGTTACTTTAGATGAGGGAAATTTCATGTTGTACACCCTCAATGTTGCGATTGTCAACTTTCTTTGTAGCCATTTGTTATATGTATACTGTATTTTTTGCAGCGCTGAGAAATGATTGCCTAGGGATATAGTATTGTGTCAGAAGACCAATACACTGCTATAGTACTGTACATACTGTAATGAAATTTAGTCAAATGTGCAGAGGATGCTGAATTTACTTTTACTGTTGTTTTGCGGTGTGAATTTTGATCTTAACACCTTTTAACCTTATTATTTATTATTCTCAGGTTAGGTAAAGTAAGTCGAGTCTGGCCTAAATTATAAGCATTTTATATTACTTACAATTTGGTCAGAAGACTCCTCTGTGGTACGTTCTTGTTCAAAGTCTTAAAACACTATAAATCAAGCTATAAGTAAATATATAATCAAGGTAGGCAGCTTTGTAATCAATTAAATTTCTTTTAATTGGTTACTTTTCTTTTATAATAAACAAAAATGTAAAGGCAAATAAAACTTAATCATTAAAGGTATAAAATACAGTAATCACTCTTGAGTCAAAGGTGTAGTCAGCTCTGGGCTTCCCATCTTCAGCTTGGGGTTTCTTGTCCTCAGCTCTGGGCTTCTAGTATCAGTATCCGAAGAGGCAATCAGCTCATCAGTCTTTTATACTCGTGTTGTTTATCACAGACGTTACGTTATCTTCTTGATTGACGTACGTTGTAACTTTCCCAAAGTTTCCAGACACTTCTCAAGGCCTCGCAGGTGCAAGCTGTCTGGCTTTTGTGTCCTTAGACTCCAGTAAACTCAGACAAGATGGCTGATGTCCTTATAAGGTTCTAGGAGTAGAACCACAGTTCTCCATGTCCTTGAGCACACACACACATAGAACCACACACACCTCTGTGTATTGCAGTCCAGCTCTGCTCCTCCTTCTCGTAAACAGCCACACACACATATCTAACTGTACATCTCTGGCCATACAGTATATACATTTCTTAGAAACAAACCAATATAAATAACAATAATATTGTAAGCAGTCCCTAATATTTAATACATTGGCCAAATGTGTAGCAGCAGACATCCAAAACCTTAACAAGGAGGCAGGGTAATTGCATTTTCTTGATATAATACAACACCCCCTTCATGCAATTATCCTGACTCATTATTCAACATCATTATTCAAGCATAGTTGTGGCACACAAATGTTGTTCACTTTAAATTTTAACAGTAACATGTACATTTGTTCACAATTCTTAAACATATTAGTTAGTAACACATTCAGGTAACATTCCACCCAGTTTTCTGGTTCCCATAATTTTAATAATCAATTATATTTCTGTACAGAATCATTTAAGGGCAAAACTTTGTGCTCTGCTTGATTTTCAAGTATAAGCCAAATTTGGATCTTACAAAGAATCCATTAATTACTTCGAGCACCCTTCAGTCCTCCCAAAGGAAGGTGCGGCTCCTCCCCTGGCTTAGACAGTTTGCAGAAGCCAAAGGGGATCTGAGCTTCCAGGCCATGTACCCTGGAAACTTGGGCCGACTGCATTCCCTTGGATCTTTTGGGCACAAAATTAGTATATGGGGTGTTTCTTGCTCTAGCTACAAATTTAAAAAACCCATACATTTTAACCAATTCAAACAGTGCACAAGGTATATCTAATTGCCAAACTCTGGGTGAAATATTTTCAAGCAATACATTTAATTCAAACTGTTTGCACTTATTGTTGCATTTACATATAATACATAGTAAATATTAACATTACAACTAATACATTACAAAAATGGTTTCTCTAGTTCATTCATTATTCATTCAGTACATCCATTATTTTCAAAACTATCCAGTAATTAATCCTTTGTATCAACAGTAGTCTTTCTTATACTTTCTGAATTATTATGTTCAAACATAAATTATACATTCTATATCAATAAATCAGTTTGTTCCAATAATGTTCCCATTGTCAATTTTGTAAACAAAATATGTCTCCCAAGCTTAAAATTCACCATCATTTAAGCATTTCATATTTTAAATTCAAAAATGTACAAATGAATCAAATAACCTGTACTACAATCATAGAGTTTCATCTTCATTTACCATAACACATATTTTAACTTCCTTAATATACTATTTCAAATGTCTTTACACTACTTTCACACATACAAACACAATCTAATTGCTATTACACCAAGTGCCAACAGCCGCTTCCTAAACTATATTTCAAAGTCAACTGAAGCCAATAATGTTTCTAATTCACACAATGGCTTTTAAGTATTTAAAGCGTAAATCATACTTTTAATAAAGTAATTTATTATAATAAATCTTTACATAAATCCCCATTATAAGGTTCATCCTTTGGTACATCATTTTCAGGTGGTACCTCATACTTTTCCAATCCTCAAAACACCCCCCAGAAATTAAATGGTCTTGTCAAGGGTTCTCCCCCTAAAGCTCTCCTGAGACCAGGATCACCTAAAGGGTTTCACTGACCCCAGCTAAGGTCTCAGTGCTGCTGGATTACTTGCTATAATCTATCTTATAACTGAATAAGCATACACAAACTATGCAGGACTCCTTATGCTACTTTTGCCCCCTTCTTTCAGGGTTTTCAGATTCACTCAAGGCCATTCAGTGCTCTTGGTTTCTAATGAGAGCTTGTTTGTCCTCCTTATCTTTTCTCTTGCTGTGTTCAAACACCCTGCATCAATCACAGCAAAATGACTTGTCATTTCAAATACTACAATATGTCTACTAGCACATCTTATTTATAATGAGCTGATCTTCAATTATTAATTTAATTATAATAACATACATAATTAACTATAGTTTTGGCAGCTTTCTCAGTTTCCCAGTTTCTCTCTTTTCAGTCCAAATCTACTCTTTATCTTCTTTCTACATATTAGAAAATATTGCAATTTAATATAATAGATAGGCATATATTTTCCTTAGTTTCCATCATCTATTTTTTAAATGACTCTCTCTAAATATTATTGGCCTATATGCTCTGTGCTATCATCATACTTATCCACTGATTAATATTACTCTTTCTAGGTTTCTAAAAACAAAAATGTGCACAAAAATGTTTTCTTCTTGAATAATATACTGTCCATATACTTCTGTCAACATACATTTCTTCTCAACCATGAAATATTCCACTAATATTAACATTCATTCTATATTTAAGTGTTGGCATATTTATTCAATTATTTTTATGTTTTTTATGAATTAAAAAAGCACAAGGTAATATTATCCTGTCCATGCATTATCTTACTCTGTTTTATATCACCACTATCTCTTGATTAATTTTCTTATAATCTTCTACTTAATTACTTATTAGTAGTTTTCAAAATATTTGTTTCAATATCACCAAATAAGCATCCTAATCTTAACTGTATTATGGTTTTTAGGATTTGTCTCTGTCAGTCTAACCAATGTTGCTATAGGTATGTTTACCTTCTCTTTCCCTTTTCCAAAATTATTCCAGCTTTTAAATAAATATATATACTTTTCCTTCTTATCTACAATATTTTAATTTCCAGTCATTTTTCTTTAGGTTTATAAAGTCCCTTTTCGTTTTACAGTGTATAATCACCTTATAGTGTATACGTACTACCATCCTCTACTCATACATTTCTATCTGAACATTCTCCCCAAAACATCTTGTTGTTTTAGTCTGTAATACTAATATCGTTGAGGGTTTTCAGCTTTTTACAATATTTACCCCTCATTTACTTCATCTGTCTTCCAGTGGACTCTAGTTTACGTACTGGATTCTGCATATACATATATAGATATCCCATAATTCTCAGCTGTTCCATCATATAATATTTTATATTTAATTAAAAATTTTATTTGAGGAATATGTCTCAATGTCTGCTATTACCTGTTTTAAACCAGTTTGGTATTCCTTATTTCATATAACCACTTAATTTCAATGCATTTGGTGACGCTCTTCTTCAGTGTCAATATGTTTTATAACTTGCATTTTCTGCCAAATCCAAATGATCTTCCTTTTATGTAACATTAAATATATTTTTCCACTTTTCTGTAATACAAACTTGTAGATTTTCTACAGTAACATTCTTATATTATTTTTTCTCACATTGGCTCGATTCTTCCAATGTTGTGTTCACATACAACAGAGATATATCTGTTCTTTATTATTTTATAAAGAATTATTATGAATTATTATTTTATAAGTATACGTTTTTATTCTTTTACTTCCAAAATTTATGGTCAATTGTACAATCAATTGTACAGTAAAATCAACTAAAAGCCATTTCAGCATTATTTTTGTTCTTTTTTGGGCAAAAATTTGCTCTTGCTCTTTGTGGTCTTTATTTACTTTCATTGTTTCTGATAAGTAAATTCAAAATAACCCCACTCACATCAGAATCTTTTAATAATTTGCTGTTCTGTTAATCTTGTGCCAGCTCTTTCTCATGGCACAGGTAAGAAATTAAGGCTCTGAGATGGTGGTCCTGTTCACTATTATTAAACTCTGCAGTCTGCTGTGAGTTGTCCTGTTGTGCTGAGAGAACTTCTGTCCTGCCAGGAGATACAGCTCCTCTCCCCCTTCCAGAAGTCGTCTCAGGTTATGACTATAACCATGGTTCCCTGAGAGAGGGAACGAGACACTGCGTCCCGAAGGGGGCGCTATGGGAACGCCCTCAGCGTGAAAGCGTCTGATGCACGTGTGTCAACTAGTCCAATGGCGAGAGTGAACGTCACCGGCGGGTGACGTCACGACCAGGAAAGTATAAATACACATCCGGAAAGACCGGCTTCAGCTTAAACTGCCGAAGCAAATCGATCACAGGGATGCAGGAAGTATGGCAACGCGACGCAGTGTCTCGTTCCCTCTCTCAGGGAACCATGGTTATAGTCATAACCTGAGACGTTCCCTTTCGAGGGAACTCGCACTGCGTCCCGAAGGGGGCGCTATGGGAACGATATCCCAAAACGCCATAATTCCAAAATGCCTGTCTGTGTGAAACTGTGGCACACTAAGACAAGAGCACTGAAGAGCCTGGAGCTGCATCCAGGTCGAGATACATCATCTCACAACGTGAGTGGCGAGGATCAGCCCGCCATATCACAGACTTCCTTGAGGAAAACCCCCAACATCAAGGCCTTGGAGGCCGCCATACTCCTAGTAGAGCGAGCTCTGGCAGACAGTGGATACTGCTGGCCGGAGACCTCATACGCAAGTGATATAGTCTCAACTATCCACTTGCTAACCAATTGTATGGACGCAGGGAGACCCCTAATTGCGCGGTCCAAAACAAACAGTTGATCTGAGGTCTCCCACAGGGCAGCTCTGTGGATATCAGGTGTCCAGTGCTCACACTGGACACACAAGAATCCACTTTTCCTGGTCTGGATCTGAGAACAGAGGACAGAAAGCTTGCAGCACTATAGGCCGTGTCATATTGGTCAGAACCTTAGGTATATAACCCGGTAGGGTAAAGGAACACTTTGACCATCCCTGGTGCACACTCAAGGCACGTAGGGGATACAGATATGGCCTGAAGGTCTCCTACTCTTTTAGGGAAGAAATGGCAAGGAGGAAAACAGTATAAACAGAATCAAGCGGCTCAAATGGAGCTGCAGATAAGCCTTCCAACATAAAGGCCAACTCCCAAGCAGGAACCCTAGTGCATGTTGCAGGCCTCAGCCTCAGAGTGCCACGAAGGAAACGATACCTCAAAGGGTTATTCCCCACAATTGTACCAACCACAGGGACATGGTACTGCAGAAATACGAGGATAGTTTCCTTGTGGTTGGAGTTCTGGAGTAAAGTATGGTCACCACAACCTCGGTTGAGAGACCAGATACTATGAGTTGGGCCCCCTCAGGGGCCAAACCCACAGGTTGAATACTTCTGGGCGGGGTGAAAAAAAAAAAATCAAGCCCGTTGCATGAGATAGGTCTCTCCTGAACGGAATCTCCGAGGGAGAGCCGTCAAGGATAGACACGAGGTCCAAGAACCATATCCGACTTGGCCAGTAAGGCGCTACTAGCAGTAGACTTATCCCTTCCCGGCGAATTTTGTCCAGAACTCCTGGGAGCAGAACAATTGGGGGGAAAAAAAACGTACAGACGTAGCCTCGGCCATGTCTGTACCATGGCATCCAGTCCAAGAGGAACTGAATGTGTAAGGGATAACCACAGTGGACAGTGCGTCGTATCCTGAGACGCGAAAGATCCATATGAGCTTCACCACTTTGGGGTGAAGTCTCCATTCCCCTGGCCTCAGCCCCTGTCTCGACAGGATGTCTGCTCCT
This sequence comes from Megalobrama amblycephala, assembly GCF_018812025.1. Classification (NCBI taxonomy): domain Eukaryota; kingdom Metazoa; phylum Chordata; class Actinopteri; order Cypriniformes; family Xenocyprididae; genus Megalobrama; species Megalobrama amblycephala. Next base: position 211,772 of record NW_025953338.1, on the reverse strand, counting down.
ATACTGTAGGTCCCTGAAATAAGATTGTTCTCGAGGAGAGCATCTTCCCCAGGGACCACAGGAGGATCTGGTGCGCCAGATAGTGGGCGCAAACGCAAACCCCCCTGTTGATTTATATAAGAGACCATCGATGAATTGTCTGTTTTCCAGACAGCTCGATGACCTCTCAGGTCTGGGAGGAAGAACTTCAACGCATTGAAGCCCGCCATCATCTCCAGGCAATTAGTGCCACGAAAGATGATGACTCCTCAACAGCCCTTGAGCTGAGCGGCCTTCCATTACCACTCCCCAGCCTGTGAGAGAAACATCTACCATGAGAGTGACTCAATGATATTAAGCTCCTAACACAGGTCCCTGGGACAGGAACCAACTTTTCTTCCATATAACCAAGGCGCGGAGACACCGCTGCATGATCTTGATCCTAGGAAGTGGATTCCCCCTCAGGGAAAACCCTTGGTCCTGAACCACCACTGTAAGGGTCTCATGAACAGCAGGCCAAAAGGTATCACCGTTGGACACAGCTGTCATCAGACCCAACAGTTTTAGAAAACTGTTTTACAGTGAGTGACTGGCCTAGTTATATTTCCTGTGTGACTGAAAAGATTGCAGCAATACGAGTGGGCGACAGAACGGCCCGCAGCGTCACTGAATCCATACCATGCCCAGGAAGGTGGTTCTCTGTAATGGAGAAAGCACACTCTTCTTGGCGTTCAGCCACAACCCCAATCTTTTATGAGCAAGAACAACATCTCAATGTTGAACTGACCATCTGTTCCGACTGCGCTAATATTAGCCAGTCATCTTATCAGTTCATAATGCGTATGCCCTGCAGCCTGAGCAAGGCCAGAGCTGCATCTACGCATTCCATGAACGTGTGGGGTGATGGAGCTAGACCAAATGGAAGAACCTAATATAGGTATACTTTGCCCCTGAAAGCAAACCCGAGGAACTTCCTATGCTGTAGAAGGATGGAGACATGGAAGTATGCACCCTTTAGAACTATCATGACAAACCAGTCCTCGGATCTGGTTTAGAGTCAACATTTTGAACCTAAGTCTCCTGACTGACTGATTCAAATGATTAAGATCTAATATAGGATGCAACCCTCCATCCTTCTTTGGAACAAAATAGTAGCGGCCCTAAAAACCCTAACTCTCTGCTGGGAGGAGGAACCCATTTTGTAGCTCCTTTCGCAAAAGAGTTTACTTTCTGTTCCATTACCAGAGCCTGCCCATTGAGATACATCTTTGGCAGAAGCCTCAACAGAAAATCCACAAAAGGGAACCAGCCTCTCAAGACTGGTCTCTGGTATACCTAGAGCAGCCACTTTGGTGACCTGAAATACACTGGCAGGAAATAACCCATTTGACTGCTTTTCGACCCTCCTCAGAGGGTGCAAACCTGATGCAGCATCGAGTGAGCGCTGAATCAAAGCTTGCTGGAAACCGCTGCACCCCAGAGCACTAAGAGTGATGGGGTTGGCAGATCGGTCCCCTGAGGGCAACGAAGTGGCACGGGCACCGTATACGGAGGTGTACACCGCTCCACCCCGCAGGGGGCTGCCCCAAGAAGCCTAACACCACAGGCGTCAGGATCTACATGAAAGGCTGAACTAATACATGAATCTAACTACTTAAAGTCAGATAAATATGTATTATTTTAATTTCTCAAAATTAAAATTACAGCCAACTGTCCATTTAATTCCTCAAAATTAAATGCAGCAAATGATCTATCAGACAAGTTAATACGGTCTGAAAGACATGCTATATATATATAGGCATATAGCCATACACACATCAAATTTCATTTAATCTCTCAAAATTAAAGAGATATTAGTGCAGACATATAGCTTTTAAAAACCAGGCAATATCCCACTTAATTCATCAAATTAAATGCATCAATGAACCACCAGACAAGTGTACACGGTCTGAATAATTGGTTGAATATTTATAACTGCCGTCTGCACACCCTAATCTACGCGTTGCCTCGACAAACACGAGATTAGAGCCACATAAATTCTTTATTGCAGTTTGCAGACTCGAAATCTAAGCGTCGCCTTGGCAGACGCGAGATCAGAGCCACTAGAATCTTTATTGCAGTTTGCAGACACGAAATCTACGCGTCGCCTCGGCAGACGCGAGATCCGTGCCACTAGATTCTTTATTGCAGTTTGCAGACTCGAAATCTAAGCGTCGCCTCGGCAGACGCGAGATCAGAGCCACTAGAATCTTTATTGCAGTTTGCAGACTCGAAATCTAAGCGTCGCCTCGGCAGACGCGAGATCAGAGCCACTAGATTCTTTATTGCAGTTTGCAGACTCGAAATCTAAGCGTCGCCTCGGCAGACGCGAGACCAGAGCCACTAGAATCTTTATTGCAGTATGCAGACACGAAATCTACGCGTCGCCTCGGCAGACGCGAGATCCGTGCCACTAGATTCTTTATTGCAGTTTGCAGACTCGAAATCTAAGCGTCGCCTCGGCAGACGCGAGACCAGAGCCACTAGAATCTTTATTGCAGTATGCAGACACGAAATCTACGCGTCGCCTCGGCAGACGCGAGATCCGTGCCACTAGATTCTTTATTGCAGTTTGCAGACCTGAAATCAACGCGTCGCCTCGGCAAACGCTTGATCCAAGGCTATAGATTCTTATTGCTTAAGACTTTATTCCCTCGAGAAAAAAGCCAAGAGGAGCAGAGCTAAAAATCTCGATAGTGCATCACATCGGGAAATATGAATGAACACTGTCAGATCCCCTTCTTTACAAGAACTGACGTGTATGCTCTGCTCTAAAACAAACAACACATGAATCGCGTGTATTCCCACTCGTATAGTAGCGAGGGCAGGGAAGCACACACGACTCAAGTTGCTATTTGCTCGCCAATAAGCTTCTGTCTATAATATATATATAATGCTTGAGGACAAACAACAATAAATAGACAGAGACAGTTTAACACAGAGCGCTTTGCTGAGGCACAAAAGCTGAAGCCGGTCTTTCCGGATGTGTATTTATACTTTCCTGGTCGTGACGTCACCCGCCGGTGACGTTCACTCTCGCCATTGGACTAGTTGACACACGTGCATCAGACGCTTTCACGCTGAGGGCGTTCCCATAGCGCCCCCTTCGGGACGCAGTGCGAGTTCCCTCGAAAGGGAATCACTGGCACACAGGAAACTCAGCTCTGCTATACACTTAATTTTTGTCCAATTTGTCAAAATTGATAAAGCATAATACATTTCATCAAATTCTCCCCTTCTTGGGAGATTAATTTATGCATTCTTTTGCTATATTCTAAATAGCTTTTAGCAATTGTTCACATTAACCAGTTTTCTGGTTTGAACTTTTTGCCATCTTTAAAGCAAGATTTCAGGCTCTCTAGATTTCTCCCAAATCTCCTGGGACAAAACCAGCAGCCCCTTGCTTCGTATGTCATTCGTGTTTGTCAATACTTTTGACTACAGATACGACGCTAGAGATAGAGATTGTTAAATATCTTCTATCACATTGTTTTTTCATAGCAATAAACAAATTCCCTTTATATCAGAGGAAATGTTCTAATAATCCAATAGTTTTGTCAACTATCCAAACTTTTATAATTCTTTTCAATTTTTTAAATGGTTAATCTCTGTAACTTTATTCAGATAGTTTTTACCTCACTTTGCATTAAGCAATTTGTAATTTATATTTGCTAAATAATAGCTGCAAAATTAAAAACATTAATTTAATTTAATTCATTTCATCTTGCATGCAACTTTTATCAGTTGGCTACAGCTTTTTAGCATTTCTATCCTTCTGGTGCATATCAATACTTGAATTAAATTATTTCAGTTAATCAATATTCAAACTTTGTCTTTGTTTCCCTAAAATATACTACAACTGTTTCGTGGTCAGAACAAAAGCAGTCACTATCTCTTCTGAATTTAAAATGACAAATGCTTTTGTTATGTTTGCAAATTTTCAAATTTCATTCTGGTGATCCATTCTTTCTTTCTCTATCTCTCTCTGTTTCTTCTGGCTGCTTCAGTGGATCATCCTTATATCAATTTGGCACAGATTTTACAACAAATTCCTTTCCTGGTGCGACCAAGCACTGAGAATGCACTCATGCAACCCCAGTGACTGTCAGTCTAAAAATCCATTAACCATGTAACCCACTTAATTAATGATTTAAATATATTTTTCCTTGTTATCTATAACCTATAACCTCCATATTTGATTCACTCTGTCATATATTGTTATTATACTCTCATATATATACACCTACTCTTCCTTTTATACTTCAGTTATATCTTTAACCTTTATAGTTCAATTATCTTTTAATACCTTTTAATATTGTAATCCTATTTCTAAATATGTCTGTCCTCATTTAGGAATATGTATCTTGTTATTTGTCAAACTTCAATCAGATTTTCACTTAGGTCTCAAACTTGTTCATAAATCTTTTATGAGCTTTATTATTGCCACAGATATTACTGTGTTTTCTTTAGAATTGTCTGGTTGGGTAAAAAGGTTAAGTCCTCACAACTTTTCTACATTTTAACTAAATCAGGAATCAGTCCAATTTATTTAATTTGGCATAATCTATTTTTTCCCATTAAAAATAGTTTTACACTTTTGCTGGGATGTCTGGTAAAATTCTCATTCCTCATTTTACAGAGTGACCTTGACACTCCCGTGAGCTCTGCGTTCTGGGTTGTGCCTGGAACTGACTCTCTTATCTCGGCTTGTTTCTCCTGCTTCAAAATTAAATCTTCAGTGCACATATTTTTACAAACAATTATACTTTTTAAACAAATCTTTTTTTCTTTTCCATTTTCTAACTTTTTGTCACTGACAGCTGTTACAACATAAGATATCTATTTTCTTTTTATTACCATTTATTAATTTTTCTTCCTTTGCCATTTTTGTATTTGAGGCACTTTTTAAATCTTCGTCATATGAGCTTCTGACTTTGGTCCCAACTTTTCAGCTTGGAATATCTTTTACAAAGAACTGCTAACTTTTTATTAACAAAAACAATCAAGCACAATGGATTTTCTCTATTGCCAGTTTCTTTTCAAACAGGTATGTCTTTTTTCTATTATTGATATCCTATTGTACTAATATTCAAATCTATTGTCTAATGTTCTATTGTTTAATGTTTACATTAGAACATCTCCTTTAATCGCACTAACACTTCTTTTGCTTAATTCTGTCTAGTTTAATCATCCTCTTTTAAGTGTGAATAGGCTTCGTCATTCGACTATCCTAATTTTAATGTAACCCATTAAACTATATAATTTATATATATTTTGTAATATTTTACAAACTGTGTATTTGTCAAAATCCAAAATGCTAAAAACTCTACCACATCAATCATTAATCATTTTTATTTTATTTTATTTTTTTTTTTTAAATCATTAATCATGATTTTTATATGTATCCTCAAACTTCCTAAGCAATTTGAGTACAACCTCTACAACTTTTAAACATTTTATTCTTTATAAAAGACTTCAAAATCAATTGATTAAATACACATTTCAACTACCATCCATCCAGAGTGTCTTCTTGGCTAACTTTAGAGGCTGTAAGAATGGACATTTAATTCATTTTAATACCTTCTACCATTAAAAAACCCAACTCACAAATCAAAATGACTTTTAAATCTAATAATATTAATATAATTATTATAATTTAAGTAAAAGCATTTTCCTTTTCCTAAAAGTCTTAGGTATAGACCTAACATTGTAATCTAAATTTATCTAAGATCACTTTTCCATCTCTTATTCTGTTTTTCTATCATGGCTTTTTTTCTTCAGCTTAAAGCATTAAGCTTGACTTAGTCACTATCCTAAATGACTCTCTTTGAATTTAACCATTAGTAACAGGTTTCCTAACCTCTTTAATAATTCTACAATATAATTTTGACTTTAAAAATACATTAAAAAAAAAAAAAAATCATAGTACTTCACATGTATAGGTGGATTTTATGGTTTTAATTATGCTTTTGCCAATTATAACTTTGCCAATAAATTTCTTTTTCTTCTTTACTTGTTTTAATCACTAAATCTCTTACAATTTCTTACTGCTAATAAATTGTATAACCTGTAATAACAGTAATTCAATATTTTATTTTAATAGCAAAATAAAAATCATATTCTTTCTTACCTGGTAGCAAAGTTTTCCTGTAGGAAACCTGTGGTATTTGAGTTTCAGTCTCTCCTTTTCTAAACTTTTCTAGGCTTTTCTAGTCAATCATTCTCAAGTTGCTTCAGTTTTCTACTCTCAATCTTATTATTATTATTTTTTTCTAGACTTAATCGAACTTCTAATTACTTTAAGTTTTAAGTTACTCTATTATATTAACATTTTTTCCCAGCTGTATAGTCATTATTTCCTTTTTTATCAGGACTAAAGTAGCATTAGATTTGCAATATGTTAGGCTATACAGCATGTTTTTTTTTTAGCCTTTTCCCCATCACTATATACATTGTCCAACAAATCTACTAACTTTATTTATTTTTAGTGTAGTCTTCTGTTGATTTGGTTTTTAAATCCTTTTCTTAACAATTACTAACTCTCTCCAAATTGTATTATCATGTTACAAACTGAGATCATACTAAGCTTCAGTTTTTCTTTCAATTTATTGCCCTTTATTTTTCTGGTATTTTTCAACAGCCAGTTTATGTCTATACAAATGTAATTTGAAAGTTTAGTTATTACTACACACAGTTATATTATCTGAATATAACTTTTTCTTTTATCCATTAATATCTCTCAGTAATATCCTGTTTAATTTATCATTTTAATTTCATTATTTTTATTAAACTTCAGTTGATACAGGTCTGTCTTGCAGGGGCATTTTTCTCCTGTCCGCATAAGCACTATAGGATTTTAATGTCCTTTCCCTTTAACTTAACTAATTTACTGACAATTAAAATATTACTAACCACAGTTATATTTACAATTTTAATTCCAATATTCTTTCTTGTACACTATTTAGTTCGTCATTGAACTCCAGGGGTTAAAATCCAGACTGGAATCACCAAAATCCCACTGTTACTCTGGTCTTTTTCCAACTCTTTATCTGGGCTCTGAAAATTCTCTCTGACAGTTTTAACACTCTCTCGGCTTTTGATATTCTTACATCTTACTTTCTCTAACTCTTTTTAGAATCCTTTTTTTTTTTTTTTTAATGACAATATTACTAGTTCTAAAACTTTAGTTACTTTTCCACTTATTGTTCCTAGTGCATTAAAAAATCTGTTTCCCATTTTAGACCCTCGGTTTGAGCAATACGGTTAAGGGTGAACACCGAGCTGACTTTATCTGCCCGTAAGTCAAATTTCTGTTAGGCACAACTTTCTTTGCCCCTCTTTTCTTAAGTATCCTACATCGATCTCACTATATCTGAATATTTATATTCCATCTTTAACCTCAGGCTAATCATTCAATATTTAAGGTGTTACTTTTATGTCAACTGTTACAGTAGTCTAACGTCTTTTAATATATCAGATTCTCTGCTTTCACTATCAGTGGTATCAGAGTCAAATTCAAGCTCTGAATACGAGCTCTAACTCTTCTGGCTCTGTCTCACCCTGACTCTGTTGTAAATCTCTCCCTATCGCAGGCTTCTCATACTGAAGTGCGGATGGCTGAGAGGGTCCTGGCACATCATCTTTTCTCATAGATTTTTTATTATTATTATTATTATTTATTTATTTTTTTCCCTACTACTTTGCTTTGTTATTTAACAAGTTTATTGTTAACAGTCTATCTTCCATTATCCTCATTGTCTGGAATTTTTTAATACATTGTTTCAATACTACAATATTGTTACTCCTTTTAAACTTTATTTAACTTTCTATTAAAAGAAAAATTACCTGACTTATTTTGTAGTCAGTGCATCTCTTCAGTTATAACAACAACTATTGTTTTCCAGTCTTTAAGCATTAAGCGTTCTGAACTATGAGCTCTTCTCGCTCCTCAGACAGTGCAGTGTGAGAGACAATCTGACACACACCGCTGTTACATGTTTGAGTCCGAGCTTCTGCTCACAGACTCTTCAACCTGTACACCTATTTTACTCTAAAATCATCCCGACTGTTCCGGGAACAATTATCATATTTTCAATTCACTTTTTCTTACATTACCATGTCACTTAGAATTATTTTCCCAACACATATTGTTACAGATTAAAAAGTCCTACTTTTAGCATGCCTATTTCCACTTCATAAAACTGTCCTCTGACTATGTTATGTGAATTTCTTCCATTTATTTATAACTATTTTAACAACTATTTGATAAATCTAGGTCTGGTGGTTTAAATAGTATTCTTTTTGGAACTCTACCACACCTATAAGAATGTAAAACATTTTCTTTAGATTTATGTATCAACAGTATCTATCACATTTTCCTGTTCTAGTAGCTTTATACTGTGATTTTATCACAGGTACACATTTTTCCCCGTTTCCACTTTTTCTTCTTGCATTGCTGCTAGACCTACCTCAGTCTTTAAGTTTAAAAAATTTTGGTCTGTCACAGGAGCCACTTTCCATTTCTAGAACCAGTGTGTCTGCTCGAAAGGCTAATTTTTCTTTCTCATTGTTAAACGCATTGCTGGATTTTCGCTGGGCTCTCTCCCTGCCATAAGCGAAGCGTCCTTCACTTACAGGTCTTATCTTTAGCCCGTCTCTGCCTCTTTTTCTCTGAGGCTAGCTATGTGAGACTTTCTGTCTCTCCTACAGCTTTCTTAACCTTCACGGCTCCCTGGCTCGTAAAGTTATCTGTTCTATGCGCATTCAACCCTTTCTGGGTCGTCTATAAATAATCCCACTTGATTATTTACATTTTTGGGTCTTACAGGTTACCTGGTGATTCATAGCTTTCCGAGTTTTTACATCTAAAACTCAAGGGCACGAGTGCGGAAGCGAATGGGAAAGCATTGCTCGATCGACCGTGGCCAGGGGTCGATGGATCAATGCCCCACGTTGGGCGCCATGTTTTACGGTGTGCATTTTGATCTTAACACCTTTTAACCTTATTATTTATTATTCTCAGGTTAGGTAAAGTAAGTAGAGTCTGGCCTAAATTATAAGCATTTTAAATTACTTACAATTTGGTCAGAAGACTCCTCTGTGGTACGTTCTTGTTCAAAGTCTTAAAACACTATAAATCAAGCTAAGGTAGGCAGCTTTTGTAATCAATTAAATTTCTTTTAATTGGTTACTTTTCTTTTTATAATAAACAAAAATGTAAAGGCAAATATAACTTCATCATTAAAGTATAAAATACAGTAATCACTCTTGAGTCAAAGGTGTAGTCAGCTCTGGGCTTCCCATCTTCAACTTGGGGTTTTCTTGTCCTCAGCTCTGGGCTTCTAGGCATCGGGGGTACTGACGTATCAGTATCCCAAGAGGCAATCAGCTCATCAGTCTTTTATACTCGTGTTGTTTATTGGAGACGTTACGTTATCTTCTTGATTGACGTACGTTGTAACTTTCCCAAAGTTTCGAGACACTTCTCAAGGCCTCGCAGGTGCAACCTGTCTGGCTTTTGTGTCCTTGGACTCCAGTAAACTCAGCCAAGATGGCTGATGTCCTTATAAGGTTCTTGGAGTAGAACCACAGTTCTCCATGTCCTTGAGCACACACACTTCTCGTACTCCTCGTAAACAGCCACACACACATATCTAACTGTACATCTCTGGCCATTCAGTATAATGCATTTCTTAGAAACAAACAAATATAAATAACAATAATATTGTAAGCAATGCCTAATATTAATACATTGGCCAAATGTGTAGCAACAGACATCCAAAACTTTAACAAAGAGGCAGGGTAATTGCATTTTCTTGATATAATACAACAAACTCTTAATTGTATGTGCAACATTAACGGAGTATTTTGAGTCTCTTTCACACTGGTAAGAAAAAAAACGCGGTGGTATCGCCGGCGATACCCTCAGACCTCAGAGTGTTAATATTAATATTAATACTGCTGTAGGATTTGTGCCTGCCCAAGATGGGATCTGGAACATATGAAGGGGAGGTGACAGCAGCATCATGGCCTTATTTTGAGGCCATGCATTCAGCCATTGGCCAAAGACCAAGCGTGCTGCCTGTGGCCACATTTTCTTCTGGTCCCAGTTCACAAATTTCCCCATCAGATATGGCAGGTCCCTCAAGTGCTGTAGTTGCAGACTGCCTGCACCCCTTCTTATTCAGAACCAGCAGTGCAGGATGCAGTAAAACGTACTCTGTTACTAACGTAACCTCGGTTCCCTGAGATACGGAACGAGTACCGCGTATGGGGAAAGGTCTCCTTTTTCCCTGCTACTGAAGCCTTTTTCAATAACGCAGTGTAACTGCATCATCATTGGTTCATTTATAGACAAGTTGTTGAACCAATGATGGCGCGGCATAGCTGCGCGGCCTATGGCGACAAAGTGTGCGAATATTCCTGCCGAAATGGGTGGGGTTAGGGGATATATAAGCAGGCGACTCCCATTGGATTTCAGGTCATTCGACTGAGGCGACGACACTGAAGCCGCAGCCTCGTGGCACGGCAAGTATCGCAGTACTCATTCCGTATCTCAGGGAACCGAGGTTACGTTAGTAACCGAGTACGTTCCCTTTCGATACTTCACTCATACTGCGTATGGGGAACAAATTCAACCGCTCCATGCCACGGAAGGGAACAACTGGACTTGTCTTGGGCACCTGAAAGGGAGCCAGTGGACAAGACAGAAGGCCGAAGCCGTCGAACCCATGTTACACTTGCAATAAAAGGAGAAACTCCCAGAATGGCATGAAGCAGAGCTCAGTAGAGGCCGCTGAATCATACCGAAAGGACAGGAGCTGTCAAGGTTGGGATATCTAAATTATAAAATCTGACAAAAGTGGACGGCGAGGACCAGCCGGCCACCTCACAGATGTCCTTCATAGAAACTCCACAGGACCAGGCCCACGAGGAAGCCATTCCTCTAGTGGAGTGGGCTCTAACTCCTATGGGGCAGTTCTGGCCCATAGAGGAGTAACAAAGAGCAATCGCGTCGACTAACCAACGGGAAAGACGCTGCTTAGAGACCGCCATACCTCTGGTGCGGCCTCCAAAGCAGACAAAGAGCTGATCAGACTGCCGGAAAGGCAGTGATCGCTCAGTGTAGGTCCTCAATGCCCTGACAGGGCAGAGAAGTTCCAGCTCTCGCTCATCTGCTGAGGGAGGAAGCGCTGAGAGGGAAATGACCTGTGCTCTGAACAGAGTAGAGAGCACCTTGGGAACGTAGCCATGCCTGGGTTTCAGAATGACTTTGGAGTCGTTAGGCCCAAACTCGAGGCACGCAGGGTCTACAGACAGGGCCTGCAAATCGCCAACACGCTTAACAGACGTTAGTGCTAGAAGCAAAGCGGTTTTGAGCGTCAGGGGCCTGAGGTCAGCTAAACGCAGTGGCTCAAAGGGAGGTCCTTTGAGAGCCCTGAGGACCAGAGAGAGGTCCCAGGTAGAGAATGGGCTAGAATAAGCCAATTGTCGAGGTAGTTGAGAACTCGGATTCCCATCTGTCTCAGAGGGAAAGAGCCGCGTCCATGCACTTGGTAAAAGTGCGAGGAGCTAGGGACAGCCCGAATGGAAGGACCGTGTACTGGTAGGCCACACCCTCGAATGCGAATCTCAAGAATCACCTGTGATGGGGGGCTATCTGGATGTGAAAGTATGCATCTTTCAGGTCCAGCGAGCAGAACCAGTCCCTGAGGGAAACCTGCGCAAGGATCTATTTCAGCGTTAACATTTTGAACTTCCGTCTCATGAGGGAAAGGTTCAAAATTCTGAGGTCCAAGATGGGTCTGAAACCGCCATCTTTTTTGGGGACAAGGAAGTAACGGCTGTAAAAGCTCAACTCGCTCTCTGAGGGGGGCACAATTTCTATAGCCCTTTTCTCTAGCAGAGACATCACTTCTGTCCGGAGGACACGAGCGTCGTCCGCATTGACTGAAGTGGGAAGTACGCCGCTGAAGCGCGGGGGTCTGTGAGCAAACTGGAGCGAGTAGCCTTGAGAAATTATCCCCAGCACCCATCTTGACATCCTGCCAGGCCTTGGCCCGTGAGGCAAGGGGCTGAATGACGCCTGGTGGCGGGCCGCTGAGAAGGGGCCCGCACACTGGCGAGAGTGAGAGAGGAAATGTGCTTTTTCTTTGAGATTGTAAAACATTCATTGTGTCCGCCATAACAATGCCATTTTGCACGGGCGCAACAGCAATGGACCCTGGTAGCAGAACACAACAACTGGTTCCCATGCCCGGAACTGAACGGGACAGAGGGGAAAGTGAACAAAAGAGCTTTTGGGGTGGTCTGGCCTCGGCGGGACTTAACCCCTTCCTCTTTTCTCCCCTGCGATCAGGAAGGCTTGTGAGGCCGTGGATCCAGCTCAATCTTAGGCCAGGGGGGTCTGCCGTTGCCTCGGGAAGGAAGAGCGCCTGGTGGTACGAGCTCGGTGGCGCTGTTCCAACAGAGCTGGAGCTGCCTGAGAGGTAGAGGGAGCGGGTTTGCTCTACTGAGCTGGCGCAGGCTTGGGGCGGCTGGCAGCAGAGGCAGAGCTGGAGCGCTTAGGCAGGAAGTGTCGCATGGCCTGGGGCGACTTCTGGGCTGCAGAAAAACACTCTGTAAAGCCCTCTACGGCTGGCCCAAAGAGACCGGACGGGGGCATCCAGGAAGACTGTCTTGTCTGCGTCCTTGATCTCTGTCAAGTTGAGCCAAAGGTGGCGTTCGAGCACAACCAGGCTGGCCATTGAGCGACCAATGGCCTGAGCTGTGGCTTTTGTGGCGCGCAGATCCAGCTCCTCGACAGCCTTGGAGAGGATGCGGAGAAGTTCGGCATCCATCCCGGTCCTGCGTTCGATGGGCTCCAGTGACAGCAGATGGGCGGGGTTTTCCTCCGAATCACCGGCCCATTCCTCTGTTTCAGAAGCTGCGAGAGACATGGAGTCATCGTCGAGCGGCTCGTCCTCAGAACCGCCAAAGGAGACGAAGTCGCTCGCATCAGCCGAGGGACGCAGCTCAGGGCGGGAGAACAAGACAGGGGACTGCTCTCTTGAGGGAGGGGGTGAGGCACGCGGAGCCTGGGCCGGCGTGAGCTCATCCAACTCCTGGCGCTGGGGCGCTTTGCCCCGCTGTCTCTTCCTCACGCGGGAGGAAGAAGACGGGAGGGCGCGAGCGGCGGGACCGCCTTCACTGAAGAAGGTGATCTGCGAGCGCAGAGAGGCAAGACTCATGTTCTCACAGTGAGAACATGAAGTCTCAGTGAGTGCAGCCTCTGCGTGGGGTCTGCCCAGACAGCCGACGCACTCACCATGCCCATCGTCATCATGCAGAGGGGCTCTGCATGTGCCACAAGAGTGGCGCGGCATTTGTAACAACGCAGCGGGCGCTCGTAGGCGGCAGTCGCAGCAGGCGCTGACGCTTCCTCCTTGGCGAACTCAGCAGTCCGCTGCTGTGTGTGTGTGTTAAATAACTCGAATGCCCCCAATATTAAATATAAGTCTAAGTATAAATTATTCTTGATCCGACTCGTGACTCGTGATCCACTCTTGCTTATGAAATTTCTCTTCACTGTACAATACGTGTTGGTATAGCCATTGAAGAAAATGTAGTTTCATATTTATGTTTAAATAGTCCTATGTTATGTTTTAAATTCATTTACTTGATTATGAAAAGTGAACAGCATGAGTAAGATGGATCATAAGATGTGCAATATATCGGGAGACATGGAGTGTGTCAGAAATGATTTTGATCAATTCATTAAGTTTTGTTTTGTAGAAAGCCTTTCTTTAAAGTGAAATTTGTTTTGTAAAAATTGAATCTTAATTTTAATCAATGTTTTATCAACCAGTTGCCTAGATTTAATAAATAAGAAGCAAATATAGCAGACAATATAATCATGGCAGGCGCGGACACGGTCACCGGCGCGTGAACTGGAGCGCATCTTACATGAACCGAAAATCAGCGTATACGCTGCTTGCCTCGCAGACATGACAATATATATCTATAGAAAGCTTGGAAAATCTAAAAACGAAAAGAAACAGGCTACTCTGATTATGTAGCCTAATCCGACTGAAATGTGAGTTCTCTCTCTAGGCACATCCAGTATGAGCAGATGATGAGAGTCAGTAATGTCAACTTCATAATTGCAGCCGACACTGATTCAGAAAACATTACTTTATTAATAAACAATTAAAATGTCTCCTTGCTGTTTTTGTCACATTCATAATTATTACTTTTGCCGGTTCTTTATGGCAAGCTTTAGGCCTATGCCTGTGCTTGAGTGCTATAGTCTATATTACATAAACGCTCATTATTATGGCTTATTCTCTCCAGTATTCAAGAAATTAAATTAATATAAATGTGATTAGTCAACTAATGGCTTAAATGAATAACTACTAGTCGACTAGAAAAACTTATTTCACATATTTTCAATCCAGCATGTCACAAAGGGTATTCTGGTTTGAGCTCGCGCTCCGCTCGCATAATCTGACACACAGAGCATCATAGATTATTATTTTCATTTTAAAATTATATTTGTGTATGTAAACAGGTAAGGCTGTAGGCTACACTTCAGCCAAAATTATTCATTTAAAAAAAGTAACGGACAACGCACCATATGGTAACGGGAACGGAGTTAATTTATTTAAGTAATTAATTTTTTAATTAATTTTAATTAATTTTACTGTAAGTGATGCGTTACAGTATTAGTTACTGTCAAAACTAGTAACTACTAGTAACGAGTTACTGCCCAATACTGTATATAATATATATATATATATATATATATATATAATGTGAATAACAATAATTAGTTAATTCATGTGTCCAAATTGAAACACATTAAAGGTCAAAGTCATATATATACCATGATTGTTTGTATCATATTTCTCACTGTTTTAATTTTAATACAAATATTATCTGGTAAAACAGTCAATGCACTTCTGTGATTGTAGACAATGCGTGACTTTTATTTTGGAGTAACGATATGACGTCATAAGACTGCGCTGAGCTCCTGCATCTGTTGTGATTCTGATGAAGAAAGGTTTGTTTTAAGAATTTAAGCTGTTTTAATCGACAGAAACAGTTCGGTGATTAATAGTTGTGTGTTTTGTTTTAAACAAGCGATGTTAAATGAGTTTATTTACTATTAAATTTAACATTGTGATTCTTTATAACTGTAATATGAAGGATATTTGAGTGAATAAAGCTCATCCACTCATGAGAAACAGTAAACCTGCGTCTCATTTCTCTCTCTATAAATCATAAATCAGTTTATCATGAACACGAGTTCAGTCACTGGAGAGTCATGATGGAGAAACTGAACTTTTCGAATCAAACACTTTGAGAAATGATTCAGTGAATCACTACACGTGCTGCTCAAACAGTGAACATGAACGACAACAACAAACACTAACAAACTAACTAAACATGTTTTCATCAGTCATAAATCCCTAAATATGAAGTTTATTCATTTGCAGCGTTAGTTTTTTTAGAGAATTTGTTGTCTAACCGGGTCATTAGATTAATAACTCTTAATTATTCTCTTCTTAAAGATGGCGTTTATTAAAGAGGAGACTGAAGACATGAAGATTGAGTTTATTAAGGAGGAGGAGAATGAAGATATGAAGATGGAGTTTATTAAAGAGGAGACTGAAGACATAAAGATTGAAGAAACATTCAGAGTGAAAGATGAAGATACTGAGGAACAAACAGGTTGGTTTTATTCTCAAAGCTGAACTCAGTCATTTGATCATTATTAAAATGTCCAGCTCTACAGAAATAGAGAATATCCAGAAGTGTAATTTTACAGAAAAGTGTCCTAATTCACTCAGTCAGTTCATTCACTCCTTCAAGTGGACTTACTGTAGAGTTAGAGTTTGGTTACTTGTAATTAATCATTATTAACTCATTACTAGAGTGAGTAAATGTAGTAATGTGTATGTCACTTTAAAATTCAGTGTTTCCATTAAATCTGATCCTGAACCACAAAACCCGTCGTAAGTCTCACGGGTATATTTGTATATTTGGGGGCACCACAACTATTTTGGTTATGAAAAAAATAATATATAAACGTTAAGCCAAAACTAATTCATTTAAAGCTAAACTGAAACAGAAACCGGCGTAATAACCTATAATTTGGCACAAATGCAAATGTTTCCATATTCACGATTTAGAGGCTAAACTATATTATTTAAACACTTTTATTGTACACATACTACTATAACTTTTTACATATTTGGTTGAATGTATGTTATTTTTACAATTAACAGGCTGTGATGTCAAGGTACTAAAACTGATATATGTTGTGTGTACGCGAGGCGCCGGCACGATCACTTTAATTTTCTTATAAAAGTGGAAACAACTCTAAAATAGGTTACGCCTACTCAGACATTTATGGCTTTGATGATACAAAATGACATTTTTGATACAAAATACAAAGTTACATAGATGTAACACCATTCAAATCTATGAAGGCCCATTAAATAGGCCCATTATTTTTGTACTCTCACAATAAAAACAAAACACTGATCGCAAAATAAACAAGTATAAGAAAAGACGGAGAAGCGTAGCGCCAGATCAGTCCAAACAACAATACCAAAAAATCAATCCAAGTTCAAAAAGATGAAAGATCTGCACACGAGAAAGTCCACAAAGCTCCAATGTTTATTGTCCAGAGGCCAAAGAGTGCAAAACGTTTTCGGGATCAACCCTTCATCGGTGCCATGATTCCAAGCATACACCTGTATCCATTTAATAAGCTTATTACCTTATTATGTAAATAGATATACTCAAAATTATACAACACTTTTAAAAATGCATATTAATTTTCATAACTTCATCAATATACATTGTAATACTTGATTCACACCAAAAAATACTATCATATGAACATCACATTTGGAATACATAATTATGACGTACAAATTGAGAAATATATACCCACATGATTAATTATTAAAATGCATAATTACAAACAGATCCAGTGTAAATTTACCAAAACACAATGAAAGTTTAAAAAATAAACAATTGAGAATCAGTTCTTCGTTCATACATAAAGGATGTAAGCATTTAAGATCAAAAATTCATTTGCACTCTCTCTGTAGGACAGTGGTCTCAAACTGCTGGCCCGCCCACCCCCTCTACCCGGCCCGCAACTGATCTCAAAAATAAAACATAATCCGGCCCGCTAAATTATTATTATTATTATTATTCTCTAGTTGCTACTTGTCTGATATGCAAAGAAAAAGGCGCCGTTCTATGGGGGCATTCACATATCGCGTCACATAAGCAGCCGCGCCGCATTCTCCTTTCCAATGTGCTCTCGCTCCAGTAGCGTCTGTCGTTGCTATGCAACCATGAGCCGCGCTCTCAATCGCTTCTATTATGAGCGTGCTTGCCTAAATCACAGTAAAAGCACTCGACTTTAAGTCACAAGCGTCGATTTAAACCACCGAAACGCGTCCGATGCAGGCCTTAAACGTTACCGATGCTCAAACGGCATCTTGGACAAACGTGTCCCAGCTGTGTGAACACAAGCGTTGCAGGTGTCTGTCAAGAAACAGAGGAGTGTACAAATGTATTCAGGGATTGTATTTGTTCGGTACAGTGTTGTTCAGTGCAAGATTTTAATGTTATTTAAGCTAACATAAAGTAAGGGAAAATACTTCCACTAAATGTTAAAAACTAATAATGTATGTAACAATGAAAGGTTTTTATTTTTTGGCAAAATAAAGTTGATATATAGCTCCAGTTTTTTTGTTTATTTCTGACCCCTCCACGCCACAAGTGTTGCTGGTTTTGTTCCTAAATTACTGATTTTTTATATCATGCATCTTGTTGGATGTGAGAAGTCGCACCAGACTATTTCAATTAATAGTATTATATTAGTAGTATTATATTAGTTTATTAGTAGTATTATATTAGAAATAGTATTATATAATTATATTACACTCTGTAACAATGAGAGAGACACTGCTGTTTACATTTAGTATGGTAAATAAGATATTTATAGTATAGGTATAAAAATATTTTAGTAGGCCTAATGAAATTTGAAGTAAATGAGAAATAATGCAAAGGAAAGTAAATTTTCTGAAATGTTGCGCTTTCTTGTGCTTGAATGTTAATATGGCCCTCCTATGAGGTGTCAATCACAGAAACAGCCCCCCGCCAATTTGAGTTTGAGACCCCTGCTGTAGGAGTTTCCGCTCTATATTACCACCTCTGCAATGAAATGTGCTCAATTACTACAAAATCTAGATCCGAAACTGAATGTGACATGTCATGAAAATATGTTTAATTATAAGATTAATTATAATTGTTTAATCTTATATGTACGATTCGTTACACTACTCCGAAAAGAAAAACATCATCTACGAACTTTCCTACATGCCGCACATCTAAGGCAAGGAAAAAACCCAATGTCCTTATCTGTACGTACCTGAGAATTAGCCTTAATGAAAGTATCAGGGCCCCTAAAACTAGCTATTGGCTGATTCAGAGGTTGAGGGTGGCCATTTTGAGTTGACGTTATTGTAGTCCTTACTTCACAACACTTAAAGGGATAGTTCACCCAAAAATGAAATTTTGATGTTTATCTGCTTACCCCCAGCGCATCCAAGATGTAGGTGACTTTTTTTCTTCAGTAGAACACAAATGAGGATTTTTAACTGCTGTCAGCCAAATAATGGTAGTGGATGGGAACATCTTCTATAAGAGTAAATAAAGCTTCCATAGACAAATCCATATGAAACCCTGCGGCTCGTGACGGCACATTGATGTCCTAAGACACGAAACGATCGGTTTGTGCGAGAAACCGAACAGTATTTATATCATTTTTTACCTCTAAAACACCACTATGTCCAACTCCGTTCAGCACTCGGTTAGTGTGGTCTGATCGCACTCTGACAACAGCAGTGACGTCTCGCGCATATACTTCAATGAGTGCTAGACATCACTTCCGTTGTCAGAGCGCGATCAGACATCACTAACCGATGCTGAACGGAGTTGGATGCGCTGGGGGTAAGCAGATAAACATGAAATTTTCATTTTTGGGTGAACTATCCCTTTAAGTCAGCACTTAAGAATCCGTCTTATACTTCGCTAAAAGTTGCTTTTAGCTTCTTTATAAAAGTATCTTACTCTTAGAAAAGTCCTACTCTTCACTAAGCATTTTTTGACACTTAAGTCAAAACTTAAGACTATTCTTAAGAGCATTTTTGAGAAGTTTTATACATACAGGCCCTGGAATGTTTTCATCAAAAACCTTAATTTCTTTTCGGCTGAAGAAAGTATATACCAATGTTTCTTAATGATATTCTTAATCGCTTCACTGTGCGCAGAGAAAGAGGTTTTACAGACTACGGAATGAGGCTTCTTTTGTTTAATCGATGTATTAGACTCCTCTCGTACTCTCTTCAAAGCAGCATTAAACCATTTTTTTGGGTAACCTCTATCACCACTTGTTGTTCAAAGTCTGATTCAACATTACAGATATGTTTTAATCAAAGAAATTGAGAATAGAGAAGTCCTTTCTTTAAAAAAGATGGATGAGCGCTTGCAGCATGAAGAATATTATTTTTATCCATTGGTTTAGAATAAGAATATAGAGAAGTAAATAAAGTCCCTGATTTCAATTGGATCCTGATATCAAGAAAAGCAACAGAATGGGCATCTATTTCTACATTAAAGCTAATTGTTATGCCAAATGTATCTCTCGTAAAAAAACAAAGAATTTTCTGCCGTCTCGGTTTCCTTTCTGTGAACTTCTCAGAAATGAACCGAAACTCATATGGCCTAGTCTGTTGTCGCATTTTTCCCCTCTCATTTTTTTAATATGTTAATCGTTTAAGTTAAATAAATTTTGCCCGTAGACATAGGCTATTTAATTCCTTTTATATAGCCTAATGTAATCTTTTTTTTTTCGTTCACAGAAGCGCAGCAGGAGTGTGATGATGATGAACCCTCATGTTTATTTTGCTATTTGTTCATGTAGGTTAAAACTAAACCCCTGGGATTTTTTATGATTCACAGACACTTATCAATTCTAATTTTGTTTAATTCTAATTTAATATAATCTTGTCAATTAATGACAAGATGATCGCAACTCTTACATCGTGATTAATATTCATGAACCAAGCAGCTCATCAATCTTTAGTGTGTTGTCATTAGTGGTAGAATTAGTAGTATTATCTTCTTTTAATAAAAATTACCATTATCTATTTTTTTTTTTTTTTTTTTACAAACACTGAATGACAAACAGTATCTTAAGCACCACCACCAGTTCTGCTTAGTTAAAATGACAAATATGCATTCATGGTTACCAAGTTTTAGTTCTCATTAATAAAGTACAGTGGCATGAAAAAGTATGTGAACCCCTTGCAGAATCTGTGAAAATGAGAATGATTTTTTTATGCTTTTTCATGCCACTGTAGCTAGACAGATTCTGCCAGTGTTGGTTCAGTGTAAACAATGATGTACATTCTGAGTCCCTTAGATGGAGGGAAGTTAGCAAGGGAATGGGCATAAAAATCTGAACTTGAGCGCAGCCCTGGAGTACCTCAACAGGACACTTTGTAGATGTATTTGAAATAATCCATCAGTCTCAGATCAGAGTATCAGAGCTGATGAGTTAAACCTAGAGCAGGTAATGCCCAATCCTGTTCCTGGAGATCTACATGCATGCAGAGTTCAGATCCAACCCTGATCGAACACACCTGCCCCTGAAGATCTTAGTTCACTCAGGGTTTCCGCGGGGTCTTAAAAAGTCTTAAATTCTGAACTTTAAATTTAAGGCCTTAAAAAGTCTTAAAAACGGCCAGATTTTCATCCGAGGTCTTAAATTTCATTTAGTCAGGTCTTAAATTTTTTTACCCATTTCCAGAAACGTTACCTGCTGAAAGTTATTACAAAGTAGCAAAAAAGTAGCGAGTCGTAGTTCTTTCTGGGGTATATTGGTGTTGGTATACGCGGTGATAAAACTACAAATCCCGTGATAAATGCAATACCTGCCCGCGAAATACGTCTGCGTCTCCTCAGAGTTTGTTAAAGTTCGGCTACGTGTGGAAAATGGGAAAGTGTACTTTCAACGAGACATGGCTAGATCACAGCGATTTCTGCTGTTGGTTACAAGCGGTACCCAGCTCCAGGTACGAGGCTCACTGCAAACTTTGAAAAATAAAAAAAAATAAAAAAAATCAGTTAGAGAGTCTGGGTGTGAAGCGGTGTAAAGGCGCTGGAGTCACACGCCAGAGCGGAGAAACACAAGCTAGCCGCAAAATCCCTTCAGCGGACTCGGCCAATTAGCCTCACCACTGCCGTCGTCCTCCTCAATGCCTGGTTCCTCCGGTCTCCAGTGCAATATCATCACAGCTCCGTCGAACAACCTTCGGGGTACTTTTGGAGCGACTGACACATCGAAAGCCGAGGTGATTTGTATACTACACACGGTGACTAAACAAACACCACTCATTTAATAGCAACAGTGAGATTAGCGATCTCTTCCAAGTGATGTTCCCTGATTCAGTAATCGCGAAGCCGTTCTCTTGTGGGCCCAACAAGATCGCTTATGTCGAGATTTGGATTGGGGGAGTTTATAAAGAGGGAATTGATTCGTACTCTTACCGGGCCGTATGTCGTAACGTTCAATGAAAGCCAAAATCAGACCACCAGGACCATTGTTCTGGAACAATGGAATTGTTAAGTCGAGGTACCTGGGCTCACAGTTCATGGGACAGTGCGGGGCACACACACACACACACACACACACACACATACATACATACATATATCAGATAATCCATGTTAGATAGATAATCTAATTATCCCGAGGTAAGTATCTATCTATCTAAAATGGATTATCTGGTGTGAGTGTGTGTGTGTGTGTGTGTGTGTGTGTGTGCTACATTGGTTGTTACATGGGTTGGAGTAGCCTGTTCAATCTTTATTAGGCTATTAATATGCTGTTTTGTAATGTAAATAAATATGAGATGAAATCTATTCTATTTGAGGGCAAGTTTGTTTTAGCCTATTTTCATTTTGGGCCTAAGGTTTTGGGCATTTGGCACATTGATGTGTGTGGAAGGTTACTAATGTGATTGCTTTATCTGTAAATTAAATTAATGCTTTTTCAATGACTGAATTCATTGAAATAAAATGATTTTTTCAGAATTTCTTTGATTTGAATATTTTTTGGTAATGCGTCGTGTAGGTCTTAAATTTCAATCTTTATGGTCTTAAAATGTCTTAAAAAGGTCTTAAATTTGACTTACTGAAACCTGCATAAACCCTGTCGAGAGACATCTATGGTCTCACTCCAGTCTATGGGAAAGTAGCCCATTTTCGATACTTGTGAGGTTTGTTGTGCTTGCAATTTCACCTGGACCTATTTTAGGTGTGCCAGCTGCAACTTTGGGTGGCACCGGCACACCCTGGCACACCCGTGGCTACGCCACTGGTTCACACTTGTCACGTTTGGTTCGATTAAAACGAACCCTGGTGCGATTGCTCAGTTAGTGTGGTTCATTTGAACATATGTGAACGCTGTCATCTGAACCCTGGTGCGCACTAAACAAGCGGACCGAGACCGCTGAAAAGATGGGTCTCGGTCCGCTTCCAAACGAACTCTGGTGCGGTTCGAATGATATATGAACGCAACACGGACCAAAGACATGTAAACGGACCAAAAACAGGAAGAAGAGACCCTAAAAAGGACAGAATCCTCACGCATGCCGGTTTTTCTTGTCATAGTCATGAGTTTGACAGGCATCAGATGCGCGTCTCCACGCAGCTGATCGTGTGTGTGTGACAGATGGATTCCCGCGCTGTTTTGACTACTTCACACATTTTATAAGCTCTTCACGAGTTCCCAGCGGGCCAAAATACCATCACATGCAGGCTACAAACACACAACGAGCGCATTTACCTCAGCACACAGCATTGTTTTGGATGTTCGGTAAGTTCCGTCTCAAAATAGGCATACGTCATAAAATCCGACCAATCACGTTGTGAATGTATCCCTATGCCTTTAGGTTCAGTATCTTTTGGTTCGGTGATAAAATTGCTAATCTGAATGCTAATCGGACCAGGACTAAATGTTTGTTTTTCTTCTTTGGTCCGGACCAAATAAACCAAACAAACCGAACTACAAGTGTGAACGCACCCAGCTATTTATATTTCTATTTAAACCTTTTATTGAGAGATAACTGCATGTGGTGATTGTGTGAGTGTGTATGTGTGGGTGCGCATATATGTGTAGAAACTGCACGTTATGTGAATTGTGGTTGATGTGACTGTGTACTATTGTGATCACGCAATAATACTATCTGTACAATTAGCGGAGTGTGTAATGAATGGATTGTGTGAATCGTGAGTAGTGTGCAATGTGAGGTGTGTGCAATAATTGTGGATCGTGCAATATGAGGATGTGTAATAATGTTGATTGTGTAATGTATTTCTTTTGTTATATATGAAATGTATTTGTCTATGAATTGGCCCATCGTGACCCTAGTCCCGGGGACAACGGATGGAAATTAGCCTTCGGCTACAATCCGGTGTGTTTACATTCATGTACTATCATGTCTGTTCATTAACACACACTGTCCCTATCAAATAAATAAAATAAAAATATAAAATTGTTACAAAATTACATTTTGTTGCCTGGGATCTGTGGAGACCCCGAAGACCCTGAGTGTACTTTCCAAATGAAGACCGCACAAGGGTTAAAGTAGCTAGACAGATTCTGCCAGTGTTGGTTCAGATTAAACAATGATGTACATCTGAGTCTTAAGATGGAGGGAAGTTAGCAAGGGAAGGGCATAAAAATCTGAACTTGAGCGCAGCCCTGGAGTACCTCAACAGGACACTTTGTAGATTTATTTGAAATATCCATCAGTCTCAGATCAGAGTATCAGAGCTGATGAGTTGAACCTAGAGCAGGAATGACCAAACCTGTTCCTGGAGATCTACATACAGATCCAACCCTGATCGAACACACCTGCCCCTGAAGATCTTAGTTCACTGCTTCAGGTGTGTTTGATCAGGGTTGGTGAACTCTAATGGAAATGTAGATCTAAAGCCACTGGAAGGCAAGCCTGCAACCTTTAGCCAAAATAACGTAACGGCTAATACTAACGGTACACGGGGAATGAGACCAGAGGCTGTTTCTTGAATGGAAGTTAATGGATGAGAGGCTTCACTATGCTGATTAAACAGCTTTTGTGGGGAAATAGCTAATCATCGAATTAATTGACAGTCTGTTTGCTGATCTTCGGCATGAGTTCAGCATGTTTTACACTAAACAATACTTTAGAATAGAAGAGGTGCGCATCAGGCTACATCCTAGGCTACTCGTGGTACTCACAGCCTACAGCGTACCTACGGGGTACACACGACGCAGAAGTATAAATCAGCCTTAAGTCTTCAGGAATGCTTCAATTACAGGCAGGTATATTTGATTAGGGATGAAAGACAGTGGTCCTCCAGTACCAAAGCTGCCCATCCCTGATCCATACGATAGGATAGGGTATAGATCATACATGTTGTTGATTTTGATGTTTTAAATGTCTAAATTGTTTTGTCTATTTTTGCCCTAGACCTGATGGCACTGAGAGAGGCGAGTCATGAACTTAATGAAAGGGATGAAGAGAAAATTATAAATTATAATTTAATGAGTGAAGAAAAATCAACAAAGTTTTCCTTACAAAAAGGAGCTCAAAAGACTGGAACTAAAAGTTATTTCACATGCCAACAGTGTGGAAAGAGTTTTGATCAACATAGAAACCTTCAAGTCCACTTAAGAGTTCACACTGGAGAGAGACCCTTTACTTGCCAACAGTGTGGAAAGAGTTTCATACATAAAAATCACCTTAAAAACCACATGAGCATTCATACTGGAGAGAAACCTTTCACCTGCCAACAGTGTGGAAAGAGTTTCAGTCGAAAAGGAAGCCTTAAAGTCCACGTGATGATTCACACTGGAGAAAAGCCTTTCACCTGCACTCTGTGCGGGAATGACTTCAAACGGGAGCAAAGCCTCAGGCAACACATGAGAACTCACACTGGAGAGAGCCCATTCACCTGCCAACAGTGTGGAAAGAGTTTCACTGTAAAACCAAGCCTTAAAGCCCATATGAGAATTCACACTGGAGAAAAGCCTTACACCTGCCAACAATGTGGAAAGAGTTTCAGTAGAAATGAAAGCCTTAAAGAACACATGAGAGCTCACACTGGAGAAAAGCCTTACACCTGCCAACAGTGTGGAAAGAGTTTCAGTCGAAAAGGACACCTTACAGAACACATGACAACTCACACTGGAGAAAATCCTCAAGCTTTGATTTATTATTTTCTAATATCAAAATAAAATTGAAGAGCTCAATATTTCAATAAATCAAGGTTGACACAACAGTTCACAAAGCTTACACTACTATCACAAACTCAAAATTCCTAATTTTTTTTTTATCGTTTACGGTTGATCAAATCTATCAAACCAAGAAACCAGAATGAGCTTTTATCATTTACATAACTTGTATTTTTTTTTTAACTATAAAAGTTTGTGTCTGCTGATACTGAAATGAATATGGAACCTGCTTACTTTATTTGTTTTTGACTTGGTTAAATATTAATTCTTCATGCTATCGTTTGCAGGGAAAAGAAGATATTTTTTCCCATTGAATGATAATTTGGTGTTTTCACTTCAGTTTTTTTAGAATTCGGTTTACAATGTTGATCTGGTTAGCATGAGAACTGTGTCACGTGCTGCTGCTTCAGCCATCATATGGTAGAAAATGTCAGAATAAATAAATGTGTTCAACAAGCTGACAGAAGTCGATCCATTACTTTGTTGGTAGGGTGTAAATGTAACTGTAAATATTCACTTTCCCATATGGCCATGGAGGAGAATCGGATGGGCATTCAGCGGACAAACACCGACACACTGATTTTTTTTTGTATTTATTTCAACAAATGACAACCAGAATCAAACCCATAGAAGCTTGTGAACAGTTTTTTAAGTGGCTGTGTGCAAGTTATACTCATTCACAAGCCGAGTGAGAGTCATACACGCAAATGTAATGTCAATTAAAGCTGCAAGCAGCGATGAAAGGGCCCTCGCACCCGGGCTAACCGCCACCTGTTGGCCTTAGGAAAAGAGTGAATAGTAGGTGACATGCATATAAGTGAGTGAATACAGGAGAATTATGGCAAAGTCATTTCAAAGTGGCACACTTCCTCCTGCCAACAGGTGGTGTTTGACCGTAACTGAATATTGTGATATAGATGTGTTCAGGCCAGAAATATTATCAAATGTCTTAAATTTGGACATTGTATGCCTGAGTTACAACAACTTACTGTTTTGTGCCATTAATCGCATACATTAGCATTTAACCAAGTGTTGCATGATTAAATGTCTCTCCCATGTTTGGTACTTCATATTGAAATGTGTTTCTGGTGGTGAATTACATGTAAAGCATGCCATTTCCAGCAGGTGCCGCTACGACTAACTGAATATTGTCATAAAGTAGAAATGTCTTTAGGCCAGGACTCTTATCACACATGTGAAGTTTGGGGCAGATCGGACATTGTATGCCTGAGTTACAACAGTTTCCTCTTTCATGGCGAAACATCAGACTTTGTCAGTCCGCCACGGACAAGCCCTTAAGCGAAAACTCAAGATCTTTGCAAAGTAACATCAATAAGACCTTAATATTAGACTGACCATATATGATGTTGATCTGGTTAAATCTCTGAGGAGTTAATCACAGTGTAAAACATGCTATTTCCTGTTGCCCACAGGTGGCGCTATGACTGTAACTGAATATTGTCATGAAGATGTCTTCAGGTCAGGACTCTAAAAAAACGTGAAGTTTGGGGCAGATCCAACATTGCATACCTGAGTTACAAGAACTTCCTGTTTCATGGTGAAACATCAAAGCTTATCCGGCCGCCACGGACACGCCCTTCAGTGAAAACTCTAGATCTTCGCAATTTAACCTCACAAAGGCCTTTCTGACTGAATCCTTGTTGACTACTTGTTGACTGACCAAATATGATGTTGATCTGATTAAAGCTCTAGGAGAAATTTATTAAAGTACAACATCTGGAAATGGCAAGTTAATTCAAAATATCTGACTTCCTGTTCAGTTTGAGCTTTCGCTCCAAGAGACTTTTTTTGTAGGTATTGGGCTGATAAATGTGTGTACCGAATTGGTTGATTTCCACTCTAAACATGGATCTTGGGTTGATCTATTTTTGGAGTTTCCACTGATAAAATGCTGTTCTGAAGTATTTCAATGGCTGTGTCTGAATACCTAGGTAGCTGTCTTGCTGCCTCTCTGTCTTATAAGAGAATGACTTGTACAGCATCGTTTGTGCATGAAGGCTCCTCATGAAACTGATTTCGGACAGACTTCTGAGGCAGCGTAACAGTTTAATCTACAGAAAAATAGCACAATTAAAATGGCACACATAATTAATAGCTACAATAGTAATTTCTCGATAAAAAAAATTGAAATATGATGGACAAAATCCTATATTTATACACAAACTGAGCAGCAAACACAACTTTCAGATGCCATCTTTATTTTTATAGCTCTGCTGTCACAGAATGGAAAGCACAGTGTAATGATTGAGACAAATCAGACACAATTATTTGTTAGTTAACCAATAGTTTTAAGCTCATTCTGGGGCCTGGCTTCCATCCCCCGAGAAGTTCTGTTACAAACTTTATTGCACCAATAAATGCTGCATGGAGAGCAGGAAAGAGACACACAAAAACATGCACACAGAACCCAGACGTTCCTGCATTAATTTATAGACAGACTGTTCTATAAATGAAATGGTAGGAAATGGTAATCTCAGGAAATGGTATCCATTATTACTGTTGTTGTATTGTACTCATTGATTTTACATGTTTTATGATTTTTAAGTGGTATGACATGCAAGGTAACTTCAATCATGCCATGTTTAGTGTCTACGGGTTCCCAGCGGGAAGATTTAAATGTTTGTGTATGCGGTATGTCCATACCTGCGCAACACATAAGTATTACAAGGATCTTTAATAGTCCTTCAAAGCTCAGCCAGTTTAATCTTGCTCGGTCATAAAAGCCCCAACAACGGGAAGTGTTGTCACCCGGAAACACAAGACCTTCATTGGCTGCTTCAACTTTAAGAGGTTGGACTTTGGCCAGAGGTTAAAAGCTGGAGAACAATGCCACTCCCTCTCTCTTTTTCCTTGCTTCTGGACGACTGAACGGATCTCCTTGCGGCAGGCCTGGGCCTACAAACTAGCCATGTACTCCTCATCCAACATGGAAAAGACTGGCAATAACTTAGGACTGAATCCTCAAGATCTCTCCTCAGATGGCAGAGCCGATGCTCCTCAGCCTAAGGGCATCTTGCAAGTATCGTACATTTTAACACTAAACAGCGATTTAGTATTGATTTGTAAGACTTACCTTTACTATTGCTGAAGAAACTGATGATTCCTTTCCAGATTGTCTTTGACATTTCATGTAGCTCTAGTAACAGCATCTCTTCCGGTTCAACTCTATCATTACTCATTCTGACCTGCGTATGTGTGTGTGACCCTTTGTGTATGTTATGTTATGTGTTTGTTAGTTTAGTTATGTTTGTGAGTTAGTTAATAAAGATTGTGCACAATACATGTTTGGTTCTGACTCCGTCTGCTAATGAATTGCCTCTTAAGTGATAGATCCGGACTACGTGCTCTGAGTAGTACAGTACAATAAGAAATATTATTTTTCCATAACTTGGAAATTGACATTTCTTAGAATTAATAAACAATCAACACTGAGCGTTCACTGGACGAACAGGTTAACTGATTGTAATATTAATTTTAATGTAGCCACATCCAGTTAATCTGATTAACTGATTTACATATTCATAATTAATCATATTAATCATAATTAATAATCATAATGAGTTATGCATAATTATTAATATTTCCCCTTTGAGTTAATTCACTACACTAGGAAGTGTTGGAGTTCCTTTATGGTCGTGGGTGATGACCAGTTCTTGATGGCGGCCACCTTCCCCTCATCCATCCGGATGCCACTGGTGTCGATGTCATAGCCAAGGAACTGCCCTGAGGGCAACATAAATTGGTGTTTTGTTGGTGTGCTAAGCGAACATGCTAACGAGCCCAGAGATGCACCTGTTCTGAGCTAATGCAAATAAATAATTTTGAATTGTAACTTACAGCTCACTGATTTTTTTCTTCTTCTTTTTTTTCAAGAAGGGCATTAGATACAGTTTCAAAGAAGGTGAAGTGATAAGTTTGGTAAAAGAAATGAGGGATTAAATCTTGAACAGTAATTATAATAGGGACAAAAGAAAAGAATAATTAGAGCCATAAGCGGGCCGGAGAGGTGTGAATGTGTTCAGGGGAGACTGAAACTGAATGGGGCAGTTAGCACCACAAAACAATATAGACAATACACTTGAATAGATGCTTAGATGACGACAATAAACATCAGTTAGCACTTTAGAGTCTTTTCAGAATAAAGTCTCATGAAATGGTCTTGAAAAACATTTAATAAAACTCTGAGTTTTAAACTTATCTTCAGATTTGAAATGTAACATGGCCAGATATGTGGCTTTAGCTGCAGTGCATTTCTAGATTGCCACAAGGCCAACTTCACTTTTATTTCCATAAAGATATTTCATAAAAATACATTTCTAATAACTTTTCAAAACTTTATAGCTATTTTTAACTATTTTCTTCATTGTGACAATAATTAATTATGACTTTACCATAAACTGCAAAGTGTCTGCTTTCAAATGAGACCATACTTAGGATTTTAGTGCACAGGGAACATCATGAACTGTATCTGTTTAGTTTGGGTATGTCATTTCTTGGGATTTTCCAAAAGTGAGGAGTGCTGGCTAACAAGGTTAATTCTTTTGCAGTTAACGTGTCTTTTCTTCTCTACCTGTTTTTGTCTGACCCTACTGACCCAATGAGCATTTCGCTGTCCACTGGTCATGCCTTAATTGCAATTTCTAGTATTTTATTATTATTGCATCCTTCTCATGGGCATTTAGTTTTTTTTTTTTTTACTTTCTGTCTGAGAAAAATCTCTTTTTGGCTCATTTTATCTGTAAAAGAAAACCAGCCTTCATGAACAATCATATATCACTGCTGCAAGTGGCAACACAAGACTAAACATCATCATTGAAAATACTACTCTCATGTGTCAAAACTCAGCATTTATGAACATTGCACTTTCTGACACTAATGGTCATTGTTTTAGGTCAGTGATAAACTCTTTGGTCTCGACTAAAGAAAAACCCAAGAACTTTAAAAAAAAAAAAAAAAAAATTCCAGGACAACAACAAGATTTTCCGGGACATTTTACATTTTCTCTAATTTTCCATGTGTTTTCCAGGACTGGAAAATTTGTCATAGATTTTCCAGGTTCGTTTTTCTAAAACGATTTATCATCATCAACCATAAAGTATTATAGAGTTACTCATGCCCATATTAAATGAATTATAATAATTGTCATCAATTTTTCCAGGTTTTCCAGGACAAGTGAATTACAGATGCCCTCAAGGTAAGCTGGAGCAATGGATCGGTTTCTATGTTAGTGGAGAACAGAATTAATACTGGCAGTAAATGAATCACAAAATCATGTGAGGAAGATACTCAATATTATATACAAAATACTTAAAGTAATTGAACAGTCACTAAAATGACATTAAGCAAAATTGGAAACAACAACAATACTGGAAATGATACTCAAAATATGAATTCTTTGTTGTCTTTGGTTTTCTTCTCTTATTTTGTTAAGATTTTTGTTTCTCTTTTTTTGCTTTTTGAAACAAATTTAATGTAAGTTAACTACGCTATCTCTGTGTACATAGATTTTAGTAAGACTTTTATTGAACTTATCTGTATTTTGGACAGTTCTCAAGCTTCACTGTCTCTGTATTTTTTGAGTTTATGGCTCTTAATCTATTCTGCTTTCAGCGTTATTACTTTCTATACCGTTTTAGACAACCAAATAAACCCTTAAACACGGTAAAATATACCCACAATTCAAACAGAAATGTTCAAATAAAAATAAATCCAAATTTTCACCGGAATCACATTCAATAACATTAATCAATACTCTTTGTTGGAACTCTTTGAATTGTCTTTTGATTATCATCCAGAAAGTCCTGTAAGATGTCCAGTGGATGAGTTTAAAATCAGTTCAATCCTACAGCTCAAAGAACGACAGAGAATATCCTCCCATATTTATAGAGGGTTTTTTCTTTTTTTCGAATGGCCCTCCATCTCAAATCCACTAGAGATTTTCTCAACTCGATCAATAAACTCACCGAATCCCGAGTTTCAGTTTCATAAACACCCGCTTCAGATTCAGAGGATCTCAATCCGCTATCATCCACACTTAGGCCGCATTTACACTGCAAGTCTTAATGCACAGATCCGATCTTTTGACCATATCCGATTTTTTTGGACGACGTGCTTACATTTCTTTTAAAAGTGACCTGTATCGGATGTCTCCTTTTTACCAGAGGTGGGACAAAGTCATTGTTATGCAAGTCACAAGTAAGTCTCAAGTCTTTGCCCTCGAGTCCCGAGTCAAGTCGAGTCAAAGATGAGGCAAGTCCCGAGTCGAGTCAAAAGTCAAAGCCAACAAGTCTCAAGTCGAGTCCAAAGTCCTACCATTTTAGTTTCGAGTCATTTCAAGTCCTCTTACCACAGAAATAAAATTTATACTAATCATGTATGTCTGTACGATTTGTATTTATTTAAACCTCTTTTTATACAATGACATTAATCAAATACAGTAAAAACAGAAAACTGAAATTTTCAATAAAAAATGCTTGTACTTCAACAGCATATTGCATTAGAACAATGCACAGCAGCTTCAGTCCTGTATTGTATTGATCTCATATTGCAAAACAGTTTAACTTTCAAATAGACATGGGTCCTTTTGGTTGGTCCTGGACCAACGTGATAATATGAGAGAGAGAGGAGAGAGGGAGTAGAGCTTAGATTCTCTGCCCGAGCCCGAGCCCGGACTCGACCCGCGGGCCAGGTCGGGCCGATATTTCCCGCCACCGTCCTCGGGCCGGGTCGCATTAAGCCCTTGATAAAGCATGTTGCGTGTCATGCACAGCGTCTCGTCCACTCGCACTCGCAGTCTCGCACGCGTGACTCATCACCTGCTGTGCGTGTTGTACTATTCAGTAGCTTAAGTGCAAGAAGCAAAGAAAAAAATTAAAACAGGAGAATTAACTTTGAGCAAGTTTGGAGGAAAATCGGAGGTATGGAAACATTTTAAACTAGTTTTAATAAACAAACATCGCAGTTTACATGCTTCTTCATTGTTGTATTATTCATTAAGATTATAATTAATAAATGCACGCACAATTATGAACTTGATAAATGCTACAGATATGTTTTAGCCTACTATGCAAAAACAAATGCCTTTCAACTTACATGTGCAAAATACAGAATTAAATGAATGTGCTGCAATTTGTACAAAAAGAGAGTCTGTAGCCTATGTGTTTTAGCCATTAAATAAGCACATTTAGTTTCAAGTTTGTTAAGTTTTGTTTTGAAGAAAGATTTTCTTTAAAGTGAATTTCGTTTAGTATAAATTGTATCTTCATTTTAATACATTTTTCATCAACCAATTGCCTGGATTTAATACATAAAAAGAATATAGCAGACAATATAATAATGACATGGAGGCGCCGGCGCGCCGCGCCGCGGTCACACTTTTGAAACTCGTAACACACGCTGTCAACGAATTTACAAATGCACATCTTGCTTGTTGCTCACACACATATTATGTTGGAATAACAATATGTTGAAGTAACATTATTAATAATAATAATTAATCTTTAAGAATATTTGATTGAATGCTGAATGTTGTGCTTGTTCAATTTAATAAAATTAAAACTTTAATTATGATAATTAAAATAATTGAATATTTAATATTGAGTGGCCAATTTTTGCTCATTTATTAATAGTATTTATATAATACTGTATATATATAACTGCGCAGCTCCCCCCTGTAAATGATCTAGCGCAGCAGCACCTGCGTTAAAAAAAAAAAATCTGGCGTCGCCCCTGGTTATAACGGCCCGCATATTAAAAATGGTCGGGTTTAAATTGGGCTCGGGCTCATAATTACAGTGGACGTGTCGGGCCGGGCCGGGCTCGGACACAACGTGCTCGGGCTCGGGTAGGGTCGGGCTTGATTTGTTGGGCTCTAAGAGAGAGAGAGAGAGAAAATATGCTCGTATTTCATCAGCATATTGCACTAGACTACCACGTAATTTTTATAGCCAAACGAAACTATCTTTAGTATCATTTTGCCAACTGGCGCGTTGTTGCTTGTTGCGCTTCAGTGGTTGTCTTGCAATGTGCCTGCTTAGATGCTGTCGAAACAAACCAACGTGGGACTACAGTGATTGGATGTCGTGCAGGCAGCGCGCGTGCTCTCTGCATGCATACAGGTGGTGCACATTTTTTTCACAGATGCAGATACACTGAGAGCGGCGCGGCCGTGTGAACATTTTTTCCCCAGGTTTTCATGGGAAGTAGCAAGTCTTCTCGAGTCAAAAGGCGCAAGTCCAAGTGAAGTCACGAGTCATTGATGTTAAAGTCCAAGTCGAGTTGCAAGTCTTTGTACATTTTCTCGAGTCGAGTCTGAAGTCATCAAATTCATGACTCGAGTCTGACTCGAGTCCAAGTCACATGACTCGAGTCCACACCTCTGCTTTTTACACTGCACGTGGCGAAACATACCAAAAATAGCCTATATGACATCACAAATCAATTTCAATGGTACATTGAGCTTAATTTATTGACATAAATTCATATACACAAATCCGGCAAAACACAGAAGTAAAGCAGCGCCGCCATTACTACGTGCCTTGCTGCGTGCCTTTTAATGTGATGAGCTCATCTGCGATGGTATGCAGTATCTGGCCAATCCATCCGGAGCTCATGTAATTCTGACCTTCAATCAATGCCCTGTAGTTTAGGTTCTGAAGCTCATCGCATGCCAGATGATTAATAAAATAATCTTGAATACCTGTAAGAACATATATTTTATTGCTACAACTGGTCGTGGCTAAGGCCATCCTTAAAAATATTTTGGTTTGCCGTAACAGGCAAAAAAAAAAAAAAAAAGGTCGGTAGGTCGTAAAAAATGTAAACATTTTTTTTTTTTATTGCATCACAATAAGTGTATTGTGATTATCAAAACATTTTAGTAACTAAGCTGAATTTTATTAGGTTTAGTGACGTTACAATGTTTACATGGTAGGCTACAATTTCTGGTAAGCTACACTTTTTTTATTTTAATTCAATTATTCAATTATTATTATTTAATTATTATTGTGATTTGATTTAATATTGACTCATTTGGATAAATATTAGGTAGGCATTAATTTTTCTCAAGAAAAAAATAACTCACCTAACTTAATGCTGTAAACATACAGAGAGCCCTATCAGCTGGCAGTATTATTTAAAAATAACAATTTAAATATAATGCATTTTTTATTATAACAACTTTATTTAATGATATAAGTAAAAATATAATAAAGATGTAATACAGTACACATATCAGCCAAAACAGGTTCTGTGTGAGGGGCTGCTAGCTGACAGCGTTCGGTCATTTCTGAGAGATTTACCTCAGACGAAGGTAAGTGTGAATACATAAATCCATTCTTGAAAAACATGTTTACAAGAACATAACATTATACGTTGTTTGATGTTGTAATATTTTTTAATCTGTATTTCTAGCATGTCACATTTACAAGCACCAAAACGGTATTTATTGTTTGAATTTTGTAATAAAATTGACAGAATCTGAGAGCCGAGATTGTTTTTCTATCATAAGTAACCTGCTCTGTCTAGTCTGTCGGTCTCTGTGTCCTCTTTACTTCGCGATTTTTCTGTGCGTGTGAGAAAATGGATGTGTGGCGTGAGAGCGTGTGAAAAGCGTCAATTGCGTGTGTCTCACATTTTATTGCATTTGTATTAGCTGTTTGAAGAGTAAAAAAAAAAATCCGTGGGTCTTAACGCAATTACAATCGGCAAGTCGGTCGGACTAAAAGGGGAAAAAATAATTAATTGGGTCGGTCCTAAATTGACAGGGTCGGTCGGGTTATGGCAAACAAGAATATTTTTAAGGATGGCCTAATAATTATTTTAAACTTGTGAAGCTTGTGAACATATTAGCATCACAGCTAGTAATGACAGCATTCGGTTTTATTGTTGTCATCAATTAATACACTTCTTAATTACATTACATTACATTTTTACATTATTAGCCTACATTATGTTGTCAATAAATTACCTTTATCGGTAAGTTTTGGCCACTGCCTGACATCATCTACCCAATGTTCCCTTTCACCAGACATTTTCTTTATGAGCAGGATGCGCTTTAATTGAAATGTCATTAGAGGGCACCGGCAAGTGTCCCCTGTCACACTTTGCAGGCACGCAGTAATGGCGGCAGGCAAGATGGCGGCGCCCATAGAGTTCGCGGCGGATTTGTGTATAGAACCCCTTTTAATGCAATAGTTACATCCCTACATAAAAATAATACTAATTCTTCACGACAGTATACGTACAGCCCCGCTGGAAGCATGCGAGTTGAATAATACTCGGGTAAGGGTAGATATTCAAAGCTTCATGGACTCGAATCCGCCATCCTATACTTTTTTTTTTTTTTTGTCATTAACACCAATGCGTTCATAATAGATTGTATATCAAGGGCAGTTGCAAGTTTGTGTGCTTTTTATTTTGTGGTTTCAATGGAACGAATAGTTAGAGTCTACACAACGGGGCTGAAGCGCGCGTCTGTGCACGAGCCGTCGCCACTGACAACAGCGGCAACTAGCCCTCAGTGTGATTTCAAGAGCAACACATTTCAACATCAGATCGCCTTTTATTTAACACAAACAAATGAAATTAATAATCTACCAGTCAACTAGAGATACTCCGTTTGTTATAGGTATGTCTGTACTGCGAAATGTTAAAAAACCCTCACTTTTCAATGACGCATTTACAGGGGAATATCCGATCTGTCTGCTTACATTGCAGGCGCAAACGCACGTATCCGATTCATATCCGATTTATAACCACATATGAATGAGGCCTGAAACCGATCTGTGAAAATCGGAATCCATGCGCTTTTTTCCTGCTTACACGGTCGTGACTCATATCCGATCTGTGCCACATGGGAGGAAAAAATGTCGGAATGAAACGGAATTGGGTCACTTGAACCGTGCAGTGTAAATGAGGCCTTAAATCAGCAATCATCTTTCTAAAACCATTTATCATCATCAACCATAAAGTATGATAAAGTTACTCATGCCCATATTAAATGAATTATAACAATATAAACCTTTTTAATCTCTTCTGTGTCGCTCGTGTTCAGCGCATAGACTGTAAAAAAAGATGGACGACGCGACACCGCTTCCTTCCATTGTAATGAACTGAGGGCAAAATGGCCGAACGATGGGCGCTGACATGTTACGCAAAAACGTCATTAAAAAAAAAGTTTGCAACCTGGGCATGCGCAGAAGATATCGTCCGTGGAACCGGAGGCGGAGCCGCTGTATCAAACTTCCGCCCAGACGCTTGCACTCGCAATCAACCACGCCTCCTGAACTTCTCACTCATTTTTTTATTGGCAGTTGAATTTCTCTTTTGACTGGCTTGCTAACATAAGGTAAGTTAAATACAAATACACAACTAACGACTTAAATTTAAAGACATATAATAATATATATTAAAAGTGACGTTGGCTATTTTTAAATTTTTTTAAAATGAACAAGTCTATCACAATGTGTTGGACAGCAAAATTAACGATCTTTAGTTAATGCAGTCTGTCAAAGTTATTATCATACAGTTTATGGCGACCACATGCATTTTTTCTCATATAAAATAAATATATTTTGAATGGATTGTTGGTTTAATTTTGTTATCTTCATTTTAGGATTAACTTTAACAAAACAGATGAACAAAATGACGTCAAGTTTCACAGCCACCACAGAGTCCAAACGTAAGTATAAATAATATAACAATATATAGAAATAAATGTTCTATTTTTATTTCAGCGTTATTATAGTTTAATCTGTGATTTAAGAAAAGCGCATCTACATCACCAATAGCGATTAAAAACAGTTCTGTAAAGTTTTATGCAAAGCATGCCGGCTTACCTTAACAAGACCTTTGAATCCTGGGATGTTTTAGTGTTTGATGTAAGCTGTTTCAAGTCATCTATTCAAAATTAAATAAAGTTGATAACGAAAACGGTGTGCTTAAAAATGAGTGGATGGAAAAGTATGCATTTATTCTCCATGAAAAAAGCACCAAAACTGAGTGCCTCTCCTCAATTTGCAGCAAAGAAAAGTACATTGACTATTCCAAAACAAAACATAAAAAAAAAA